>NC_080458.1:1671273-2005528 GCF_028018845.1 Melospiza georgiana | reverse complement strand
CTCTCCCTCTCTCTCTCTCCTGGGAGGCTGGGGGGGAAGGGGGGGGGGGGCTGCCTGATGCCTCCTGGGGCTCCTCCACCCTTCCATCCTCAAGGGCCTCCTCACCCCCCATCTCTGTCCAGGCCCAGGCCTACCACATGGCTGCCCCTCCCCCGCCCAGCACCAGCAGCTGGATGAGGGAGGGAGATCTGACCTCTTTCCCTCGAAGTCCCAAGAGAGAACTCCCAGGGCCGAAGCTCTGGTTTTTAACCCCTGTGTGTTCTCGGAGGTGTGTCCAAACCCCACTGGCCACACCAGATGCCAATATCAAAATCCAAGCACCCATTGGTTTGACCACAGCATCCCAGAATTCCCACTTCTTCCTGGTCAAACCACCACAGTCAGGCTGTTCCTGCAGGGTCACATGTGTGGCTGAACCTGCAGACAGGACAGAGAGAGAAGCCAAGTTCCCAGACAGAAAAAAATGGGGAAAGTGGCATGAGAGGTGAGGTAAGAAGGAAAAAGTAGAGACATGCAAGTCTTTGGCTTAGAAGGGCTGCGGGATTCATGCCTTTTATTAGAGGCCAAGTTCCCTGGTACACTCAGTTCCTGTGTTGCAGCCTGCCCACAGCCAGCCTCTGTGAGTGACCTGCACTCCCAGGGCTGGGACCACACTTGCTTAAACTGCTGGTGAACGAGGCGATAGAGGCATCTTTGTGTGGAACTCCAAATACTGTGTATTGTGATGAAGAGGGTCCAGGGAGGGAGACAAAATCAGTCTGGGGACACAATATGGGAGTTAACAGTGCATGATCATTACATTAAGCCAGGACCAATACGGTACAAGAGAGTGAGGACCATTTTGGTGGGAGCACATATAAAGAAAATACAGCGGTTGAACTGGGTGATGCCAACAAAAGCTGCTGCATCACTGTGAGCCTGCAAACGCCCATGGGCGAGACCATTGCATTCAGAGTAGTGTCGCTCTTTTACCTTGGTCACTTTGCCCTGAGGTATTACAGTTCCAACGGTAGACCCCTGGGCCTCCCCATTAACCCCCTTTTTGTTTTCTATAAAGAAGGTTTCTGCCATAGAGGTTTGCAGGAATTTAGCAAAAAAAGCATACAATAACCAACACAATGAATACAATAAACAAAGCCCACAAAACAGTCTTAACTTGAGATGAAAGCCAGCCTTTCATCCCCCAGTGTTTGAAAAGTCTGCTGAACCAGTCGCTGTTGCCTTCTGTCTGGATCTTTTTTCCTTGATCTTTTAGCAGCCTCATGCTCTGGTATACTGACTCTCTAGGTGACAGCAGGTAGAAAAAACACATGCCTTCAAATGCCTCATAGCCATGACCATGGACAAGAACTTGTGGCTTGTCTGTGAAAGCACCCAGCTAAAGGCATGCAGCTCAGTGAGGAGCATCCAGATTCCTGCTGCAGCAACAACAAATGGCAGCATCCTCTGACTTGAGCTAATTTAGTATCTGGAGGCTTGGGTGGCCTAAAAGTAAACAGATAAAGAGAGTAGAAGGTGAAACGTAAGTTCTGGTCACACTAAACTTTCTCTTCTGTAAGCCAAGGGTGTGAACACAGCTTATTAGAAGAATCCTATAATAATTCTAAAATATAGCTTTTACAAATCTCAAGTCATATATCCTGGTTAGTGGTGTCTGAGTTATCTTGGTCTTGGTGTGTGTGGTCAACGCTGCTTAGGAGATCTTCGTCTGTCGTTCTCCTTCTTCTTTTCCAGGCTTCTGCTGTCACTCTTCACCTTTCATTTTCTTCTTCTGATGGTGGCTCTGGTGTTTGTCTCACCATTCCCAGTGACAGTTTTATGTTTTTTGCTGGGATCGATCTTGGGCCTTCTGCTGTAGAGACAAGGGCATCTTCTCTTCCCCAAGTAATTAATAGGAAAAGGCCCATAATTTGTTTAGATTCAGGTTCTTTGATCAACACAGGTGGCTTTTCTTTTAACTGGGCTGCAGTTGAATTAGTAAAATGCCTGATGACTGGGGGAGTTTTCTCCATAAATGAGTTGTTCAAAAAGTTGAACACATATAAGGCTCTGCCCAGTCTCTCAATAGGAGATAATATCTGGACTCCCCGTCTGTGTTGATCAAGAATCCTTTTGATGGATCAGTGAGCCATCTCGACTATGGACTGTCCTGTGGAGGAGTGTGGTATGCCTGTGGCATGTTTTATACCCCACTGCTCAGAAACTTGTTGGAATCAGTGCAAAGTATAAGCAGGAGCATTATCAGTTCTAATTTCCTGTGGAACTGCCAAGGTGGAAAAAACTAAAAAAGTAATGTTTTATAGCATCTTTTGTTTTTTCACCAAAATGTGCAGAGGCAAAAACTGCACTGGAAAAGGTGTCGATTGAGACGTGGATGTATTTTAGTCTGCCAAAAGGGGCTTAGTGTGTGATGTCTGATTGCCAGATGTGGAGACTCTCTCATCCTCCTGGATTGACTCCAGCTCTGACAGAAGCAAGGCCATGTTCCTGACATTTTGGGCAGGTGGCTACAATGGATCTTGCCTGGTCTCGGGTAATTTTGAACATCCTGAGCAGCACAGGAATGTTTTGATGGTGGAATTGATGGCTGATCCTAGCCTGTGTAAAAATTATCTAAGGCATATTGCAGTGGTTCAGATGTTTGAAGTAGCCAGTTGAGGTGCTCTAGAGTGAGGAGTAAGTATGTATTCACAAGGTCTGTTCCTACAAGGAAACACTGACGCTCTCTATTTTTCTGATTAGTTGTGCAATAATTTTTTGTAGGGTTGTTATTTTTTTAGTGGGTTGGTGTGCTCTGAGAACACATTCAATTTTTATGAGGGCATCTGAGATAGTTGAGTTCCACTGAAACAAAAATTCATGGAATTTTGGACATACACCAAGGATTGCCAGGGAGAAAGGAAAATCAGGGTGGTATCTGTGTGCCTTTTTAGTTTGAATCACCCGGGATACCTTTGGCAGAGTTCCTTCGGCCTCCCGTGTCAGTGATTGCAGGGAATCGAGTCCTTCACTGCCTTTAAGGAGCAGCAGGAACAGTGGCGCGAGATCTTCTGTGGTGATCTCAGCACTGAACGTACCCAACTGATGCTTCCACAGTGTTGGTGGAGTTCTCGCAGAGTCTTTGGGTTGCCCTTGATTTGCAGTGTTTGGGGCGTGATGGTTCTCTCTGTGGTATTAAGCCGATGTACTTCCAGGGGGCTGTCTTTTGGAATTTATCTGCTGCAATCTCAAAACCTTTCTCCTGTACTGCAGTGATGAGATCTTGTACTGCAACATCCAAAATGATTTGAGCTTCTGCTCAATCTAATGTTTCATCCATGTAATGAAAAATGATAGCATTAGGATGTCTTTTCTGGATGGGTAAGGAGTTTGGGCTCCAAGCCATTGACAAAAAGCTGGGCTCTTCTTCATTTTTTGAGGCAATACAGACCACTGGTACCTCTGTAGAGGTGTTTGTCGATTGAGGGACGGAAAAGGCAAACTGGATTTGTCATTGGGATGCAAGGAGGCTTCAAGGAAGCAGTAATTTAGATCTATAACAACTATCTGCCAATCTCGGGGTATCAGTGAGGCTGAGGGCAGGCTGGGCTGGAGGGGACCCATATCCTCAATGACCTCGTTGATTTTCCTGAGGTCCTGCAGGAGCCACTTCTTGTCCTTGCCAGGCTTTTGTATGATAATGAAAGGCGCATTCCAGGGGCTAGTAGATGGTACAATGTGGCCCACAGAAAGCTGCTTCTGCACGAGGGACTGCAGGGCCTTTAACTTTCTGCCTGGGAGGGGCCACTGATCCACCCATATGGGGTCGTTGATCTTCCTGTTTAACTGAAGGGTGGTGCGCTGCTCAGTGCCCATCTAGAAATCCTGAGGTGTTGATAGGATCTCTAGTCTCGTCCCCAACTGGGACAAGAGGTCTCTTCCCCAAAGTGTTATTGGTGCCCAGGTGATGAATGGTCTTACTGTAGCAACGGTGCCCTCAGGTCTTTCCATGCAGATGGTGTCTTGATTCCAGAAGTTGGTAGTGGCTCTCCTGTTGGCCAAAATTACCCAGCGGCTGGAACCTGGGGCCATCCTTTAGCCAATCAGAGCAGGAAATTATCGTGACGTAAGCTCCTGTGTATAGTAATCCTGAAAGACATAGCTTTCTCCCTTTACATGACAAAGCACACTTTAGAATGGGTCTATTTCTGCCCGTAATCTGTGCCCACATCATCATTGGATCAGGATCAGGTGGTGTGGTGATCATGTCCAGTAGTAGGTAGGCTCTGGCTATAACTGTTCCTTTTGGAATGAAAAGGGGAGGGTCTAAGCAAAGAGCCTGGACAGTTATCTCCTGCAAAGACGTCAAGGCGAGTACCTCAGGTAGTAGAGTGAGTGTCTCCATCCCTTCCCTGGTGTTGGTTAAAATCAAAATGTCTCTGGGCCGTTCTTCAGGCCCGTATTGGCCTGTTGGAATATGGAAAAGAGAAATATAATGGAATGGAAAGGAAAAGGCGCCTACCAGCTGCCTTTGGGTTCCAGGGCACAGCTGTCTTCTGTTGAGTTCTTCTGCAGTGCTAGAGTTTTCCCGATGGATCTGAGAAGGTCACTGTGCTGGTTCTCAAGGATGTCCGGGAGAGTAGGGCAGGACAGCCTCGCATTTGGTGTCATCATGTGGGACCTTTCTGCGTCTGTGTGGGGTTTCCTGCAGACCACCGGTTTTGCTGGTGTTGGCAAGCATGTGGACAAGGGAGGCAGTGAGGACAGTGGCTGTGACACCTAGAAGGTCCCTAGTAATAGCCTGAATTTATAAAATTCTGTTGAGAATGCTTCATCTCCCCACATTTAATGCAAGGTCCTTCTTCATGTGTATGTCAGGGAATAACTTGGGAGGCTACTAGACCCTCTACTACACCCTGACTGGTAGCCTTAGCTAGGCAGGCAACATGGTGTAAGGATGCCTTAAGGTGCATGCCTCGACCATTTGTGCAATGTTAGGTTTTGAGATGAGGGGTATATAGGGTAAAATGTCTTTTCAGGAGTTTTTAGCATTTGTTTCAGCAAGTTTAGCAAGCAATACCTGCCTGACTTTTGGATGATCAACTAACTTCTCTATTGCTGGTGTTAGGCAGTCAATAAATTTTAGAAAGGATGCCTCAGGTCCTGCAGAATGTCTGTGAAATCTAGAGTAGGTGTTGTTTTATTGGGTGTCTGCATGAGAGCTGTCTTTGCATCACCTTGTATCTCTTCTAACACAGCTCAGGGAAGGTGTCTTGCGTCATTCTCAGCTTTAGTGAAATCTTCGTCCCTGGCTAGATGGTCTTGTGTTAGGTGTGCCTGCCTGTCTTCTCCAGCATAGCTCTTTTAATAGTTGTAGTAATTTTTTCCCCATTCCTTCCCACAGAATAAATTCAGTGGGAGAAAGTAGGATGTGCATAAATTTGAGCAGATTGTGAGGCACCATAACATGTTCAGAGAAGATGGCATTTAACAAATTATTAAAATATGGCGAGCCCCGCCCATGGTCTTTTGCTGCTTTACAAAGGTCTTTCATCTCCCCATGTGTGACAGCTTCCCATCGGGGGTTAGCCCCCCTCTGGTACTGCACTGCTGCTGCTTGTATTTTAGCTACCAATTCCCAGTCCCCCTCTTCAGCCGCCAGCTTCCGCATTCTCTGCCAAGAATGCTCAGGCTCATCCTCAAGGTGGGATGAACTTTCCCTCTCCTCTCCAGAAGAGGGAACTTGGGCTCTAGCAGAGGAGCGGGGCCTTGGTGTGACTGGCCAGGCCCGGTGTTGTGGGCCTTTGGTAGCCAAGATGGTGGCCTTCCGGTTACTGCCCCTCACACTTCCGGCTCCGACAGTGTGGGATCCGCAAGGGGCTGAATTGGAGAGGGCAGGGCCAGCGGGAGTAGGCAGGGAAGTGCTGGATCCCGACACAGGCGTGGTACCTGATGCAGGGGTAGGACCCAACACAGGGGAGAACCTGATGAGAAAGCCGGGGGTGGGAGGGAGTTTGACATTGACGTCCCGCCCCAGTTGAGGGACTCCATTTTGTGAGCTATCTGACGGGGATCCAGGGAGGCGAGATACTGGAGAATGGGTTAGGGTAGAATCCAGGCCTGTGTGATCACTACAGACCTGGGCAGGGGGTAGAGAAGGAGGGGAGATGGCAGACAGCAGGTGGCTCGTCTGTTCTTTATGGCATTTTCTGTCTCTCATCCTAGTCTTGGTATCAGTGGGTTCAGGAATGCGGGGGGCAGAGCACAAAATCTGGGTTGAATATTAGAACTTTGAACCCTTGAGAAAACTATAAATCATGTGAAAAATTGGGTAAAATTTTGTGAATCTTACCACCTCCTGAGTTTGCAAAAGACAGAGTCTTCCCCTAACTGAGTCCCAAAATGCTCCATGACCAACTGAATCATCAAAAATGTCTGGGAACTCCTTAAAGAGCCAATAAACAAAATGCTTCAAACTTCCCGTAGTAGAAGTCTTCCCCTCTGAAAGGAGAACCTCCCAAACTTGAACATATATGTCCCTCTCAGCTTTGGATAATTTGCTACTCATAGCTGTCCCTGATGTAAAGGGTCGCCCACCCACAGGACTAAAAAATCACCCAAGGATCCTGCACTCCAAGTGGCTGTCCCCCAACTCACTGCTCTGGCGGCTCTGGATGCAGGTGTTTCAAAATGTCCCATGGGCTTCACCAGCTGAGCCGGCCCTCCTGCTGCTGGAGGATGCCAATGCTGCCTTCAGCAAGCCCTAATAAAACTCAGGTCCCACTCCAGGGTGGAGGCTGACCTGAGGCATCTTCTCTCCAGTCACGGTGGCACAGCTGGATCATCACTGGAGTCGCTTTCAGGGAATTCTCAAAGAAGGTCCCTGTTTGGGCACTCCTTGTTGTGGCATGTCCACAGCCAGCCTCTGTGAGAGACCTGCACTCCCAGAGTTGGATGCAGGTTTCCTTAAACTGCTGATGAATGAGGCAAGAGAGGGGTCTTTGTGTGGAACTCCAAACACTGTGGATTGTGCTGAAGAGGGTCCAGGGCCAGAGACAAAATGGGGCTGGGGATACAAGGTTTTATATGGGGTATAAAAGGGTCTTATATGCAGTAACCCAGGACCAACGGGGGAAAAGAGAGGTGAGAACATCCTAGGTGGAGTACATATGAGGAAAAAAAGAAGTTAATGATACCAAGAAACCCTGTTGAATCCCCACAAGCCTGCAAAAGCCGTTGGGCAAGATCATTGCATTTAGAGGAGTGTCTCACTTTAATTCATTATCTTTGCCCTGAGATATTGCAGTTCCAGTGGTAGTCCCCTGGGCCTCCACAAAACTACTACTTCCTGAGATTTCATTACTGGGTGAGGAGCTCAGTAGTGCTGAAAGCAGAGGCCTGTCCTTTGTGTTCCCTTTGGGATGGCAGTGGAAGTGCCCTGAGTGCTCATTCAGAAGAACCTTCATGGCTTCTCATGCCAAAACACAAAAACTAAAAGTGCAAGGTGGCTTCTTTGATTGATATTTAGTCCTTTGCAATATCTGCAGCAAGTGGTCTGAAACTACTTTCTGAATCGGCTCTTTGGGATCAGCTGTGAGGGGCTTAGGGCTGGCCTGAGCCCAGTGCTGTGTCCCACAGGCACAGCCAGAGGCCCTGGAGATCTCACCTGCTCTGCACCCACCTTTGTAAGGGTGCTGTAAACACCAGCTGGTGCTGACTTTCTCCTTGGACCCTTGGTTTATTTCCTATGGGGAATTTAGTTCCTGAAGCACGTGGGATTTCCCTCTGGCAGCTGTGATGGGGATGCTCAGGGAGTGTGGGGCTTTGGGGGCAGCTGCCCAGGCAGGGACTGAGCTCGAGGCCCTGTTGGGCCCATGGCCCCCAGCAGCAGCAGCAGCAGCGGCAGCCCCAGGGCCCAAAGCCCCGTGCTCCCTGCCCAGCACAGGCTGCCCTGTCCCTGCAGCTGTCACCCGAGTGGGGCCCAGGGGCCAGTGGCCGCTGGCAGCAGCAGGAATCCGGGCAGGGTGAGGATGCCCTGTCTTGGCTTTTGTCTCTGGAACAATGCGGGCTCAGGGCAGGGCAGGGCAGGCTGGGAAGCAGAGGCCAGATCCTTTGGAGGCTGCAAGCCTTAAAGATCAGCCCCTGCAGCAGCCCAGATGCAGGTGCACCAGTTTCCAAGGCTGTGGTGGCCTTCAGAGCGTGCAGGTGGATTTTGCATGGCTGTGGCCTGCTGACGGCTCTGGGCCCAGGAGTGCCTGTGGCTGCAGCAGGAAGGGTGGCTGAAGGTTTGCTGCCTGCTTTGGTGGCATGGCTGCAGGGGCCAGTGCTGTGAGAGCCCCCTGTGTGGGAGCTGGTGAGAGCTGAGCTCTTGGGGACAGCGCTGTGCCCCAGGCCAGGAAGAGCAGCAGTGCCCAGTGCCAGGAGTGGTGTCAGTGGGAGCCCCTGTGCACAGGGACCCCCAGCCCCAGGGTGGCCTTGCCAGCACCCCCAGGGACCTCCAGCCCTAGGAACCTGGATCAAGAGGAACCCGGATCAAGTGTGCGAATGCTGCCTGTGCCCAAAAGAATGGCCAAGAGAAGTGAGGTTTTAAAAAAAACATTATTTATTTGCCAAAGATTGGCAAAAGCTAGGATTGACAGAACATGTATCATTATAACAATACTTATAACAACAACAATGTACAGAAAATATTTACATGGGATCCGATGGACTAACAATCTTCAAAACATATTTACAGAAATCTTCTAACGTAGTGAACATATTTACAAGAAACTTGAAGCTTTTAAACATATTTACAAAGGAGTGGCATCTGTGCCATGATCTGTGTCAGTCCTGGAAGAAAGGAAACAGCAGAGCTGGACTCAGCTGCCAGCACTGGGCCCAGCAGGGCTGGCAGCTGGGCCCCAGGGGCTGGGCCAGGGCTGGCAGGGCTGGCGTGGCCCCAGGCAAGCGCAGGGCAGGCCGGGGCTGGTGCTTGTGGCAGCACAATCCAGGCCCCCTGCGGGCACCATGTCCCTGAGCGGGGCCATCCAGCCCAGCCCCAGCCGGGCATCAGGGGACCCAGTGTGTGTGTGGGCAGGGCGTGGGAAGCAGCTGCCTGTCTTACCTGTGGGGCTCCATCTTCATCCAAGGACCATGGGCTCCTCCTCATCCTTCTCGTCCACTTCCATTTCCTCGATGTCATCCTCCTCATCCACCTCCATCTCTTCTATGTTGTCCCCCTCCTCTACTTCCATGTCCTCAACAAGATCTTCCTCGTCCACCTCCATCATCTCCTCCCTCTCCAGCTCCATGTCCACTTCCATAGCCTCCACAATATCTCTGTCAATCTGCATGGGGCAGCACAATCTCCCATTGGGCTTCCTGTCCCACACCATCCATTCCCACATGGCTGCACCCTGCCCATCCACGGTGCCCCCTGCCTGGCATGGCGCTATACCTCCATTGGCACAGAAGAGCACATCCTGCTGGGATCGGCGCTCCAGAGCAGGCAGCAGGAAAAGCCCAGGCAGCAGCACCAGCTCAGCAGTGAGGGGCAGAGCACACAGCGAGCGGCAACTGATCCTTGGCAGCCGGTGAAGTGTCTGCTCTGCTTGTTTCCAGGTCCTGGACATTCCACCTGGAACCCTCTGGGAGCTGTGATGTCACTGAAATTCCATGGCCACTGCGTAGTGGGACATGGCGATGGCAGAATGATCAAATCCTTGAATGGTTTGGCTTGGAAGGGACCCTAAAGCTCATCGGGTTCCAAGCTGAGCAGCCTCCCAGCAGAGCAGGTTGCTGTGGCCCCTGTCCAACCTGGCCTTGGATATTCCTGGGGATGGGGCATCCACAGCCTCTCTGCACTGGTCCCTGTGTCAGGGACAAGCACCCTGTGAGTAAAGAACTTCTTCCCATCATAAAATCTCTTCCACCTCTTGCAGTTTGATCCCATTCCCCCTTGTCCTGTCACTACACTCCCTGACCAAGAGTCCTCTCCTTCGTTCCTGTGGGTCAGGCTGTTCCTGCAGGGTCACATGTGTGGTTGAACCTGCAGACAGGAGAGAGAGAAGCCAATTTCCCCAGAAAAAATGGGGAAAGTGGCATGAGAGGTGAAATAAGAAGGAAAAAGTAGAGACATGCAAGGCATTGGTTTGGGTGGGCTTGGGATTCATGTCTTTTATTAGGAGCCAGGTTCCCTGGTGCCCTCAGTTCCTGTGTTGCAGCCTCCCTACAGCCAGCCTCTGTGAGCAAACGGCACACCCAGAGCTGGGAGCACACTTGCTTAAACTGCTGTTTAACGAGGCTATAAGAGGGATCTTTGTGTGGAACTCTATACACTGTGGATTGCCCTAAAGAGAGTCCAAGGAGGGAGACAAAATGGGGATGAGGACACAGGGTTTTATATGGGGTGGGAAAGAAGGGTAGCATTGCAGTAAGCCACGACCAATAGGGGTCTAGAGAGGGGAGAACATTCTAGAGGGAGTATATATAAGGAAAAAACAGCAGTTGAACTGGGTGATGCCAACAAAAGCTGCTGCATCACCATGAGCCTGCAAATGCCCATGGGTGACACCATTGCATTCAGAGGGATGCCTCTCTTCATCACTTTACCCTGAGGTATTACAGTTCCAACGGTAGGCTTTTGGGCTCTCACAACTCCACCCTTTTTGTTTTCTATAAAGAAGGCTTCTGCCATAGATGTTTGCAGGAATTTAGCAAGAAAAGAATACAATAACCAACACAATGAATACAATAAACAAAGCCCACAAAACAGTCTTAACTAGAGATGAAAGCCAGCCTTTCATCCCCCAGTGTTTGAAAAGTCCACTGAACCAGTCACTGTTGCCTTCTGTCTGGATCTTTTTTCCTTGATCTTTTAGCAGCCTCATGCTCTGGTATACTGACTCTCTAGGTGACAGCAGGTAGAAAAAACACCTGCCTTCAAATGCCTCATAGCCATGGTCATGGACAAGAACTTGTGGCTTGTCTGTGGAAGCACCCAGCTAAAGGCATGCAGCTCAGTGAGGAGCATCCAGATTCCTGCTGCAGCGGCAACAAATGGCAGCATTCTCTAACTTGAGCTAATTTAGTATCTGGAGGCTTGGGTGGCCTAAAAGTAAACAGATAAAGAGAGTAGAAGGTGAAACATAAGTTCTGGTCGCACTAAACTTTCTCTTCTGTAAGCCAAGGGTGTGTACACAGCTTATTAGAAGAATCATATATCAATGCTAAAATATAGTTTTTACAAATTTTAAGTGATATATTGTTGTCGTGGTTTGAGAGGAAGGGAGGTTTTTGGGATGGTGTGGTCTAACCAGTGGGTGTTCAGATTGAATATTGGCACCTGGTGTGGCCACTGGGGACGTGGATACGCCTCTGTGAACACAGGAGTTAAAAGCAGAGAAAGCAGAGAACTCCTAGGGGAAGCTCTCTTGGGTTCTGACAGGGAAAGAAAGGTCAGCTGGGCGGGGGAGGGGAAGCCATGCAGCCAGGTGAGGAAGGTCTGGCCCTGAGGATGGAAGGGTGGAAGAGTGGAAGAGCACTGAGAGGCATTGGGCAGCCACCCACCCCCAGGAGATAGAGATAGAGATAGAGAGAGAGAGAGCCAGCTTGTGTCTGTGACTGTGCTGTTACAGACTGTTTGCATCTGTATATAAACTGCCAGCGTACCAAACACGAAGTTTTGACGTTGTTTCCTGGGGAAACCTATGGCACAAGAAGGACTCCTCTCCTCTTGATGAACAGAGAATTGATTGTCTAAAGGGTCGTGATGGACCGAGAGTTGGTGATCTGAGGGATGGATGTATTGGAAATTTGGTGGGGGGAGGAGGAAATGTTTTTGGAAGGTTTTCATTTTCCCTGTGTGTTTCTTTTTACTTGTAGTGTCGTTAATAAAATTTTCTTTTCTTTATTTCTAAGTGGGGGCCTGCTTTGCTTATTCCTGGTCACATCTCACAGCAGAAACCAGGGAGAGTGTATTTTCATGGGGGCACAGCCTTTGTGCCAATGTCAAGCCATGACATATATATTTAATAAAATAATAAATCAAGCCTTCTGAAATATGAAGTCAAATCCTCTTCTCTTCCCGCATGCAAAGACGCCTTTGACCACCGTCACATATGCCCTAGCTGGCTGCAGGCTGGGCACATGTGCTGCCCTCCTGCTCTGTGCCAAAGGCAGCAGGGATGGGCAGCTCTGGGCACCGCTCTGAGCACGGCAAGCACGGCCTGGGCACTGCAGGCCTTGGCACAAGGGCACAAGGAGCCTTCAGCTGACGGGCACTTTCTGCTTTCTCTCCTTGCAGCCGGGCTCTGCGGATGCTGAGGCTGCTCTGGGCTCTGCCAGGGCTCTGCTGGAGCTCAGCACCGGGCTGGAATCAGCCAAAGAAGAAATGGTGTGACCTGCAGCACTTGCTTGAGCATTTTAGCAGCACATCTCAAGTTTGCAGAGTGTACACCTCCAGGGAAAACATGACACCCCCCCCAAAAATAATCGTTCAATAACTTCTGAAATGAAATCAATCTGGCATGACCCCAAATGACATTTTTCAGTTTGCTCAAGCTGTAGCTCAGCCCTTCTCTGAACAGTTCTCTCTCCCACCCTCCTTTTACTTCCCAATTGCTCCCTCTTTTCCCTCAGTGAGTTCCCAGCCCATTGCAGTCTCCATCACACTGTTGCCTTCCTTGGTGCCCCTCTCCACAAGGAAGGCTGAGCCCCAGGCTTAGGGACTCATCCTGTCACTGGCTGAGGAGCAGCAATGTCTCAGAGGTCCAGTGGGATTTTAGTGTCATTCAAAGCCACTCTCCAGCCCTCAGCTCTTCTCACTGCTGAGCTCCCACTCCCTTTTCCTCATCCTTGCAGCAGGATGAGCTCTGTTAATTCCCTTGAGCCTCACCACCCTTCCCAGCCCATGCAGCCCCCTCAGTTAGGGTGAAGCCGAAGCTTCTCTGTCTCCTCTGGCACACCAGTCCAGTTCCCTGTGCGGGGAGCCCCAGCCCCAGAGCACAGCACACAGCAGTGCAGTCTGGGCTGAAGCAGCTGCCCTGCAGCCCTGGCTTGGCTGTTTGTGGCAAGGGAATGCTCCCTGTTCCCAGCTGTCCCTGCAGGATGGCCCCAGGGCAGAGCACAGCCGGGCTCCCACTGCAGCCCCTGGAGCTTGGGGCAGACCGTGGTCTCAGAGCTGAGGTTCCTGGGGAGCACCCAGAGCTGTGCCTTGCACTCTGTGGCCGTGTGTCACAGTGCAGGCTGGCTAGGGCTGTGTGAATGTACCAGCCCTGGTTTGACTGCCAGGGGCCTCGCCCAGTCACATCTCTCCCAGAGCTGCAGCATTTTACTGGCCAGAATCTGACAAGGCATAGAGATCAGAGCAATGAAATTATCCAGACTGGGTTTTTCAAAGGCCCTTTAGAACAAAGGGCTTGAGAAGGAACGCTCTCTGTTTGCCACATGAACATAGGGGTGAGTGCTCTCTCTGTCTCCAACCCACTACCCCCAACCAATGTTACAGCCACCCACTCCCTCACACAGCCCCCTCGTGCCTTCCCACTGCCATGCCCTGTCAGGGCTTCCCAGCCCTTCATCCCTTCATGGCCCTGTCCCCTCAGGGTCTCCCCCAGCCTGGCCAAGCTGCCCGGCAGCAGCACCACAGCCCCACAGCAGCTGCAGAGGAGCCCCATCCAGAGGCACCTGGGAGCCCTCAGCACTGCAGCCAGCAGCAGACGGGCAGGAGCACACGGATGGCCCTTCCTGTCCAGCACAGGGCTTGTGGCCATCTCCAGGCACCGCTCTGGCAGGGATCCCTGCAGCTCCGGCCGCTGCCCAGCCACTCTGTCGGCAGCACAAAGGCTTCAGCAGAACCACCAAAGGCCAAGGGGCTTCTGGCCATTTTCCCTGCGACACTGCACGCCTGGACAGCTGGCTGAGCACAAGCACCCTTTTCCCCCTCTTTTTCTATGCCCTACAGACCTTGTGCAGGAAAAGAAAGATCCTGGGACTCTGTGTATTGTAAGATATTCTATTCTATTCTACTCTAAGATATTCGATACTCAACAAAAACGAAAATACAAACAGAAAAATCTTGAAGAACAAAAAGAAAATCCCTGCTGGTTCAAATGGCCCCAGCAGACAGAGTCTTGCAGATCATCTCTCTGCGGAGCTCCAGCAGAACAGCAAGGCAGTGCCGCACAGACGAGGCCGTTTCCTCCATGCACTGCGGAATCGATCTCGCAGCTGACGCCATGGGGAGTAGGGAGCTCTCTGTATGGCCTGGAGAACTAAACAAGATTCAAATGCAGCATCTCTGATTGCAGGACTGCTGTCATATGCCATTTCTTTAAGTGCTGCAAGAGAGAGGAACAGAGGCAAGGTCAGATCCCGCATATGCAGGGAGCCAAGGAGATCCCCCTGCCAGGGCCATCCCGGCCGTCTCTTGCCATAGCCCGCAGGGAGCAGGGAGCAAGGGGATCAGCCCGAAGGTGCTGGACACGAATGGCACACGTGGCCCTGAAATCTCGGTGGGCTCTGCCCACGGGTGCAGATCCCTCCGCAGCCGGGGCAGGGCTTGCAGCTCTCCCCCCAGCAGCCCCCGCTGCCAGCCCGCTGCCCTCACTCACTCACTCACCAGTGCAGATCAGCTGCAGCTCTTGCTGCTGCCCTCTCAGGTGCCGCCCGGCCATGCCTGTGAACACAGAGCCTGTCACGGCCACAGCAGCACAGCTCCCTGGCAGCGGCACTGCCGGCGCTGTGGCCACACGGGCTGCTGGCCCGGCACGGCTCAGCCCGGCCCTTGCCGCACGCTGCCGCCCCAGGACACGGCTGCCAGACGGCAGCAGCAACGCCCAGGCCAGGGGGGGCTCCACGGCGCCGGGCCCGGCTGGCGCTGCCGGGGCAGCAGGCGGGGCCGGGGCCGAGCTGCGGCGGGCCGGGGAGGGAGCCCGGGCTCGGGACTCACCCATGAACCTGACGGCCGCCTCTCGCAGGGGCTCCTGGGGGCTCTGCAGGTAGCGCAGTGCCCGGCGCAGGTGCTCGGCCGCTCGGCTCCTGTCCTCTGCCAGCTGCAGAGAGTGGCAGGAGGGAAAGGATGGCGCGGGCTCAGCTCCTGGGCCGGGCGCTGCCTGCACCCATCACCGGCCTCGCCTGCCCGCACAGCCCTGAGGCGCGGCCAGCAGCCGCTAGCCAAGGGCTCCCGAGGGGAGAGGCGGAGGGCCGGCTGCTGCCCGGGGAGCCGTGGTGCCGCCCCGCCGGGCCGGGGCTCCATGGGCACCTGGCTCTGGCACACGGGAGCCTGGAGCAGAGCCCGCGCGGCCTCTGGCTGCAGCAGCGGGCACAGCTGCCAGCCTCGCACGCTGAGCACCGCCCCCAGGGACCTTGGCCATGCTGAGGCTGGGGGGTCTCTGCTGTTCTTACCAGGCACTCCCCAAAGCTCTGATAAACGTGTAGCATTTGTTCTATATCTCTCCTCTTCAGGAATCTGGCTGAGGAATGCAGCGTTTCCCGGGAGGCCTGGAGAGCAACAGAGATGCACAGATGGCCCCACAGTCCAGGGCACAGGAGCATCCCAGTGGCACAGGCTGGAGGAGGCTGCAGCCCACAAGGTGCCAGGGCAGGAGGCAGCCCAAGCCCCTGCCAGGGGGACCGCAGTTGGCCACAAGTGCTCACCTCAGCAACAATCTGATTCTCATCATGGCAGTGGAAGTAGAGAGGGAGCAGGCTCTGGCACACGTGGGACTTGAGGGCCTTTCTTCCCTCTTCTGTTAATAAGTCCAGCATCACTTGAAATAGAGCCATGGAGCTCAGCTGCACCTGGATATCATCCTGGATGAAAGGAAAGGGCAAAAGACCTGAGCATCAGCTGCTTCAGGCCCCCCAGGGCACAGGCCTGCATCTGCACAGGGCACCAAGGGTCTGGGCAGCAGCCAGTGGCTGTGGCTGTGGGCACAGAGCCTTACGCTGTCAAAGAGTGGCAGGAGCGCCTCAGCCAGCTGCAGGGCGATGGGGGTGGCTATTGGAGCACCATTATCCAGGAGCAAATATTTGAGTAGAAGAATGTTCATCCTGATCATGTCGCTGTCATAAAGGCCTGTCCCGAAGCACTGGGGCAGCTGAAGTGGGAAGCAGGAGAGATGGGAACAGCTGCTCCAGTGGCCGAAGCCCAGACAATGCCAAGTGACAGCGTTGCCCAGCCCCACGCTGCCTGCACGGCTTCAGCCACTGCCCCCTTCTCACCATCAAGGGATTCTTGCCCAGCACTACGAGGCCTCGGAGTGCCAAGTAACGCCTGGCCATGTGCTCGCTCTGCAGGTTCTGTGCCAGGATCTCCAGAACACTGTCACTGCATTCGCTCAAGTCCAGGCACTCGAGGACCTGAAAGACACAGGGCAGTGACAGGGGAGCCAGCCGGCAGGAGCCCAGAAGCGCACAGGGCCGGGCCCAGGCAGCAGCACAGGGCACGGGCACTGTCCTGGCAGCTGTGGCTGTGAGAGGCCAGAGGGCTGGGAGGCAGCTCAGCCAGGCAGCGCTGGCCTTGAGGCTCACCTCCACGAGGAATGCCAGGGCAGGGAAATCCCAGTATGGCATCTCTTTGCCGAGCAGGGCGAGCAGGTAGAATGCAATCGCGGAACAAAAGTGGATGGCTAAGCGGCGTATTTCTCTGAAGAGGGGAAAAAGTAAACAAGACCCTGATGCAATGGGGCAAACCTCTCCCAGGCGTGACTCACCCTGTTCTCATCTTTCCCCAGCACCCTTCCAGCAAGGGGACGTGGGCCATTTGGCAGTTGGTTGCTCATGGGCACCCTCCTGTGCCAGCCTTTTCCAGTCTGCTTGGCCGTCCCTCAGTGACAAGGCCCTCTGGCCCATGGCCACCACGGACACTTTGTGGGGCACCTGGGCACAGAGCAGCAATGTCAGAGGCAGTGGGGAGAAGGGGGTCTCACCTGGCAAGCAGAGCCACGGCAAAGTGGTGAGTGTCAAGAGAGAGCAGCGTGTCCCAGGCACACCTGCGCTCCATTGCCACCACCACATCCTCGCAGCGGAGAAGGCAGAGCAGGGACTTGAGGGTGCGCACTGCAAACCTGCGTGCAGAGCAAAGCCCAGGTCACACTGGCAGCACTGGCTCCTTGGCAGGCCACCTGGCAGGGACAGGAGGACTGGGATGGAGCACCTGTTGGGGCTGGTGGCAAGGCCGTGCTCTTCCTGGCATCCCTTCCAGAAGGTGTCGACCTCCTCTGGCATATCCAGAGTGCTGAAGAACACTTGGAATAGCAGATGCACAAATAGGCGGGGGAAATACACCTTCAAGATCCGTGGGAGACCGGGCACCTGGAGGATCTTCCACATCACCACAGTTGCCTGCAAAGGACAAAGCCCCCCAAGACAGCGCTCAGTGCCGAGGTGTGCGTGTGGCTGGGCACGAGCGTGGCAGGGAGAGGCCAGGAGAGACCTTGGCAGGGGGAGCACGGGGCCTGGTGGGCCTGAAGCTGCCCCTGGGCCGGGTTTCAGGCCAGCGCCAGAGGCAGGGAGATGCAGTAGGGGAAGGAGGATGGAGAGCTGCTGGAGAGGCAGCCTTGGGGCCTGCAAAGGCCACTTGTAGAAACTCACAGCCAGGGCAAAGACACCCGTTTCGTCCCCATCGGAGGTGCAAGTGCTGTACTCTGGCCAGCTCCCCAGCACATCCAGGAGGATCAGCTGCGCCGGCTCCACAGTCCTGGCTGAGGCCATGATGGTCTTCCACATGGCCATGGCAGCTCTGTGGGGTTAGAGCTGTGTCTCAGGGGGGGTCTCAGACACAGCAGCGTGGGCAGCTGAGCCGGCTGCCATTTCTGCCTCTGCCCACTGCCCCCCTGGCAGCAGCAGCCAGACAGCCCAGCCCTGTGGGGACAGAGCCCTGAGAGGTGGCAAGCGAGCTTGGCAGCAGGCTCAGGGGCTGACATGGCAGGGCTGGGAAAGGGAGCAGCCTGAGGGCCCTGGAACTCTGTTTCTCCGACACCTGGGGCAGGCTGTGCAGGGTGATGGGCTGGAGAGGCTTGAGCCCTATGGGCAGGTGGGCCCCATACCTGTCACAGGACGGGGCCACACGCAGGAGCGTGATGACTGCATCATTTGGCTGTGCTTCGGTGAGATCCAGCAGGGTCTTGTCCAGCCTGTGCTCAGCAGAATCATTGGCCATGAGCCACTGGTGGATGTAGCTCACCATGGCAGGCACCTGGGGAAGGCACGGGGAGACTTGGAAAGCTGCCAGAGGGAGCAATGTTCCCAGCTTCCCCAGAGGAGTGCTTCCCTTCCCACCCCACTGCCATGTGGCCTGAAAGACTCACAGCAAGCGGCATGCGTGGATTGGGAGGCCAAGCAATTGCTGGGAAGATCAAAGCCTGGCCACAGGCTGCTTACTTGCTTTGGAGAGTAAAAATCTTCCTCTACAAGCATACACAGCAGGGCAGCACTGGTTTTGCTTAGGAAGATGGGTGAGTATGGTCTGAGGCCTACGCCTGTGGCGATGGTCTCTTCCTCCTCTTTAATTCTCTTGAGGAAGTTGCAAACGAGCTGTAGGAGAAGGACAAGAAGCCGGGGATGTTGCATGGAGTGCTGCTCACACGGTGCTGGGCTGAACAGGGACAGCAGGCCCAGTCCAGGTGGGTGTGGCTGCAGGTACCTGCCCTGTTCTGCGGAAGCGGCCACGGCTGGACTCCTGCTCTTGTGTGCGCTCTGGGGCTGCCTCTGGCAAAGAGCGAGCGCAGCCAGAGATGAGGGGCTGCGGGAGAGGCCGGAGAGCACGGCCCAGCCCTGTGATCCCCAGGCAGAGAGAGCCCCGGGATGCCCCAGGGGATGGAGCACGGCCACTGTGGGGTGTCTGCCCGGCACCTCTTCCGTCCTCTCTGTGGGCCTGTCCCCAGGGGATAGCATGGCAACGCACGGCACGGCATGGGGTCCAAGCTGGCAGCAGGCACCAGTCCTGTGGCCCAGCTCTGCCACTCACCCTCCTGTGGTGGCTGGAACGGCACCACCTCTTCAGTCTGCTGTGCCGGGGCTGTTCCAGGGCCTTCTTCCTCCTCCTCCACCCAGGCCAGCTCAGGCACTGCCGGGTGTCTCTGCGCCATGTCTCTGCCTGGATTTGTGGCTATTTGCAGTTACTACTGACTGCAGTAATTTCCAGTTACCTTTGAAAAGTCACCAAGTGCTGCAGTGGTGCCTGGAAGGCCCTATGATAAATAGGTATGATTCGTGCTGATAGAAATTGAAACAGTAATCAATATTGATACAGTAATAATTATTTGAGAAATTTAAAACAGTTAATAGTTAAAAGTTGTAAAGCCAAAGAAGAGAGGGAAAGGAGTAGCTCCACCCACCCCCCCTTCTCAGCAGATGTTCTCAAGGACCACAGGAAAGAAGCTGAAGATACAGTTGCTAAAAATGACCAAGAACCTGGTTGGGTCCAAAAAAATGCTAATTATAAGGGACCTATTGCTTTGATATGTAGATGCAGTGATACATTAGTCTTGGCTTACATTGTACTGGCTTGGTGCGCATGTGTAACCCAAAGGTGAATTAAAGGACAATGAAGAAGGCTACAGGACCTTCATCAGTGATGACCCCCAAAGACTTGTGCGACCACCAAACCGAGTGGTGGCGGATGCGTGATAAAGATGGTAATGAAGGCGGAGACAGAAAAGTGACAAACCGAAAATAGGAGGAGATGGCATTGACACATGTCATATAAGGGGTGACTTTTACTTGTCAAGCCTGTACGTGAGGCAAGGGTCATTGAACCCTGCACTCCGTACCCGGCGGTATCTCTTGCTTATGTGCTATTATTTGAACCAAATTATCCCTTGTTTATATATTTTCTAAACTATTTAATTAAAATTGTTACTACTTTTAATACTGTTTGGACTTTTTTTAATGATGGGATAATTAGGCAAACATAAGAATTTTGGTGCCAAAACCCGGGAACTCTTTTAACTCCGGGGAGGTGAAAAGTTTCTGGGAAGGAGCTCCCCACCAGATTTTTAAGTGGTCCCAAGGCTAGACCACTCTCCCTTGGGAAAAGAGTTCTTTTTACAATAACGCATAAGCAAATTAGTTGTTGGAAGCACGCAGGAGAGGCTCCCATCAGAGTGCCGGCTTGTAGGAGAGAGAGTACCCATAGAAAACTTTGTGCTTTGTGCACAAAGACCCTCTTGAGGAAAGGAGGCTATGAGTATCACGGGGTTTTGGGTCAGGGGGTGGCTGTATGTGTGTTTGAGTGTGTGTGGAGTGTCTGAGACAGAGGCTGGGCAGTCCTGGACCCCCAAAGTGAGTGGGACCTCCCAGTACCGTGTTTTCGTGTTCTCCGCGAGTAGACCGGCCGGAAAAGGAGGGAAGCGAAAGAAAAGTGAATGAGTGGGGACCCCGGGAGGGTTTGACGCAGGGGGAAGGAGGGGATCCCTGGTCCAGTCACCTGTAGGTAGGTCCTTGGGCAGGAGGGATTGACTCAGTAGGGAGACTGAGAAAGAGAGTGAATGAATAGGTTCAAATTTCCTTGGAGGTGTTGGTAGCAGGCAATTTAGTATGTGATTAGATGGTGAGAGGTCAGGGCTAATAGATTAAGAGGGTGAGAGAAGAGTGGAACAAGTAGATTGCAGAGGGAGAGATAAGAGTGGAACAGGTAGATTGAAAAGGTAGTGTGACAGAATAGTAGGTGAGGAATTTGAGCCACGAGGTGTGTGTGGGAAACTAAGACTCTCCTGGTACCGGGGATTTCTTAGTTTGTTGCCGCCAGAAATGGGTCAGGGAAAAAGTAAGTTCCTTGACCCAGGGGCTGCGGATTGTAGGAAGAATTCGCAGTGGTTTGAGGTATCTGGGAACTGTGAGGGGGGTTCTCAGGGGGGGAGCGTTCGTCAGGACAGCCCACTGAGGATGTTAATACAGTTTTGGGATGAATGGGAATCCCGAAGGAAAGAAAATCAAGAAATTCAGAGGGCAGTGCCTAAAGGACATAATATAGGAAAAATTTTGAGTGAGCATCAGAAAAAATAGGAGTTGCCGGCAAATTGGTTACAAAGATTAAAAAGAGACTTGCAATTATATTCAGGTATAGATGTTAATACTGCAGTAGGGCAGGTTCTGTTAAAAATTCAGTTTGTGACCGTATCTTGCAGTGACATTAGGAAAAAGCTGGAAAAATTAGAAAATTGGCAGGACAGGGGACTGCAAGAGTTACTGAGAGAAGCACAAAGGGTGTTTATAAAGAGAAATAAGAAAAAGCAGAAAGCAGATGCCAGAATTTTGATGGCAGCAGTGCAAGAAATGCAGGCAGCTTTGAATGCAGAAAAATCTGCAGGGAAAAACAAGCAGCGGATGTCAGGATCTGTTTTTAGGAACACAAGACCTGTGCATTTTTCCTGCCACAAGAAAAGACACTTAAAAAATTCTTGCCCCCCTTTGAAGGGTGCGGGACCCACCTGTTTTTATTGTCATGAAAAGGGGCACCTGCAAAAAAATTGTAAAAAGAAACAGCAAGATGAGAAAACTTCTCAGGAGAATCAGAGAGGGCAAGAGTTTTGTTTAACGAAGAGGACCGAATTACACCCAGAAGAGGCCTTGATAATAAAGCTAAGAGTAGGTCCTCAGAGCGAAGAATTTGTATTTTTAGTAAATACAGGAGTTTCTCGGTCGACAGTGACAAAATTACCCCAGGGATGTGAGATAAGTAGTGAGCGAGTTTCAGTAATCGGAATTACGGGAGAGGCTTTCCCTGTTCCTATAATAAAAGGAGTGCAAATTGAAACAGATGACAAATTTGGAGTAAATGATTTATTGTTGATACCAGAGGCTGAGAATAATATGTTAGGCAGAGATCTAATAATAGCCTTAAATTTGCAGATAAAACCCTGTGAAGGAAAACTTAAAATTTATTCTTTAACTGAAGATGATAATCTAGAAATTAATGACACGGGTTGGTATTCAGGTGAAATGGGAAAAAGTTTAGGATAAAGGAGTCTGGTCCCCTTAGTCCCTCCTGGTCAGCACAATCCTGTGAATTTTATGCATTACTCTGTGCATTATTAATATTAAAAAGGCAAGAAGGGACTATTTATACAGATTCCAAATATGCTTTTACTGTAGTACATGTTTTTAGAAAAATTTAGAAGGAAAGGGGACTTATAAACACTCAAAGGAAAGGGCTAATACATGGGGGATTGATAATTCAGATACTTGAAACTTTAAAAGGCTCAAAGAAAATAGCAGTAGTTCATGTAAAGGAACACCAGAGAGGGAGGGATATTAGAGTCAGAGAAATAATTTGGCTGATGAAGAAGCAAAAAGAGCGACCTTAAAAAAGGGAGATACTAAAATCATGACCTTATAAAAAAAAAAATATAGAAATTCAGCAGGAGACACTTTCCCTTCCGCTAGCAGAACTGGCAGCTATAAGGAAATTAAGAGCAACATTTAAGGAGGGAAAGTGAATTTTTCCTGATGGCAGGATTATGATGCCAAAACCAGTGGCATATGAGATCTTAGATAACTTGTATAGACAGACACACTGGGAAAAAGGGCCTTTTGTGATCACTTTTTAAAATTTTATGGGTGTATAAGGATATTTGAAATTGGAAAACAAATTACCCAGCGGTGTCTTACCTGTTAAAAGGTAAATAAGAAGGTGTTAAGAAGCCCTCCCTTTGGAGGATGCCAAAAAGCCTACAGGCTATTTGAAAAGATCCAGGTTGATTTTATAGAATTGCTTAAAGTGGGTCGGTGGAAATATTTGTTAGTTATAATAGATCAATTAACTCAATGGGTTAAAGCATTTCCAGCAGCTTGGGCTACAGTTCAAACAGTAGCTAAAATATTGTTGGAACATGATTTATATTAACCCTGATTTATTAAGAAGGAACTAAGCATCCTGGAGTGGCTGCAGACCACAATTCTCTTGAGCTCGGAGGCAGAAGAACGTCGGTGGAAAAAGAATAAAAGACTTTCTAAATCGGTGAGAACAGCCTAAAAAGATCGAAGATCTCCTCCAGGGTCACCCACCAGCAGCATTATTAGAACTGATTACAGAACTGCAATTCCAGAAACTGAGATTGATAACACCTGTTGTTGAAAGAGCTCAGAAACAAGTAAAATGTTGGGAGTGTGGTAAACATGGTTTAGGGTGTCATCCATAGTTATGTATTGTTTGCGCACTTTGCTTTAACTCATGATGGAGAGTAACTAAGAGAAAAAAAAAAAAAAAGAAAGACAATTGATTTGCTTGCTTTGCTATGGTTATGTATTTAGTCAGCTAATTATAGAACACATTGCTAGTGATTTTTTTGGGATACCTTTGAGACTGGGAAATGGGACTCTTCCAGCAGCAATTGGATTAATAGGGAACTTAGATTAATTGGTTTTTGCTATATTGGCTATAGCACAAATAAGAGAAGGAGCATCTCATAATATTATAGACCATTGTCTCAAAATTGATAGTTGTTGTGGAAAAAGAAGTCTATATATCGCATCATAGGTGCATTCTAGGGGCACATTGGCACCCCGAGTGTGACTATTGGAGGTAGCAATGCAATAAACTCCCTGCCCCTGAAGCAGAAAATATATTAGAAAAATCTTATTGTGGTTGGCACATCCCTGAAATTTTGGAAAATACAGGTTTATGGTATTCCGGCTTCATCTTTTTCCCTGTTCTTTTAATTTAAATTATTTTTCGTTTTAATTATTTCTTTTAACCAGCTAGAACTGGGAAATGGCATTTAAAAGGAGACAAGCAAACTCTGTGGGGCTATGGGTACCAAGGAAACTAAAAGCCCCGGTGACTAGATCCCAGGATATTACCTTTGCTACTGAGAAGACTGGCATCTCGGCCCTTGGCTGCAACCCAAGGGGCCTTGAGAAAGGTAGAAAGGCAGATTTCCTGAGGATTATTTTCACTGTGATCATTCCGGTACCCTTGGCGGCTGGCCAAAGCCAGAAGGCCACACTGAACAGAGTTTCAGCAATGAAAAAGCAATCAGAGCAAAAACCAAGTCCCAGCAGTTTCAACATTTGTAACTATTGCAATCACTCTGTGTGGATTAAGGACAAGATGGAATCTGTGTTAGTAACACACCCATATGTTAGTTCTGCCCGCTACAATTGCAGCAGTGTTATAGATGTTTGTAATAAGGAAGGAAAGATGTATTGTGTAGAGAAAAATTTGGGATATAATGGACGAGCTCCTTATCCCCATGGAGGTCAAATTTGCCCCCAATATGAAAGATTCTTTTGTTTTTAAAGAAATGATAATAAAAAGGATCCAAGTATTGGCATGGGAAATCAGGCGCTAAAAGAAAAATTGAAAGAAAAAATAAAAGAAGAAAAAGAAACAAAGGAGAATAGAGGAAAGAACAGGAGAAAAGAGTCAACAGAATTGGCTAAATTGTATAAACAGCTAAAACAGTACTACAAAGATTGGGATTTGCCAGCCTCGAATAAGAATCTGTTTGTGGAATTGATACAAGAGATTGCTATGGAATTGGAATTATTCAAATGTTGGATTTGTGGAGGTCTAAAAATGGCTGAAAGATGGCCATGGAAAGGTGAGAGCTTAGCTCTAGAGCAATTTTTAGAGTGGAACCACACGCAAATTTCTGGAACATTGAAAAAACCTGAAGGATGGATTTTAAGCCATCAAGTAATTGGAATTATTTGTATAACTCGAGAAGAAAAGAAATTTAATAAAATAGTAGGGCATATTCCTTGTAAATCCACATTGGTGGTTAATATAGATGATCATTCAAAAATTTGGCGACCTGAAAACCCCGTTGGATATTGGGGACCAACAAAAGAAATAAATTGTGAATGGGATGAACAGATTAATTTATGCTGGTATAAAAGTCCTGGAGCTAACCCCTACCAATCCATCGACAGCCTGAGGTCTTATTGGGAACAACTGGAGAAAACGGATAAGAAATGGAAAGCCTCAGATGGGATATATTTGATTTGTAGGCAACGAGCATACAGTGAGTTACCTCAAAAATGGGGAGGAACCTGTACTTTGGGGGGAATACAACCCTCCTTCTTTGTTTTACTAAGGTCTAGGAGCAATGTGCTAGGAACTCCACTGTATGAAACCCTGCAGTGGAATAAAAGAGATTTTGATTTAAATTTTCCAACAGCAGGAGGGAATCAAAAATGGGAGGAGGACGAATGGCTTGCAAAACAAATTATAGCAAATTATGACCCAGCAATATGGGCTCAGGATGGGTCATGGAGATATAGGACCCCAATTCAACTGTTGAATAGATTAATAAGGCTTCAAGCAGTAGCGGAGGTGGTGTCAAATCACACCTCTGATGCTTTAAAAATGTTGGCCAGGCAATATACACAAATGCGGGCCTTTGTGTATCAAAACAGGATGGCCCTAGACTATCTGTTAGCAGAAGAAGGAGGAGTTTGTGGGAGATTTAATGAATTTAAGTGCCGTGTAGAAATTGATGATTATGAGGAAGCTATCACAGAACTTGCAGAGGAAATTAAAAGGGTGGCTCATGTGCTGGTACAGAAGTGGAATTCAATCTTGAAAGCAGATTGGTGGGGTAACCTCTTTAGAAGTGTTTGGAGAAAAAAATTAGAGTTCATGTTGTTATGCTCAATTCTGGGATTTCTGTTTCTGCCTTGTATGATTTTGTGTTTTATTAGGTTAATTCATTCAGTGATTCAGGGGATGCAGATTTCAACAATGTCTCTAGATTCAGAAGCAGCAGAACAAGGAAAACCAAGATCTATAATGGTATTAAAAGCTAAATTAATGCCTGTTAAAAAACAAGGGCTTAAAAACATTGAAATAGACCAAAAAAATGCTAACTAAACTTGAAAGACAGTGTGAAAGACTAGAAGCAGTAATAGAAAAGTTTGAAGATGAAAAGAGACAAAGAGAAAACCAAAATTCTGAAAAATATAAAAGATGTCAAGGTACAGCTTTTTAAATACAACACAAATCATAATGATCAAAAAGAGAAATGAGGGATTTGTGATAAATAGGTATGATTCGTGCTGATAAAAATTGAAACAGTAATCAATATTGATACAGTAATTGATATTTGAGAATAATAAAATAGTAAATAGTTAAAAGTTGTAATGCCAAAGAAGAGAGGGAAAGGAGTGGCTCCACCCACCCCCCCTTCTCAGCAGATGTTCTCAAGGACCACAGGAAAGAAGCTGAAGATACAGTTGCTAAAAATGACCAAGAACCTGGTTGGGTCCAAAAAAATGCTAATTATAAGGGACTTATTGCTTTGATATGTAGATGCAGTGATACGTTAGTCTTAGCTTACATTGTACTGGCTTGGTGCGCATGTGTAACCCAAAGGTGAATTAAAGGACAACGAAGAAGACTACAGGACCTTCATCAGTGATGACCCTCAAAGACTTGTGCGACCACCAAACCGAATGGTGGCGCATGCGTGATAAAGATGGTAATGAAGGCGGAGACAGAAAAGTGACAAACCGAAAATAGGAGGAGATGGCATTGACACATGGCATATAAGGGGTGACTTTTACTTGTCAAGCCTGTACGTGATGTGGCAAGGGTCATTGAACCCTGCCCTCCGTACCCCGCGGTTGTTTTTGCTTATGCGCTATTATTTGAACCAAATTATCCCTTGTTTATATATTTTCTAAACTATTTAATTAAAATTGTTACTACTTTCAATACTGTTTGGCCTTTTTATGATGGGATAATTGGGCAAACATAACAAATACATGGGGTTTTTTCTTAAGTGTTTTGGGAGAACTCTCAAGTTTATTTCTGTTTGTATTTTACATCCAGCATGCATACAGTTTATTTTTTATTATTATTTTTCTTAAGTAAATACTTAGGGAAAAATACCTAAGCATTTTTTAATCCTTTGGGATATTGTGACTAATATTCTTAGAAAGAAAACCTTATTGAACTAGTGTGAAAACACAGAGAGAGGGAAAACAGTATAAAAGTCTTTTAGAACAGAGCATGTAAAAAGGACTGCAGAACTGAGTAATTCCTCCAAGGGCAGAATTAGCAAGATATATCACCAAGAGTAACTGCCAAGATACTTTCTTAAACCAAGGGAAATGTGACCTGCAGCCATACGAAACACAGCCAAAGGAAATGAAAACCTTTGGAAAAGAGGGAATTTTGCCAGTGACATCAGTCTGTCTGGATAACTGAGGGATGCCCATCAATATTGCACTATATTCCTCAATATTTGCAATGTCTTTTCTCCCAATTTCTATGAAATGAATAAGCTGCAGTTATTTACCATTAGCTTAAGCTCTTAGGGGAATTACCAAGCACCATGTATGTTTTTCTGTAGCTGAGCAGGACTTCAGTTTCCCAATCTTCTACAAAGCAGAAGGGAATCGCACAGTTACTTGTGCTAATGTTAATGAAGGGTTTCATGAAAGCAGGTGAATGAGAGCATTGCATTGTAAAACTTCCACATGCAAGAAAACAGGAGTCCACTTAGAATAAAACATAGAAGGCTAGCATAACATCAGAACAGGATAAAATGAAATTGCTATACAGGAACTGATGCATCAGAAATTAGGTGTATCATTTCTGATACATCTGCATGCATTTGCAAGCTAAAACAGAAAAGGAAGCGCAGAGATAATAAGGAACGAAGATTTTTAAATTGCACTGTGCAGAAGAGACACACGAACCACCAATGTGAACACAGCTGGGAGATTCAGCTTGGAGATGGATTAGAGTGGAATCCATTCACTGAAGGTCTCTGGTGGACATGAGTGCAAAGACTGAGGAAAAAAGGAGAAAAGGTTAATTTCTGAAAGCTATTTGGATTGCTGGAAGCATTGTCTAGAGATCTAAAAATCTAAAACCTCAGAGAATCTGAACCTAAACCATCCCCAAATTGATTGATCAGGTATGATGTGCACATCTCTGCTGTTTTCAGAGTCAGTGAAATTGACAATGAGTGGCTGGAAATTAGGAATGCCCACCCAGATTTTATCTCCCTTACTTTAAGAACACCTTAATAAGGCACTTCAGGAACTGAACACTGACATTCTCACCCTGCTCTATTTACTTTACATTTGAATACAGGCTGGTAGAAGCAGAAATCGGGCTTAAATTTCTCCCCAAATTACCTGTTGCACTTTCAGGTTAGGAGTAGATGTAAAATTCAGCTAATCACTCTCTCTATCCATGGATATTCCACTAGTGAACTGACCTAAAGAGCATCCTTTTTCTCTTTTGTACCTTCCTAAATGGCACCCAATGAACAGGACACTTGCATAAATCTCACAGAAAATCACCAAAATTGCTGAAATTAACTCTCAATTCCATGATAAAAGCTTCTGAGAAAAGGCTTGACAGGATCACTGAACAAACTGAAACTTGGAAGAGAAACACGCATTTCAGCACTGATCAAGGGGAAAGGAAAAGAAATGCTGTAACAATTCCAAGTGGAAGGTAAGGAGAAACACCGGAAGCAGAGAAAGAACAAGGCCCTGTCAGATGACCTGTGCAAGGTAACTTTGTGCCCCAGCACTGTCAGAGGACATTGCCTGTCATTGGTGCAAGCAGCTGGAGACATAAATGCTGATTGATTTGGGGGCCACAGTCTTGATAAGTGCAGAGGTGGTTCAATAACCTGACACGAGGGAGTTCCCTCAGAGCAACTGGGATGCCAGAAAGAAGTGAACAGCTCACCACAGCCTGGCCCATTCGGCTGCTTTTCCTTCTGACCCTCCTGGGGAGGCTCTGACATTTCCTCTTCCCTGATGGAAGCGCAGCTGCTGCCAAGGGAAACGTCCCCACACTCACTCAGTGTTCCCTTTGCTTGCCAGATGTCCCATCTGCTGTCCCTGCCCAGGAGAGCTGCTCTGCTCAGGAGGAGGAGACCGAGCGAGAGCTTGGGAACATCGGCGGCTGCAACCCCTCCTGATCTAGCGCTGTTTATGGATGTGTAGTTAGATTTGGATAGTTACAAGTATAGGGATATTTACATACACTGACTGATATTTGTATAGGGATATTATGTATGTATATTGTTATATTGATGCGTGTATATTCATCTGCTTACACACTTGTACAGCTCTGTAGCTGTGCATTTCTATTGCTGGGGTTGTATGGATTTTCTTACTGTTTCATTGATATTTGTGTATTTATAGACAGGTTTGTTATGTTTGTATTATATTGTCATATATATGTCATGAAATATGTAATGCATGTTTACATCTCTATATTGTTATGCCTATATATGTATTCACTTCTATTTATTATGCATGGAGTTGTATAGTTCTAAAATTCTATTTATTTAGTTCTGGATCTGAGATTCTTTAGAGAGGGATATTGATGTTTCTGTATTTGTATATGGGCTGTATGGTTGTAGTAATATGTAATAAATTTAATTGTTAAACTTCAATTAAGTAATTTCAATATTTGTGTACAGTGAATTGTTGCAGAGGGTTGCAATAAAGTAATTTTTTTTCACTCAAGCTGATATCTGTATATATTTACATAGCACAAATCTCGCAATAAATTAGATTTTATTAATAAATTGGTATTTCGGTGTTTCTATATTGGAAGCACAGGTGTTGTAATTTAAAATAAATTTCATTTTTAAACATAGGTTAATGTTTGTGTATTTGTACATTAGCAGTGTGGGTGTAACTATCTGCAATAAATGCAGTGTTTCAACTGAAGTAAGTGTAGATTTGTGCTACCCAAAGCCATGAGCAGGTGTAAATGCTGGAGGATTTTGGCCATGCCCAGCACATGCCCCACCTGCACTCAGGCTGGGCAGGGGAAGCGCAGATTTGGGCTGGCAGCAGAGCCCCGCGTTGGCTCAGAACTCGCTGCAGAGGCTGCTGAGAAAACTCCGGGGCTCCATGAGCACAGAATCCAAGCAGGAGCCACCCGGGGAGGACAAATCCATCATCCCACGTGCAGCTCTTTAGGAAAGGGTTCCAAGTGTCCCCCTGAAGCTCATCCCAGAGAGCAGAAGCCAGCAGGGATCCTGAGCCAGATTCGGCAAATGAGCTGCAGCAAGGGGGAGACAGCAGAGACTGTGACTGCTGCAGGCTGGGGATGAAGGAAGGGCCATGGACACAAGTGCTGAGATGCCCCAAAATCCAGTGGGAGGCTGGAGAGTTCGGGATCAACTTGGCATTTCAGTGCCAAGCTCTCACAGGCCCTGAAATGATGGAATCCCTTTGTGTGAAGTGACCTGGAAGAACTGACAGGGATTTGCTGCTAGAATCAGCAGTAGCAGAAAGTAAAAATGTACAAACACTTGGAGATCATCTAATATCCCCCACAAGCAATGGCTTGAAAAATGATCTGATATTTATATTATATTATATTACATTATATTATATTACATTATGTTATATTATATTATATTATATTATATTATATTATATTATATTATATTATATTATATTATATTAATTGAAATATATAATATATAATATGCATGAAATTTAATGCACATGTATTTTTGGACAATTTTTTTTTGACATATATTTTCATTTAAGATATATATTTGAAATAGTCTTTCAGCTTGGGAGTATGAAGATTTACAACAGTGCAAAACCATCTGCCCACAGAGCAGTCAGCCCCCGGGTGCGTGCATGCACACCCACCCACTGTGCCTGCTCTTCTCAGCATCTCGGGGCTGCTGTTTGCACACAATTGGGATGAATTTACCTCGACAGAGCCACGAGTGGAGTGTCCAGCTTGTCATGAACACTCATGTGGCAACGAACAACAGAGAGCTCTCAAATCCCATTATCACAGGTCATTTCATTCCTGCTGGGCACTGCGGAACTCTAAAAAAGACACAGAAAAGGGGTGGAAAACATTGGCATCATGCTACTGCTGGTGTCCTCCTGGAGGAAAATCTGTTGGGTTTCTTAATGTCATAGCTTTCCATAAAATAGGAAAACTGCTCAGCAGTGGTAGCCCAATTGTGAATGGTTTTCTTGACTTGGCAAAGCTGTGGTGTTAACAATGGGCTATGTCTTTGGTTCAAATCACCTGCAGACAAAAGCACCACCACCAGCAGCAGCAGCTATATCAGTCAATTTTCTCAAAAAGCTGTGTAAATTTGGGAGAGGAAAGGAAAACACATCAGACACTGTGGATTAATGACAAGACTCTGAGGAACAGTTCCAAAGCAAAGGGCAGCAGCTTCTCTCTGGGCCACTCCTTGTGCTCCAAGGCAGCCGGGCTGCCCTGGCTGCCCAGGACCCTGCGCCCCGCGGGCTCTGCAGAGCTGCACAGCGGGGAGGCAGCTTCGGGCACCTCAGCCCCTGGGCAGGAGGGGCTGCTTGCTCTGCAGGGCTGCCTGTGGGCAAAGCAGGGTGCTGGCCTTCTGCTCTTGGCCCCAGCCTGGCCTTGCAGGGCTAATGCTGTTCCTGTCTCAAATGTGCTAAGGACAGACTTGTTTGTTTGCAGCTCTGCACAGGTGTGATTTGCACCACAAAATACTGAAGGACTAAGGCCTGAACCACAGACCCTGACTGAAGCCTCAACAACAGGACCTGAGCCAAAGCTGCCCTCTAGATCACCTTCCCAACCCAATGTTCTATGTACCTGCTCCTAAACCAAGTGTTATTATCAAAAGGATTGTTGCATCCATTCACTGGTGAAACACGTCTTCACCTTTCTGCATGAGGAAAATGGACAAGGCCACACCTGGCCTTGGTTCCTCCTTGAGCCCTGGCCAGGCTCGGGGAGAAAACCAAGAGGAGAATGACACCAGCTGTGCCCCCAGCAGAAGCTCTGGCACATTGCTCGTCCAGCACTGTTGGAGCCGGGCTACTCTCACAGCGCACTCGGGAGCCTCGTGGCCACCAAAGGTGGAGGCACCGCAGGATTTCCCGGTTCCCGGCCGTGGCTCTGCAGGGCTGGGCTGGGACAGCTTCCCCCAGCTGATGTGCAGCTCTGCATGAAGGGGAAACCATTGGGGTACCTGGTGATGGATCTTCCTTAATCACCAGAGGCACCCTTTTGTAATAACGCTGAGGTGCATTGCTTAGCTTATCCTTTCCTGACTCTTTTGCACTTTTCCATTACAGTAAATCACATTATTCCTTCAGCTGGTGTCTGTGTCTGCATCTCTGACCCTCTCCACCATCAAAACAAACACACAACCAGTTTAGCATGAGACCTGCCTCTCTGCCAGCCCATCTCTTGGCAAACACCCCTGATGGCCATCTCCACAAATGAAATTCCCTCTTTGCAACTTCCTTTTCTGTAGGCAGGTGAGAAAAGGAGCCACTTCCAGTTCTGGACACCTCCAGAAACCAGGATACCCACAGAAGAGCTGGAGAAGGGAGCAGTTTGAAACACAACTGCTTCAGGGTTTAAACCTGCCTTTATCAAATGAGCACACACCAACCTGTCCCAGAGGGAAAAGCAGGCAGGAAAGAGAAGCTCCTCTCCCACAACAGCAAACTCTGTGCTTCCTTCTCTTCTAGCTGGAGAGTGGAGGCCATGGGCTGCACCTCGCTTTGGGAAGGGGCCCTGGGAATTGGCTTGATCTGGGAGGGCAGCAAAAGGAGTTCTCCTAAAAGTAGGAAAAGATTCTCTGGAAGGAATAGATGATGACAATATTTCTGCAGAAAAGCATAAAAATAACAATTGTGGGGAGCAAACATTTCCAGACCCGAGATGAAGATCCTTGGGGCAGCTTCAATTCCCCCGCTGCTGGCATGCCTTGGTGATTTTGGGGAAAAGAAGCGTCTCCCCACCTGTTCTGCCATCGTCCTGGCAGTAGGGTGCAGGCCTGTGGCAAGGCCGAGCCTGCCTCGTGGGTTGGGCCTGGGCTGTTGGGCTCGGGTCCCTGGGCCAGGGCCATCTCCCAGCCTCCTGATGGGGTTGGGGGTTTTGCTTCCCCATTCCGGTCCTGGGCCACCGCTTTGTGGGCCAGGCCTGGGGTTCCTGATCTCCTGATCCTTCCACATGGGCCAGGGGCCACCAGGGTCTTTCTCTGGCTGCTCTGCTGCTGCTCTTTCCAAAAAAAAAAAAAAAAAAAAAAAAAAAAAAAAAAAAAAAAAAAAAAAAAAAAAGTTGAAAGAGCTGGCAGCAGCTCAAAGGCATTGAAGGGCCAAAAATGAGCTTCAGCCCAAGTTGTTCAGTAAAGGGCTGTGGCCAAGACATTCCACATTCCAGAAATTTTCTCAGATTTTGATAACTATTAATGGACTTTTCTGTAGCAAGCCTGTTTCAGGACCAAAAGGGACTTTCAGAGATGGCAAAGAGGAACATCTTCAGTCCATGGACTTTTCCTGAAACTTAGCTCCTTGAACTTGGATTTTCTTTGCATTGTTTTTGCATTTTCTTATACTGTAAAATTGTTTTAGTGATATAATAGAATTTTATGTACTACAGGTGAAGAAATTCCCTGTTCATTCCACAGGAGCACTTGACTGAAGTTTGATTGGCAACAGATAACCTGTCAAGTGTTGGTCCTTTCCTCTGCATGAGCCCAGCAGAGAAAATTACAAACACTATTCTTTTTAATTTAACTAAATAAAAAAGGTGATATGTTGCAGACATCTTTTATGAAAAATCCTTTCTTAGGATTTTTCCTCCTGAGAAGCTGCAGTTTCAGCAACAAAATGTAAACAATGATTATCTGCTGCTGTGGAATGCAACAGGTCCACCTGTGATTGGCCCATCTTGGATCTTTATAATGAATGGCCAATCAAGGACCGAGCTATCTTGGACAAAGCCCGAGAGAGCTGCCTTTTGTTATCATTCTTTTCTATTCTTAGCTTAGCTAGCTTCTGAGAGGAAACCTTCTTTTTCTTTTTAGTACAGTTATAATGTAATATATATATCAGAAAATAAAAAATCAAGCCTTCTGAACATGGAGTCAACATTCTGGTCTCTCCCTTCACCTGAAAACCCCTGTGACCATGGTCACAGGAGGGTCTCTCTTGCCTTGGTGAGCCCTCAGCCCTCTGGGATACACCTCACCTCAATGCACACTTCAGGTGCTTTGTTGTTTTCTTTTCCTTCCTCCAAAACACCAAGAGATCAAAATTCTTGGTAAAAATAGGACTTCTACTTTCAGGAAAAGCCAAAAAGAAGCTCTGCAGGGCTTCTTCCTAGATACAGTTAAAATACTCTGGTGATCTTATCACATCCTGTTCTCAAACTTTTGGCACCAGCTTCTACTCTGGAACACCATGACTTCCTTGTAATCTGAAAGAGGGAAAAAATCAAACCTCAAGAACAGGTCCTACCTTTAAAACCAGTGTCCCTCCCACCAGAAACTTCTTTTCCTGTTGTGACAGTTGAGTCATGTGATGATTGACTCTCACAATTAATAGAGAAAGATAATGTGTGTGAAAAACGCATATTATATGGCTCTATGCAGATATTTACCATATGTATTTTGATGTATTGATTAGTAGTGCTGTATTAACATTTTAATAATATGATAAATGTAGTCTTGTAATTGAAAGGTAGCTTTTGTAGTTAAAATAAGAACTATGTCAGTGGGATTTTTTTAAGAAAGGAATGAGGCACTTGCACCCAATAGCAGCCACAGGAAACCTGAATCTTTCAGAGAAAAAGAATTTATTTCTCTCTTATCAGAAGAAACGAACTTCTTCCTGCCTTGAAAGCACTGTAAGGATTAGAAGGAAGAAGTTGATGATGACCAGACAGAATCCTGTATTTGAATGGAATTTATGCATCATGTGTGAAGTGTATGAATATGCAATTGGTTATTGTTTTTAAGGGTTAATCGTTCGTGAACAGGGGTCCTTTTTCAGGCTCCTGCTGCCCAGAAAAAGATACTCGGACATCCGTAACTCTTTGTCTCTATTGTCTCATATTGTCCTAATTCAACTTGTCCAAATTATTCTAATTGCATTACTATTTTTAGAACCATTTTATTACTATTAAACTTTTAAAATTTTAAAAACAAGTGATTGGTGTTTTTCACAATGTATATAGGTTAAGAAAACTTTATAGATTTATAGTTGTGCTGTACCCCTCACATGGTTATCAAGGGACAGCTGGGGTTGGGACATCTGGGAGGGCTGGCGTGTCGCTATGGCCACACCTGACCCCCAGTCAGGATTTGAGGAAGAGATCTCCACCAGTGGACAGCGAAGAAGGGGCTGATGGACAGAACTTCAGGAGGGGTTAAAGGGTTAAAAAGGGAAAACCTCCATTGTGAGGGGCCTGAGCACATGGCGAGGAAAATCTTTTGCTCCTGGTGCTGTAACCTTTTTTCTTTATTCAGTCTTCTGTTGTATTTTTGATAAGCTTTAATAAGCCTTCCTAAACTATGAAAAGTGGGTAGCTATTTCTCACAGTGTGGTCTGCAACACTCACTCTTTATTACAATAAAATGCTTTTGTTTATTAGGTTTACATCAGTTCCAGATGCTTTTATGAGCTTTTATGCCTTTTTATCTATAGATGTTTAATACCACTATCTGCTTATTGCAACATTCCAGGAATCCCTTTTGACTCTTCTCTCCATATTCCTGCAGAAGGTCAGGTCACTGTGGGTTTTACACCACTAAAAATCCAGGCTGTTCAGATCCTAGGTGTTGGGAAATTAAGCTGACTAGAGACTGGAAAAGTACAAAGCCGTGGCTAATTCCAAGTTCTGCACCTGCTAGATAGTGTGTCCTTGGGCCTAGCTGTAGTAGGATAACAAATAGTGAAAGAGACATGAGAAAAGAGAGATGTAACCCCTAAGGAATAAGGAAGAGTTAATGGTATAGTTTAACCAATAGATTGCTTGGCTTACAGAATATTCATAAGCTTATTATTTGCTGTATAAGTGTTTGATGCTTTCTTCAATAAACTGGACCTGTGATGAACCATCTGGTGTCCTGGTCTCCTTCCTTCGACACCTAGGTGTGATGGGCAGGCACAATTTCCCTGCTGACACAGGGACTGATGACAAACCCCTCTGTTGTCACTGAAAACAAAAGAAAGGAGGAAGTTTCTGCCCATTGGAAAGTCCCCGTTTGCCCTGAAGGACTCTGCCTCTTCTTTCTCAGCAGCAGCTCAGCAGCCGGATGCCAAGGACAAGAGAGGGAGGGGTGGTTGATTTGTGTGACAATTTAACAGCCCTTGCAAACAAGAGCTGAGTCTGTCAGTAACATCTCTGCAGAGGCAAGTCCTTGCTGAGGATGCAGAGCTGAGTCACTTGTGTTTAGTTTGCATCGAGTTAATGGCACGGTAGGTTTTCATGCTGCAGGTGTGGCCCCTCTGACAGCAGCCTGTTCATCCTTCAGGGGGTTTGCACACACAGGGACAGTGCTGCTCCTGCCAGCACACCACAGTTTGTCCTCATGCCAAAAAGTCCAGGCAGAACTTCTTAAAGGAGCATTTTCCTTTTGCTCTCAAACCAAAGATTTAGATGTAATGGTATAATAGAAACAAATCTTTTCCCCTGTTGTCGTTTGGGACAGGAGGAAAATCCTATCACATCCAGATAGCAAGGCGCTGATTACACTTCCACTCTGGAAATGATTTGCAGGAGCAAGTAAAGTAAATTCTCTGCTAGAACAGTGAAGTCCTGCCACTCTAAATCAGTGTGGTGCCTGAAGGGTTTTGTAGCAGGGTTGCACCTAAGATGCTCAAGAAGATTATAAGGTCCAACATAGACCTAAGGTTTGCACAGCAGAGTTTAGGCTGACAGCTAAGGGAGCGTAAATTAAAGGGTCTTTCCAACCCAGAAGGCTGATGAGAATTTTTGGCATTTGTGCTGTCCTTCCTTGTTTAAAGGATAGCAACATATTTGATGAGATTTTGGAATTGTAACTAAAAGTCATGGCCAGATTTAGTCACCTAAGTGGTTGTTGTGCATTTCTAATTGTGGAGGTCAATATCAGTGTAACTGCTTCTGGTAATACAAAAAGCTCTTTCAAGACACTTCCTAAGAGAAAGGTCCTTTTCCTTTTCACTCTGAACTGCAAAGCCCCTCCAGGATGTACAGCAAACAGGTTATCTAGATTGTCCTTTATTAATAACAGGAAACTTCCCCTTTAATCAGCCTGAATTGCACAATTCTCATCTGTATGAAGGAATTTTATTTAGTCTCTGCTGTAAAGAAGTGATTTCTATGCAACAGGGCTGATTAAGGGCAGACCCAAATTAACAAGAGGGGTATTTGTAAGAGCTGCCATTACTCTCACACACTTTAAACAACCCATACCGCCGAGCCCAAAGCTAATATGGCTCTGTGTTAAACATTTCTGATGGATTACACATCCTTGTGTGAAGATGGAATTAGGATGTAAATCCAGCATTTTTGCATATACAAACATTGTGCAAGAACATTGCATCTTCAAAATGGAAACCAAATATCACCTGTACAGGGTAAACGCTGCAATAACATGAATACACTTCTCCCATCAGGTTCACAGGCAGCTTAACCAATTCTGTGCTTGCAGATAATCTGTTCTGGCATCTTTTGGGGCCCTGAACCAGGAAAGTCACACTGAAATACTGTGGGACCATGAAAATTTCTCCAGATCCAAACCAGTCTCCAGGTGACACAAGTGACTGCAGCAACCTCCAATAATGCAGTGGAGGCCAGATTTGCTGTGTTCTCTTTGTCATTGTGGGTTTGTAATTCAGACTCACAGAAAGGCTTGAGTTGGAAGGGGCCTTAAAGACCCTCTAGATCCAACCCCCTGCCATGGGCAGGGACACCTTCCACTAGACCAGGTGGCTCAGAGCCCCTGCGAGGTTTGGCAAATACCCAAAGACACCTTTTCCTCTGTTTTGCAAGGTCAGATTTCCATGCTCACTTTCACAGATGGCTCCAGTCTCACACAGGGCATTGCTGATTGGTCACTCTTATCTCCACAGCCCAGCAGAGATCCTGTTTTGGATGGCTCTCACTGCTCCCAAGGCCCCAGGGACCAGCCACTGCCTCTCCTCCTTCTGCTTTCCCTTCCAGGATCAGAGATTTCCTGCTGCTTCCTCCACGTCTGAGACAACTGGAGGAGATGAGGGGCTGAGGATGTGGCTTCTGACAGAGAGTTGATAACACTCAGCTGAGTATTTTATTCTCCTGCCACTAAGCTGTCAGGCTGCTGCTGAAATTCCTCCTGCTTGGAAAGGGCTGGTGTGAGCAGCAGGAATTGTTGCTGGCTGGAATTTTGCAAGAGCTGGACAAAAGAAGCATTTTGTGGAAGGGCACCAGCTGCCCTTGGTCAGCAGCACAAGGTGTGAGGTCCCCTTTGAGGGCCATCCCTGCACAAGGACAGCCTGGCCTTCTCCAGTGCCCAGAGCACCTTCCAGGCTTTTGGGCTGGCCTCGTCCCTCACCCTGGAGAAGCAGGTTGCTGTTGAAACTCTCATATCCACAGTTTGTGGCTGGATTGCCGTGTCTTACCACAGACAGCCCTGGAGACACCAGCACAGGCTCCATCTGCAATACAAGGGGACTTTGTTCCAGCTTTTCCCTTGGACCAGTGTGCAGCAAGCCCACCTGGGCCTCATTCAGGTCTGTCTGGGTGGTAGTCAGCTTCTGCTGGGAATTTAAAGCTTTTACCCTACTTTCCACAGCAAATAGTGGAGCAAACCCAGCCGCACCAACCCCCGGATTTCACTCTAAAAACCACGATTTTCATTTTCCTCTATTCAAGTCTTGAAGAAAACAAACTTTTCTTGAGTGAGCTGGAGGCACAGTGTTCTCCAAGATCATTCTTGAATAGGACAATATTGCAGGGGAAGACTGGCAAACCCAGAGTTTACTGGTGCTTAGGAAGCTTTGCTAAACCTTCCCGCGTGCAGTGCTCTTGCACCCTCCTGAGCTCCTGGAGCCCTCACTCAGCTCAGGCACAGTTTGGACAGAAGGGGATGGTTCCGTCTGTCACGTGGGGACAGGAGGAGGGAAGACTTTGCAAACACAGCCACGAGGGCAGGGCTGTTTTCTTTGATGGTGCCAAGGTAGTACATCATCTTTGATTAAATGTGAGCTGCTGAAGGGCAAAAATTCTCAGTGATAAGGAGAGAGTGTCTCCACTCACACAGCAAGATAAGTGAAGGGGAAAGAGCAATCTGTATTTTATGGGAGGTGTTCAGTTTTTAATAAAACCTTCTTGCAGAACACGTGCCTAGGCAGGGGTGATTCAGAGCATTTTATCAGCCTCACAGAGTATCCCCACATCTGCTTTGCCACATTTTCTCTCTTTTTTTCATTGTGAATGATTTCTCCTGCCAGGGTTGCTCCTGCTTGGAGTTCTACTCTCAGTGGAGCCCCTGAGCTTTCTCAGCTGCCTCTGCAGCGAGTTCTGAGCCAATGTGGGGCTCTGCTGCCAGCCCAAATCTGCCCTTCCCCTGCCCAGCCCGAGTGCAGGTGGGGCATGTGCTGGGCATGGCCGGAGATTGGCATGGCCAAAATCCTCCAGCATTTACACCTGCCCATGGCTTTGGGTAGCACAAATGTCAGAACACCCATCATAGCTGACAAACGGCATTTCTTGCAGATTGCTACACTAGCACTTCTGATCCAACAAATACACGAGAATCAATTTCAGTTGCAAAATGTCATTTATTACAAAGTGCTACACCCACACCGACAATGCAGAACTATACAAATCTCAATTTAGGTTAAAAACAGGAATTTATTATATTATTACAACCTGTCTATGTAATAATATATAAATACCAACTTCAGTTAATTTATTGCCAGCCTCCACAACAACTCACTATACACAAATATCAATAAGGTGTTTAACAACTTAATTTATTACCTATTACTACAAGGATTAGGCCCATCTAGGAATACAAAAATATCTCCATAGATATGTAAATAGAATTATATCTAGAAACAGATAAATATACATATAAAAAAAGACATATGCCTATACAGATACCAATATTCCTATTTTAAAAGCCATATAACAAAAATTATATCAAAAGAGATACCTACACAAGTTTACCCACAGGAAATAGAAATTAAAACAGATATAACAATATCCATGTATACACAGATAAATTTATAAACATACATGTAATTTAAAAACAAATATATATACATAGCATACATTCATAACAAAATAAATATACATAAATATAAGAATATACACATGGAAATAAACACATACAAATAGCAAGCCACATATGGAAATACACATGTAATAATCCCTGTCTACATTCAAGTCCGTGTATCTGTAAACAGAACATCAGGCAGAGGGATCCCAGCTGCCCCATCTTCAAAGCGTCTCCCTCGGGCTCCTCCTCCCGTGCAGAGCAGCTCTCCTGGACAGGGACAGCAGATGGGACATCTGGCAAGCAAAGGGAACACTGAGTGAGTATGGGGACGTTTCCCTTGGCAGCAGCTGCACTTCCATCAGGGCAGAGGAAATGTCAGAGCCTCCCCAGGGGGTCAGAAAGAGAAAGCAGCCGGGCGGGCCGGGCTGTGGTGAGCGCAGCCGCGGCGGGACTGTCCCGCAGCCCCGGCAGCCCGGCAGAGCCGGCACAGCTCCCGGGCCCTGCGGCACAGCTGCCTTGCCCAAGGACAGCCGCTGTGCCAGCCGGGGCAGCTGCGCTGAGCAGCCCCAGCACGGGCAGGGCCCGCTCCTGCCCCGCCGGGCAGTGCCCACGGCCACAGCCCACGGCAGCCTCAGCCCCACCTGCCTCCCCGGGCCTGTGGCCTCAGCCGGGCTCTCTCCAGGCTGGCAGCAGCAGGGCCCCCCCGTTCACTTCTCTCGCTGCTGGCCTTCAGCTCCTCCCTGCTGGCTCCTGTCAGTCTCCGGCTGTCCTCAAGGTCTTCGTGGCAGCTGTGGCAAAAGTGGAGGCTCTGGAATTGCTTCCAAGGCCTGGCAGAGCTGCAGTCCTGGAGCCCTCTGTGCTCCCTGCTGGCCCCCTCCATCCCCTCAGCCCTGCCATGCTCTCAGTGAAGCCCCAGCCCCCTTCAGTTTCTTCAGCCCCTCACAGTCCTCTCGCCCGCCTCAGTCCCTTCTGAGCCATCCCGTCCCCTGAGACCTGCCACCCTGCCAGCCTGTGCCACTTCCCTGTCACCTCAGTGCCACCAAGGCCCTCGGCTGCCCCACAGCCCTCAGCCCCAGCAGCAGCTCAGGGTCACCGTCCCTTCAGCGCCACGGCCCCCTCAGCCCCCTCAGTCTCACCGTCCTTCAGCAGCTCCTCAGGGACAGTGCCTGGGGCCAGCGGCAGCTCCCACCGCTCCAGAGACAGCCGGGGCTGGAAGTGCTGCTCCACCCGGCCCAGCCGCCAGCTCGGACTCAGCACAGGGACAGGGGACACAGGGGGCACCGGGGGAAAAACAAGAGGTGAAAAAGGCAGCTGAGGTGGGAAAGAGGTACAAATGCAGCCTAGGCCTACACAAACAGCAATCCTTCCATCAGTCTCCAACTAAACAGTCCTATTCCTCTTAGTATATAACTATACACACTTATAAATCCAACTTCATACGTATATATATTTTTTACTCTACACATATAAAAATCTAACTCTGAAAATCTATAAATGTAAATATATAACAAAATATAAGCATATCCCATCTATAACTATATACACATCAATATATGCCCATATAAATAGAACACTATCATCTATAAATACTAATAAATAGAACCACAGAAATTTATAAACATATCTACAAACAGAGGAGCTCTACCTGCCTGATGGTCACAGGCTCTCCCCTGTCTCTTCCAGCCCTCCTGGAGATGTTGGTCAGATGGCATCTGGGAAGCAAAGGGAACGCTCAGTCAATATTGGCCCTTCTGCACCTTTCCCTTGGGCAGCAATTGTCCTTCTACCAGGGGCTCTCAAAGATGGCCTGAGAGGCAGACTCTCACTTGGCAATTTGGAGCAATGTGCCCTTAAAAGAACAGGGACCATTCCAAGGGTTCAAAAGTGTGCTTCAAAGCATTGAATTATCTCGATAAAGTCCCAGCCCCCGCAGTGCAAAGGGCACCCAGGAGAGCTTGAAACACAGACAGTCCCAGCTGCCACAAGGAAGCCCAGCCTTGTTCTTTCTCTGAGCTGACAGAGACACCTCAGTCCTCACTGAAATGGCTGAAGCTGAAGGTGCTGGGAGCTGAGTCATGAACCAGCTCCATTACCTGCCATCTACAAACTGCCCTCTGCAGTGAGCAGCAGCTGCTCCAACTTGATCATCAGCTCTGGCAGCAAGGACTGGGAGGGACAGAGCTCCCTACGAGGCCTGCAGGCTGCACCAGCTTGGCTAAGGGATGGATGCAAAGTGCTCCTTCTCACCTCTTAGGCCTCCCTAATCAGGGGTCATTCAAGCTTTTCCTTCTGATACTGGAGTTACCGTGATTTTTCAATTGGTTGGCCTCTGATGTTGTGCTCCTTGTTTTTCTTGTGGGTCAGGACCAATACCAGCAGACTGGTACTACATTTAGTCAGTGATTTGGACTTCTACCCTGAATTTTTGCTCTTTTTTTTCCCCTGTTCCTTCAAGTGTCGCTCAGCCTAGCCTCCCCTGGCACCTTGCAGTAAATTTATCCACCAACTTCAGCACAAAACTGGGACACCCAGCTTGGTGACACAACTCCCACAAGGTCAGGTTTATTCCCTGCTCTCTGCCCCAGCAGAGGATTCTGTGTCAGAGTCTCTGGAGAAGTGTGGAGGGAAGGGCTCAGGGAGGTTGTGCCCGTTCAGGATTTGAACTCAAGGCACCAGGAAGCACCAACCCTGCTCAGAGCAGCCATCTCACAGCTCTCTAAACCAGTGGGGGCTCTGTCCTTACCAGGCTCCTCGGGCTCCTGGGAACTGTTCCTGCAGCTCTCGGTGCCAGATGAAGCTTCCTCTGCTGCAGCTCTGTTCACAGGCTCCCCTCCTGAAGAATCAGGGGCAACACCAACATTGCCCTGAATAGAAAAACAGAAAGAAAGGAACCCAAAGGTCACTCACTATTTTGCTGGAATCACATCAGGGATACAATAACTGTCCTTCTCCACTCCCAAAGGACATGGAGCACAGAGGAGGGAACACTGCCCACACGGTTCACATGACAAGCCTTTTAAACTCAGGATTCAGGGGGCCAAGGTGATGCCTGGAGGACACACATGGGGCAGTAGTAGAAGGCTCCAGGAAGCAGCAGCTGCAGCCCAGCCCTTGCTTTGCCTTGGCCTTCCCACCCAAAAGAGGCACAGCCCACATCTGCTGCAGCTGCAACAGAGGCACCTCTGGCATGCCCCTCCCTGCACAGGACACTTGGCCTTCAGTGCCACTTCTCCAAACACTCTTCTCCTCTTTCCCAGCAAGTAAAACCTCTTCTTCATTTCTTTTTCATCTCCTCTTTTAGAAATCCAAGAAGAATTCAATACCAAGAATAATTCAATAACTAAATAATAATGAAGTAAGCTCAATTAAAGAAGCCTTTGATTCTCAACTGTGTAACAACATTCAAAAGCTCTCAGTCCAGCCCTTTTATCCCCATCCAATGGAATTACCTGCGCAGTGGGAGATCTTTCAGACAGGGACCTCCTGATCTCCCGAATCATTTTCTCTACGGCAAGGCCCAGATCTGCTGGTGGCCATTCCTCCTCCCCAGGTGCATTCTGTGCTGAGCTGGAGGCTGTCCATGCTGCACAAGCTGCACTGCCAGGTGGAGCGCTGGGCCCTGAAGTGCCCGGGGTGGCTGCAAGAATCCAAACACATTGGTCAGGCTCCACAACATGGCTGTGGGACACAGAGCTCTAGTGCTGCTGTGGATCAAACATCACGGGAAGCACACAGCAAAACCAGGCAGAGAATCTTTTGGCCCCCTAGGTGCCCCTTCCTAGTAGGCTTGACAACTTCTGGCCGAGAATGGCAGAGCCTTGAGGCAAAATACTTCAAACGGTCACTTTTCACGACCTTTTGGAAAAACAAGGCTACAACTCTTTTCCTACCTGGTGCGTCGTCAGCTGGGGGCTGCTGCTCGCTGTGGAGCTGCTGGAAGCTGCAGGGCTGGATGGCGAGCACCTCCCGCTCGGCCGGAGGCAGCTGCTCCCCGCAGAGCTCCTGCGAGCGGCTGCGGGGCCCCTCCCGCCCGAGCGGCAGCGGCCGCTCCCCGTGGAGCCCGAGCAAGTGGCAGGGCGGGATGCCGAGCACCGCCCGCTCGGCGGGCGGCGGCCGCTCCCCGTAGAGCTCCTGGAAGCGGCTCGGCCCCTCCCGCCGGGCCGGCAGCGGCCGCTCCCTGTGCAGCAGGTGGAAGCCGCAGGGCGGGCGCCGGGCGAGCAGCGGCCGCTCCCCGGGGAGCTGCTGGAGGCGGCCGGGCCGGGGGCTGCGCAGCTCCCGCCCGTCCTGCAGCGCCCGCTCCCTGTGCAGCAGGAGGAAGCCGCTGGGCGGGCGCCCGGCCGGCAGCGGCGGCCGCTCCCTGGGCAGCGGCGTGAAGCGACCGCGCCCGTGCCGCCCGTCCGGCAGCGGCCGCGCCCCGGGGAGCTGCTGGGAGCAGCGGGGCGGGCGCCTGCGGCCATCCCGGCCCGCCGCCGGCCGCTGCCTGTTGGCCGCGCTCCGGCGCTTGATGCGGAGCAGGAGGTCGGGGCGGTCGCGGCGAAAGCAGGGGTTGCTGTAGTGGAGCCAGGCCCCGGCATCGCCCGGCGCGGCCGAGCCGAGCCAGCCCGGCACCTTGCGGAAGCCGTAGCGGTAGAGCTGCCGCACGAAGCTGCGGAACTGCGTGGCCCTGAAGGTGAGCGGCACCGGGGCCGGCCCATGGCCACGGCCCCTGTGGGCGCGGCCCGAGCTGAGCAGCTCCCGCTCCAAGAGGGAGCGGTCGATGAGCAGCCCCTGGGCGCGGCTGTCCCAGCGCACGGAGCGGACGCGGGGGCTGTTCACCAGGCGCCAGAGCTTGGCGGGGAAGGTGCGGGCGCTGAGCCCGGCGGGCAGCGGCAGCTCCGCCATGGCGTCCATCGCCGACTGTGGCCACAACGCCCGCAGCGCAACGGCCGCGGCTGCGCCGGCGGCGCGCGGCCTGAGGGGGGCGCTGCGCTCGGGCCCGCGGGGACGCGCGCGGCAGAGCCGGGGCTGCGGGCACAGCGCGGGCGGGGCGGCTCCGGGGCTGGCTCGGCTTGGCTCGGCTCGGCACAGCACAGCACGGCACAGCGCAGCAGGTTATCCCTACGCTGCATGCCGTGTCTGGGTCACCATCGGTGACAGAGAGGAAGGACATTGCTCTGTTTTGGCTGGGGAAAGGATGAAAAGGCATGATTAGAAAACATTCATTTGGTCTCCTTTTCAGCAGACTAGCTGGTTTTATCTCACCGTGTCTGCCTGTCTTTGACAGATTTGGCACATTTCTCCTGAATTGGAGTCAGCTAAAGCAGCAGTAATGGGCAGCAATTTTGTCAGCATTGATATTAAAGCTAAAATGCTGCCCCATGGATGGATGTTGCTTTCTTCAAGGGATTTTTGGCCTGGTCTTGTAGCAAAGTCACACTGGTGTCTTCCCAAGCAGCGTTGCCTTTTTATTTCCACAGAAATCACCTCTTCTTTTTCTTCCCCCGATCTGAGGAGAGTTCCCATGCAAATGCCTCCTGCAGCCAGCTCTTGTCACTTTAGACTGACAAAGGAGATCTTGCAGAGGAGAGAGACTCCCTCGAGCTGCTGTGGAGAGCTGAAGGGGGAAGCACAAGTGGTGTTTATCCAAGGCTTGCAGATTCATTCCTGTAAAGAAAGAAAGTATACAGGTGCCATATAGAGAAACAAGGTATACGGGAGAGAGGGGGGGGGGGGAAAGGAGAGGGGTAATAGAGAAAGGAGCCCTCCGCAGGCAGAGATCAATCTTCATGGAGGTAATGATCGATGCTCAGTTTATTGCAAATCTCAGAGTATATTTATATGGTAATACAGCGTTCAGCACCGGGAGAATACATATAAGTGGTTACAAAGTGTTATGTATAGGACAAAGAGCTAACATATATTTGGTCAGGTACATTGATTGGCAAAAGTGTCAGCAGAACATTCTGCCCCATATCTTCTCTTCACATCCTTGGAACATCTTGTTTCACATCTCTTTTCCTGGGGTACGTCTTGGCAAACTTCTCTATTTTGTTTCCCCAAGGGCAGCATGTTTCTGCTCTAAGGCACTTACGCAGGGTTGTGCAGCTTGCTTCTCTCCAGTGTTGTCTGGTCAAAATGCTCTCTACATTCCTGAGCTTCCTGACAAACCACAGAGACTTTGGGATTGTCGTATTGGACAACACATTTGAGTCTGGGAACTTTTTGAATTACTTCAATTACTCTTTTTTTTTTTTTTTTTTTTTCCTCCAGAAATAATGTCCTATCTAATGCTTCCAGAGAATCTTTTCCTACTTTTTGGAGAATTCCTTTTGCTCCCCTCCCAGATCAGGCCAATTCCCAGGGCTCCTTCCCAAAGTGAGGTGCAGCCCATGGCCTCCACTCTCCAGCTGGAACAGAAGGAAGCACAGAGTTTGCTGTTGTGGGAGAGTGGGAGAGGAGCTTCTCTTTCCTGCCTGCTTTCCCTTTGTGACAGGTTGCTGTGTGCTCATTTCGTAAAGGCAGGTTTAAACTCTGAAGCAGTTTAAACTCTGAGCAGTTCAAACTGCTCCCTTCTCCAGCTCTTCTGTGGGTATCCTTGGACAAAAGGCCTCTTGTTTGGAGCTCTCTGTGGCAGGTTAGGGAAGGAGGTTGATATTTCAGGGTTGTGACTGCTGAAAGCAGCTGGTTTATGGAGGTGTCCAGAGATGGGAGTGGCTCCTTTTCTCACCTGCCTGCAGAAAAGGAAGTTGCAAAGAGGGAATTTCATTTGTGGAGATGGCCACCAGGGGTATTTGCCAAGAGATGGGCTGGCAGAAAGGCAGGTCTCATGCTAAACTGGCTGTGTGTTTGTTTTGATGGTGGAGAGGGTCAGAGATGCAGACACAGACACCAGCTGAAGGAACAGTGTAATTTACTGTAATGCAAAAGTGCAAAAAGAGTCAGGAAAGGATAGGCTAAGCAATGCACCTCAGCATTATTACAAAAGGGTGCCTCTGGTGATTAAGGAAGATCCATCACCAGGTACCCCAATGGTTTGCCCTTCATGCAGAGCTGCACATCAGCTGGGGGAAGCTGTCCCAGCCCAGCCCTGCAGAGCCACGGCTGGGAACCGGGAAATCCTGCGGTGCCTCCACCTTTGGTGGCCACGAGGCTCCCGAGTGTGCTGTGAGAGTAGCCCGGCTCCAACAGTGCTGGACGAGCAATGTGCCAGAGCTTCTGCTGGGGGCACAGCTGGTGTCATTCTCCTCTTGGTTTTCTCCTCGAGCCTGGCCAGGGCTCAAGGAGGAACCAAGGCCAGGTGTGGCCCTGTCCATTTTCCTCATGCAGAAAGGTGAAGACGTGTTTCACCAGGGAATGGATGCAACATTCCTTTTGATAATAACACTTGGTTTAGGAGCAGGTACATAGAACATTGGGTTGGGAAGGTGATCTAGAGGGCAGCTTTGGTTCAGGTCCTGTTGTTGAGGCTTCAGTCAGGGTCTGTGGTTCAGGCCTTAGTCCTTCAGTATTTTGTGGTGCAAATCACACCTGTGCAGAGCTGCAAACAAACAAGTCTGTCCTTAGCACATTTGAGACAGGAACAGCATTAGCCCTGCAAGGCCAGGCTGGGGCCAAGAGCAGAAGGCCAGCACCCTGCTTTGCCCACAGGCAGCCCTGCAGAGCAAGCAGCTCCTCCTGCCCAGGGGCTGAGGTGCCCGAAGCTGCCTCCCCGCTGTGCAGCTCTGCAGAGCCCGCGGGGCGCAGGGTCCTGGGCAGCCAGGGCAGCCCGGCCGCCTTGGAGCAAAAGGAGTGGCCCAGAGAGAAGCTGCTGCCCTTTGCTCTGGAACTGTTCCTCAGAGTCTTGTCAATAATCCACAGTGTCTGATGTGTTTTCCTTTCCTCTCCCAAATTTAACACAGCTTTTTGAGAAAATTGACTGATGTAGCTGGTGCTGGTGGTGGTGGTGCTTTTGTCTGCAGTTGAGGGCAGGTGATTTGGACCAAGGACAGAGTCCATTGTTAACACCCCAGCTTTGCCAAGTCAAGAAAACCATTCACAATTGGGCTACCACTGCTGAGCTGTTGTCCTAGGCTTTGGAAAGCTACCACCTTAAGAAACCCAACAGATTTTCCTCCAGGAGGACACCAGCAGTAGCATGATGCCAATGTTTTCCACCCCTTTTCTGTGTCTTTTAAGAGTTTTGCAGTGCCCAGCAGGAATGAAATGACCTGTGATAATGGGATTTGAGAGCTCTCTGTTGTTCGTTGCCACATGAGTGTTCATGACAAGCTGGTCACCCCACTTGTGGCTCTGTCGAGTTAAATTCATCCCAATTGTGAGCAAACAGCAGCCTCGAGATGCTGAGAAGAGCTGGCACAGTGGGTGGGTGTGCATGCACGCACCCGGGGGCTGACTGCTGTGTGGGCAGATGGTTTTGCACTGTTGTAAATCTTCACTCTCCCAAGCTGAAAGACTTCAAATATATATCTTAAATGAAAATTTATATAAAAAAATGAAATTGTCCAAAAATACATGTGCATTAAATTTCATGCATATTATATATTATATATTTTGATTAATATAATAATAACATAACATAATATAATGTAATATAATATAATAAAATATATACATTTGATTATTTTTGAAGCCATTGCTTGTGGGGAATATTAGATGATCTCTTAGTGTTTGTACATTTTAGTTTCTGCTACTGCTGATCCTAGCAGCAACTCCCTGTCAGTTCTTCCAGGTCACTTCACACAAAGGGATTCCATCATTTCAGGGCCTGTGAGAGCTTGGCACTGAAATGCCAAGTTGATTCCCAGCTCTCCAGCCTCCCTCTGGATTTTGGGGCAGCTCAGCACTTGTGTCCATGGCCCTTCCTTCATCCCCAGCCTGCAGCAGTCACAGTCGCTGCTGCCTCCCCCTTGCTGCAGCTCATTTGCCAAAGTGCTGCCAAAGGCAGCAGGGCTGGCTCAGGATCCCTGCTGGCTTCTGCTCTCTGGGATGAGCTTCAGGGGGACACTTGGAACCCTTTCCTAAAGAGCTGCACGTGGGATGATGGATTTGTCCTCCCCAGGTGGCTCCTGCTTGGATTCTGTGCTCATGGAGCCCCAGAGTTTTCTCAGCAGCCTCTGCAGCGAGTTCTGAGCCAACGTGGGGCTCTGCTGCCAGCCCAAATCTGCGCTTCCCCTGCCCAGCCTGAGTGCAGATGGGGCATGTGCTGGGCATGGCCAAAATCCTCCAGCATTTACACCTGCTCATGGCTTTGGGTAGCACAAATCTACACTTACTTTAGTTGAAACATTGCATTTATTGCAGATTGTTACACCTGCACTTCTAATGTACAAATACACAAACATTAACTTATGTTTAAAAATGAAATTTATTTTAAATTGCAACACCTGTGCTACCAATATAGAAACACAGAAATATCAATTTATGATTAAAATCTAATTTATTCTGAGAATTGTGCTATGTAAATATATACAAATATCAACTTTAGTGAAAAAAAATTACTTTATTGCAACCCTTTGCAACAACGCACTGTACACAAATATTGAAGTTACTGAATTGAAGTTTAACAATTAAATTTATTACATATTACTACAACCATACAGCCCATATACAAATACAGAAACATCAATATCCCTCTCGAAAGAATCTCAGATCCAGAACTAAATAAATAGAATTTTAGAACTATACAACTCCATACATAATAAATAGAAGTAAATACATATATAGACATAACAATATAGAGATGTAAACATGCATTACATATTTCATGACATACAACATGACAATATAATACAAACATAACAAACCTGTCTATAAATACACAAATATCAATGGACCAATAAAAAAATCCATACAACCCCAGCAATAGAAATGCACAGCTACAGAGCTGTACAAGTGTGTAAGCAGATGAATATACACGCATCAATATAACAATATACCTACATAATATCCCTATACAAATATCAGTCAGTGTATGTAAATATCCCTATACTTGTAACTATCCAAATCTAGCTACACATCCATAAACAGCGCTAGAACAGGAGGGATTGCCGCCGCCGATGTTCCCAGGCTCTCGCTCGGTCTCCTCCTCCTGAGCAGAGCAGCTCTCCTGGACAGGGACAGCAGATGGGACATCTGGCAAGCAAAGGGAACACTAAATGAGTGTGGGGACGTTTCCCTTGGCAGCAGCTGCGCTTCCATCAGGGAAGAGGAAATGTCAGGGCCTCCCCAGGAGGGTCAGAAGGAAAAGCAGCCGAATGGGCCAGGCTGTGGTGAGCTGTTCACTTCTTTCTGGCATCCCAGTTGCTCTGAGGGAACTCCCTCATGTGAGGTTATTGAACCACCTCTGCACTTATCAAGACTGTGGCCCCCAAATCAATCAGCATTTATGTCTCCAGCCACTTGCACCAATGACAGGGAATGTCCTCTGACAGTGCTCGGGCACAAAGTTACCTTGCACAGGTCATCTGACAGGGCCTTGTTCTTTCTGTGCTTCCTGTATTTCTCCTCACCTTCCACTTGGAATTGTTACAGCATTTCTTTTCCTTTCCCCTTGATCAGTGCTGAAATGTGTGTTTCTCTTCCAGGTTTCAGTTTGTTCAGTGATCATGTCAAGCCTTTTCTCAGAAGCTTTTATCATGGAATTGAGAGTTAATTTCAGCAATTTTGGTGATTTTCTGTGAGATTTATGCGAGTGTCCTGTTCATTGGGCGCCATTTAGGAAGGTACAAAAGAGAAAAAGGATGCTCTGTGTCGGATCCCATTTTTCTCTTTCTCTTCTGTTTTATGGTTGATTTATGTTTGCCGGTTGTCGGTTTCTCTTCCTGGCTGTTTTATGTCCGGAGATAGCTCAGGGATGCCACTTGCTCGGTTTCTCGGCTGTTTCAAAGACCTGGAAAGGCCCAGAGTGGCCTTGGACAGCCCGCGCTTCAAAGGACGAGGAGAGACTTCTGATCTTGTTTCGGTCTCAGTGTTTATTAATTGTTTATCTAAAAGATTTTCTTTCTGCCCGACAGAGGTCTGCACAGCAAGTCAGCCATGGGCACACTCCCGCAGCCCCTGGGGCGGTCACTTATCTTTATACCTAATGTTACGTGTACAATATTTATGATTTTTCTCCAATACCTTCTACTCTTATTAACCGGTGCACTTCTAGTAAAGACCAATCCCAAAGTGCCACCATCACCACAGAAGTTGGAGGCCAAGAAGAAGAAGAAGGACAGGACACGCCCCAATTCCTCCATCTTACTTCTCTAGACCCCCCTGTACAGAAATCCTAAACCCTGTGTATTATACTCTAACTAACTTATCCCTTCACCATTCACCCCAGTGAAATCCTCCCAGTCCTCATACAGATGTTATCTCCTGTGTAGGATCAAAGTCCAGCCACCAGACACTTCTGGCAACATTCCAGGACTCCCGAGCCCCCCAAGGGTGGTCTCGGTCTCTGCACCTCAGTTCCTGAGGTGCTGAGATCCCACAGCTCTGTAGGTCAGTTCACTAGTGGAATATTCAGGGATAGAGAGAGTGATTAGTTGAATTTTACATCTACTCCTAACCTGAAAGTGCAACAGGTAATTTGGGGAGAAATTTAAGCCCGATTTCTGCTTCTACCAGCCTGTATTCAAATGTAAAGTAAATAGAGCAGGGTGAGAATGTCAGTGTTCAGTTCCTGAAGTGCCTTATTAAGGTGTTCTTAAAGTAAGGGAGATAAAATCTGGGTGGGCATTCCTAATTTCCAGCCACTCATTGTCAATTTCACTGACTCTGAAAACAGCAGAGATGTGCACATCATACCTGATCAATCAATTTGGGGATGGTTTAGGTTCAGATTCTCTGAGGCTTTAGATTTTTAGATCTCTAGACAATGCTTCCAGCAATCTAAACAGCTTTCAGAAATTAACCTTTTCTCCTTTTTTCCTCAGTCTTTGCACTCATGTGCACCAGAGACCTTCAGTGAATGGATTCCACTCTAATCCATCTCCAAGCTGAATCTCCCAGCTGTGTTCACACTGGGGGTTCGCGTGTCTCTTCTGCACAGTGCAATTTTAAAACTTCATTCCTTATTATCTCTGCCCTTCTTTTTCTTATTTAGCTTGCAAATGCATGCAAATGTATCAGAAATGATACACCTAATTTCTGACGCATCAGTTCCTGTCTAGCAATTTCATTTTATCCTGTTCTGATGTTCTGCTAGCCTTCTATGTTTCATTCTAACTGGACTCCTGTTTTCTTGCATGTGGAAGTTTTACAATGCAATGCTCTCATTCACCTGCTTTCATGAAACCCTTCATTAACATTAGCACAAGTAACTGTGCGATTCCCTTCTGCTTTGTAGAAGATTTGGGAGACTCAAGTCCTTCTCAGCTACAGAAAAACATACATGGTGCTTGGTAATTCCTTTAAGAGCTTAAGCTAATGGTAAACAACTGCAGCTTATTAATTTCACAGAAATTGGGAGAAAAACATTGCAAATATTGAGGAATATAGTGCAATATTGATGGGCATCCCTCAGTTATCCAGACAGATTGATGTCACTGGCAAAATTCCCTCTTTTCCAAAGGTTTTCATTTGCTTTGGCTGTGTTTCGTATGGCTGCAGGTCACATTTCCCTTGGTTTAAGAAAGTATCTTGGCAGTTACTCTAGGTGATATATCTTGCTAATTCTACACTTGGAGGAATTACTCAGTTCTGCAGTTCTTTTTACATGCTCTGTTCTAAAAGACTTTTATACTGTTTTCCCTCTCTCTGTGTTTTCACACTTGTTCAACAAGGTTTTCTTTCTAAGAATATTAATCACACTATCCCAAAGGATTAAAAAATGGTCGGGTATTTTTCCCTAAGTATTTACTAAAGAAAAATAATAGTTATAAAAAACCTGTATGCATGCTGGATGTAAAATCCAAACAGAAATAAACTTGAGAGTTCTCCCAAAAACCTTAAGAAAAAACCCCATGTATTCTGTAAAACCCAGAGTATTCATTTACAGCATACAAAAATGGGCATGTTCTAGAAGAGAAAATCTGTGCAACGGTTCTTCACAGAATTCTATGCTTTCAAGCTTTTTTCCCTTCAAGGGCAGTGCCATTCTCTGAACTGCAATGCTCTGAGCATGTTCTGCTCACCATGGCAGCTTTCTGCTCTCCCCTGGTACAGATCATCCTCCCAGCACAGGGGGAGTGCAGCCACCACAACTCACAGCACCTTCCCACACAGCAAGAACCTGATGGACAGAGATGGCTTTCACCAGCTGCTGCGGGTTCTAATAGTGCCACCTCTCAGCTGCTGAAAGCCTGAATTTCTGTGTTGCAGTGAGTTAGTTCATTGAGCCAAATGTTCTGGTATGTAGTGGTATGTTCAAGTGTTCCCCAAGTTATTACAGTTAGCTTCTCCCCTATGTTGTGCCCTCCTACCCAAGTGTCCCTCAAGGAATCCCCTCCCTCCTCACCAGATTTTTCCCTGTCTATCAAGACAAAACAGCCCCTTTGCCCCATCCATCAGCCCAAACCCTACCCTTTGTTCCAGAAAGTTCCCTGTCCCTCACCCCAAGATCCAATCCCTATCCCAACGCTCTCTCTTCCCCTTGTTCTGATTTGTTGTAGCCCTCAAAACCACACCCCAAGAGTCGCTTATTGGTTACAATATGGTGTCCACCCCCTGTTTTGAAAGATTTTAAAAACCCATGCACAGGGGTGGTGGGGCTTCTTTGAACATCTGTTCCCATTGGGCATTCTGTCCTGTGAACCTTCCCGCCGCCTCTCCTGATGAATTTGCTGCCCTTTACACCGCGGAAGAGCCTCCTCTGCTTCCTTCACTCGGCCCTCCAGAGGTCTTTGCTGCTGGGCATTTGGCCTAGAGGTTCTGGCTCAGGCAAAACCCTAACCTAGCCACTTCCCCACTCTTGCCATTGTCCCTGGAGCATCACAGAGCTAGCCAGGGCTGCGGAGGGCAGTAACAGTGACCCATGCCCTGGCATGTCACAGCCCCCAGAGCCACACCTGCCAGGCCACAAACCCCAGCCCTGGTCCCCACTGCAGCCTCAGTGGCTCCTGGGCATCCTCACCCCGAGTGCAAAGGCAGCCTCAGGAGCCCCCAGGGCGCTCGGGATCCAGGCTGCAGACACCCTAAAGCCAGCACTGAAAGGGACATGGATGGGGACTGCAGCTGGATCTTCCAGTGCTCACCACTCCTGACTACTCTGTAACTGAACCCAAACTTCATTTGCAGCACTGTGAACACATTGATCCTGCTCGCTCCTCCTGGAACGTGGTGTTCCCACATCATACAGCAGCCTTTTGCAGGGAGTGACCAGCTCCCAGCTGCTCTGCTATCCTGGCCTTACTTTCTCTTTGTCAGCAATGAACTTAACGGAAACACTCCTGAGAAACCTCGCACAACATTTGCTTCTCAGGAGCTCTTTCACAAAAAACTCCACTAATCCCTAGTTTTTGCTCAGAGAAGGAGGTCCTGACAAAGCCTAAGGCACAGACAGGGCTCTGGCATACGAATTCCTGAGCCGCAGGATTCCACCCTTGTTGTTCCTAGCTGTTTTGCTGATATTTTAGAGCCAGTTCTGGACAGGGGCTGCTGCTGACAGGGTAGGAAAATTTGGAGAAGAAAAGGTGCAGGAGACAACCAAAAACAAACAAGGGGGAAACCCCTTAGAAATACAGAGCACAAGAGAAGTCCTTGGAGATGGTTCAACAGAAAATGCCAGCAGCAGTGAGCAGAACCTGAGGTTGCTCACTGCCACCCCAGGGGCTCTTCAGTCCCCTGCTGGTTTGTGTCTGATGCAGCCCTGCCTGGAAAGGGCTCCAGGCTCTGGTGTTCCCAGCTTGCTCCAGGCTACATTCTTAGCAGCACTGAAAGAATAGGTGAAACAAAGAGCCATTTTCTGTCCTGCCTGCAAACTCTTCTCCTTCAGTGCCACTGCCAGAGATCATCCCTCTGTCAGCTTGGCACTGTGCCTGCTGCATCCTCGTCCCTGTCCCTTGCATCAGCTCCTGCACATCATCAGCACTCGCTGCCCCACATCATGAACAGAGAGAGCTGTGTCAGAAGAGCAAGGAGTGCATTTTCTTGTTTGTGAGATACAAAGCTGTGTTTTGTGTCAGGTACAAACAGGTGACGTGTGTATTTGTGAATGCAAAACGTGTGGACCCCGACAATGGGAGAGCTGTGAATTCTAATAATAACTGAGGAGAATAAAGCATGGAAAAAGGCCTTTGAACCTATCTTTTGTTTGCAATTAACCCTAGTTGATTTAGGAGTATTGGAATTAAGGTGTTAAAGATGTTGCATTTTGCTTGCATTTAATCCATAAGGAGCTCTGCAATAATAACCTTTTGAAGTATAATTTTAGAATATTACTTGTATCCTTGAAACTGTAGCTTTGGAATATATATAAAGGAAATATTCTTATCTCAGACCTTATTGAAGCAGAGAAAAACAGCTTGAGAACATCACCTCAAGGGTTTATGGTTTTGACCAAAGGGAAGCTGGATATCACTGTTATGAGATTTAGAGTCTCTGCAATTAAAAGGTGGACCCACATCTGGAGAGCTGGACCTCACCAGATGGGATTTGTCTTTCTTCTTTTGGAAACTGGACTGTCACCATCTGGGGATACTCCTTTGAGATACATCCTGAGAAATTAAAATCACAATAGTGTATAGAATTGTGATGTAATAATTTCGAATAAGAATTGCTGATGAGTAAAAGATTGGAAATAGAAACTGCTGAAAAAAACTGATGGGTACTCCTATAAATACCTGTAACCCTCAATTATCAGTGTGCAGTTGGAGGGAAAACTTTCCCCACTGTACCCAGCGCTGTATTGCCCATATTTACCATATTAAATAATAAATTGATTGCTGCTTGAATATTGGCCTAGTCAAGCTTCTTATTCACAACACTGTTAGCTGTGCTCTTCTATGGGCTGGCCATGGCACTTGGTAATTAATATGCTGTCATGCTGTGAACTGAATTCACACCTTACAGGGCTGTGTTTACTGGGCCTGCTGGATCAGTGCCCACTTCCTTCCTCTGCTCCTCCTCGCTCCAGGACTGTGAGAGACCAGCATGGGGTCAAAGACCCTGCAGTATCATTACCCTCTGGTAATGCTCAGAGGTCCTCTAAGGGCTATGTAATGCACAGCATCTGGGTGCGGGGCCTGTGCTAAGGAGAAAGAAAGAGTCTGTGAGAAAGCTGAGCTGCTCTTACATGGGACTGAAAAAATGACAGGAACTTTTTGGCATATAAAGCTTTCCTTCCAGGTCAGGGACCAGGGAAGGCCTAATCAGCTGTGGCCCTACAGGGCAAGTCTGTGCTAACTCCCAGCACCAAGTGCAGGGCTGTGGGGCAGGGCTCCTACAACAACAGCACAGCTCTGTGGAAGAGCCCAGCCTTTCATCTGGGTTCCTGCCTGCTTCCCCTTTAGAGACAGCTGTGGCCCTAGGATTTGTGTCTGAGGGAGAGCTCCTTCCTTGGACCTCCTAATCTTTCCCAAGTGGCCAAATGGGGATGCACCAGCAGCACTGCTGGGAAGGTGCTGGCTCAGTGGCTGTTTTTTGAGACTGTGCCCCCCATATCACCTTTATGTGTGTGTGTGTGTGTGGGTGCTCTGGTGGGTGTGGTTACACACTCACTGGCCTTGGCAGAGCACAAGTCGGAACCTTTGAAGGTTCCAGCTGCTGTAAGGCTCAGGAGGCAGAGCTGGTGCTAGGCACAGTGTGGTACTGTGCTGAGGGAAAGGTGAAAATAGTTAATAATCCACCCTCGGCTAATCACTGAGGACCGATGGGAGGCACAGGCTTGGTGGAGCTGCTTTGTACAGGCCAAGGTGCTTATCAGCTGTGCAGTGTCCCCAGCAGCCCCTGGCAATGCTGGTGCAGCTGAAGGACAGGCTTGATGGGTCTGGTGCAGCCCCACAGCCTCAGACACTGCAGCTCCACTGTGCAAAGCATCATGGCTGAGCTGGTTGTTGGTCAGGTGAGGGCTCAAATATATTTCCTGCAACTTGCTCCAGCACAGTTCAGCCTGGAAAAAAGGCATTTTTCCAAGTGTAGGGGAGTCAAGCTCCAATAAATGTCAGCTGAGCCCTGGTGCTTGCTCCCCTGCATGAAGCCTCAGTGAGGCACCAGGGCCTCCTGTCAGCAGGAGGGGAAGGGAGATCAGAGTTGTTGGAAGAATACGTGACTGAAGGCTGAGCACAGGGTTGGTGGTGCTTTGCGTGGCTCTTGCATGACACCCAGGCTGGCTGTGGCTGTGTAAGCCAACCTTTTGTTTTGCATCAGGCTTTATGCCAGAGCCAGCCCCTTTCCAGCCTTTGGGGTGATTACAGCTGTTGCTCTATATTTCCCTCCCTCCTTTTTTTTCCAACAGCTATTCTACTCCAGCACCACAGGCAGGCAGTGATGGCTGCCTGTAGCTAACAAGACAAACTGAGATCTGCCTGCAGAGCCATAGGAAGGTGTCCCTGGGCTTGTGAGACAGGCCAAGACAACACAAACTGAGGCCACAGCCATGCTGTGCTTTCAGTTGAGCCTGTGGTGGAGCTGCTGTGCTTGTAGTCAGCATCTAGATGGGGCAGGTGACATATCTCTCTTAGCTGGGACAGAAACAGAAGTACAGCCCTTGCACAGCATCCTTCTGCTAGGCTGTGCTAAGCTCAGGGGCCTCTAAACTGGCCCTTAAGACCTAGGTCTCCACTCCTTGCCCAGATCCCCAGCCTCAGGGAGAAAGACTTTGGTTTAGGAGCCATGGCTTTTTCTTCCATCAGACTCCATTAAGAAAAAGTCAAGTTAAGCAGTTCATTAACATTTAAAATACTGCACAGTGTGTAAACCAAATATCCCCCTCCCCACAACAATCCCATGCTCTCAGCGGACGCTCTGGTGAAGAATACTGCTTTTGGCACTGTTTGCCTTCTCCTTCTTCTTCTTTATGGGATCCATCTCAAAACAGCGGCAGATCTGCAGTGTTTCATCAGCAGCTGCTGAGGCCACTGCTGTACCATTAGGGCTCATGGTCAGGTTGAAGATTCTATCAGTATGACCTGAGGAGGAGAAGGAATGTGCAGTCAGGGCTGAGCTGATCAGCACATGCACATTTACTCCTGTATGTTCCCATGAGCCCTGCCAGCTTGCATAGCTGTCTCCCCAGTGGCTGTGGCAGCATGATTTCAGACCCCAAGCACACATTTGGATCAATGGTATCTCTTCCACAGCCCTGTGGGCATGCTTTACTCCTAGCAGCATGGCCCCGGATACTGTCCTGTATCAGTGATGCTGCAGGCTCCAACCAAGGAGTGCATCTGTCTTCAACCTCTGACAGCCCCCACCCAGGCCCTGTCCACCTACCTTGCAGCTCTGCAACCTTGGTCATTGTTGGATACTTCCATATGACCAGCTGATTCTGTGCAAAGCCATGGCCTGAAATGAGCTCCTTGTAGTTTGTTGACCATAGGATAGAAGTCACCTGCAAAGAGGCAGTAACACAGGTGAGACAAGGTGCTTGTGCTGATGCTCACCACTCGGAGGCAAGCATTGTCCCCCTCCTTCCCTGTGCCTCTGGGCCTGAGGAGCCAGCAGCTCTGTGTAGGTGTGCTGCCAGAAGGTGTTTGTCTCCAAGACGATGTTCATCTCTCACCTGGGAAAGGGTATCAACAGCACTGAGGCAGGCGCCAGAACACACGTTCCAGATGCGGATATGTCTGTCTCTAGTGCCACCTCCAGTGGCTGGAACATTCATCTGCCATGGGCACCATGCCACAGCCTGAGAGAGGAGAGTTCATTTTAAAACATACAAGAGACAACCTGCACCCAGCCAGTGCTGCATACCTGCTTTGCACACACTTATCTGCCCGTGGCAGCTCTGTGCTCACCTTGACAGCACCCTGGTGCTGAGTGAAGGTCTGTACAGGAGCAAAGTCGCCACCCCCACCTTGGGTGCATGGCCAGACGTTCGCCAGATTGTCATTGCCACCACTGGCCAGGTAGCGGCCATCCAGAGACCATCTGAGTCCGCACACCTCGTGTGTGTGGCCAGAAAGGGCGGCCACGTGATGCTCAGCCACTCGGACATCGTGGTGATGGATGTGCCCAGTCCGTGCACCACTGCAGAGAGAAGAGAAGGCTTGCAGGGTCAGGCTGCACATTTTCACCCAAATCCATTTTTGTTGTTGCAAGACTGCTATACCTGCCACTGGGTTTCAACCAGTGTTACCAGCAACACAGGTCTGTTGGTGTGAGTGAAACACCCACACAAGCTCTTTACAACTTCAGCACAAATTGCAAGACAGGAAAGAGGCCTTCTCCTCACAGCCCCAACAGATAAGGCTGAGTAAGAATCCCAAGCCAGGACAAACTTCTCTCTGCCATCCGTAACCCATGCCAAACATAGATTGATGGATAGGAGTTTGCAACAACTGGAAACTGCCCTTGACCCACTGCTTTACCTGGAGAGGATGTAGCTGTTCCAGCTGAGGGTTCCCACACAGGCACAATGGCTGGTCATGGTTTGGAGATGTTTCTGCTGCTCAATGTCCCATAGCTGGAGAGGCAAAGCAAAAAGTTCTTCAGAAGAAACCCAATCCTGTTTCTATGCCCTAGGAACCTCACTGCACAGGCTCTGGCATTCAGCTTTCTCAGTAAGGAAACAGAGAAAGTGTGTATCTCATGACTATAGCACAGAAGGTAACGCTGCTTATCAGAAAACCCCCAAACCAAACCCTGCCTTGCACACTGGGCAGTTCCACCCCACACCAGGGAAGACAAGTCAGGTGCATGGCATCCTTCCTCTGCCAGCCAAGGTTTTGTCCCCAGTTCTGTCAATCCCTTGAAAACACCTCTAGTTTTACTCTTGCATTCACCTGAACCTCAGCACTACTTGTGCCAACAACAAGGTAGTCTCCATCTTTAATCCATGACACAGAGGAAATGTAAACATCTGGATGCTCCATCTGCAGCAGGGGGATAATCTCCCTACTAGTGTGATTCCACAGATAAACAGTGTCATCCAGAAGCACTGCCAGGAAGTTCTGGGTGCTCCAGTCTATGAGAGTCAGATCTACACTTTGAAAGAGCAATGCAGGTCACACCATGCTTGGCTAGAGAGCCCTGCCCTTCACCCGTGCTGCTGCAGCAGGTGTGAGTGCACATGTGCACACACACACGTACAGGTGAGGGGGAGCCTTCTGAGTGTCACTATGCCCAGCTGCTGGGGCCAGGTACCCTGCTCCAAGGCACCTACACAGTGCCCTAGACCACTGTCCCTGTAAGGCCACACAGGGACACTCCAGAAGTGGTCTGTGCTAGCCTGGGTACACAAAATAATACAGACAGCCCAGTTACACTGTCCTAGGAACAGCAATCCAGTGCAAAATGTTCTGGATGCCCAGCACTCAACCCCATAGCCTACTTACAGTAGTCGTTGAACATCTCTGGTGCATCCAAGACCCGTTCTGGCTTTAAGGGAATATATCTGCTATTCTTCCTGCTGAATCCAGGTGCCATTTTCTGACTGTAGAGCACTTTCAGGTTATTCTGATAGTCTGTGTGCAGGGGAACAGGTTTGTTAACCTGAGTTAGTTTCCTCCCAGCTGAGTGCTGCTCACCCACCTAGGAATCCCTTGGAGTGAAAATGAAGTCGTAAGAGAAACACTCACAAGCCTGCAGTGCACTAAAATCACTGGCAGTATGAACTGCTGAACAGGGGTGAGCTACAATTTCCTCATTCATGGAAACAAATTTAACAAACACTTGGGTTTTTGAATCCCATTATATTTAGTTGCAGTTTAAGCTAGAAAGTGCAGAGAGTTTGGTGCTCTTACAGACTTCATGAATGTTTGGAACCTGCAGTACAGGTGACTGTCACTGACATCTTTTCATAAAAATCCTTTCTTTAGGATTTTTCTCCCTTCTGAGAAGCTGTGGCCTCAGCAACAAAATGTAAACAATGGTTATCTGCTGCTGTGGAATGCAACAGGTGGATGCGTGATTGGTCTCGGGTGAATGTTTGGATTTACTGACCACTCACAGCAGAGCTGGGTCTCACCCTCTGCTGAGACACAGCCCTTTGTTTATTCATTCTTTTTCTATTCTTAGCTTAGCTAGCTTCTGAGAACTTTCCTTCTATTTCTTTTAGTATAGTAACAATGTAATATATATCATAAAATAATAAATCAAGCCTTCTGAACATGAGGTCAAGATTCTCGTCTCTCTCTTCACCCTGAAGACCCTTGCAAGCCCTGTAATAGGTGACCAACTGGCAGTCATAGCAACTCTCCTAAATAAATTCACTATAACTGTTACGCCCTCCCTCGACCTCAGGAACCTTAAGAAAGGAGACTCCAGCCTGTACAGCTCTCAGAAACCAGTTGATTTCTCCTGTGACCACACACAGAGCCTCTGTGTTGCTGTTCCCCTGACCTGATCTCTGCTGCTGATTCAGCTCACACAGACTCCTGTATCATACCTTCTGGAGCATTCTCTAATTTTCCACTGAGGTGGAGGATCTTTGCCTCTTCTACATCAAAACCATTCAGATGCACTGCCCAGGCTTTCTGTTGCTCCTACAGAGACAAATCACCCTCAGTGCAATGCATTTAAAACAATTCCCACACTGCAATTTAAACAGACACCTAAGTCCCTTTCTCTTAGAATCTGAAGATGTTTGACTGTGCTGCAAGGGTCAGTCACACAGAGGCAGGTCAAAGCAATTTTTCCTCAGACTTTCATATATTGTCCTGCTCACATTTTCACACAATGGCAAATTCAGTGTTATTGCCAGTGGGAAAAGCCACAGCCACAAAGTGACCAAATGCTTCATAAACAGATTTCAGAACATAGTGTAAAACATTCCAGAAGTGTTCCCTGTGGAGACATTGTCCTAGAATAGCTACTACCAGCAGTTTCACTCTGCATGGGCTCACAGCTTTGTGTTTTTGTTGCCTGCTACATTTTAACCCCTCATTAGTCAAAAGCTAAATTTTGCTTCCAGAAGCAGCATAGGTTTAGAGTGCATGGCAGTCTCTACAGCTTCAATCGCATCCTGGGCTCCTGAAGCCCAGAGCTGCAAGTAGTGATGGCTGGGACTTGTCAGTCCCGTGTGCCCACTTGATAGAACCTATTGTTCACTGCTCTGTAAAGGGGCAGGAAGGAGTAGCGGTTGTTTAAGTAATTGTAACCTAGCAACATGCTCACCTTCTTGGTAGGGGAATCCTCAGCAGGGTCATTCTTTTTGCTTAGGAGGAAATTTGCCATCTCCATCTGCATAGTGCTGCGGTTGGGAATGTAGCAATCCCCCCCAGCCTTTTTGGGGGTGCTTTGAATTTTGGATCAAGATTTATGTGCATTCACATATGAAAATATTGTCTTACAGCTATTTAACAGCCTGTATTAGAGCTTTCACGGGAGTAAACCCAACACTCTTCCACATCACACCCACCACACAAGTAGGACTCTGAGGTCTCATGCCACCCAGTCACAACTAACTTATATTTTCCTCCCTGCCACCAAGTTGGTTAGGGACTGTGTGCACTTGGGTCTAGTGCAACAATTCCAGAGTCCAGAGATAAGGGGAAGATACAGAAATGCTCACAGGATGTAAAGCTGTCAGCTGACAGTCCCGCCCACACTCATCCTAGCATACAGCTGTGCCAGCAAGGCTCAGCTGGGTGAACAGCAGCTGGCCAGCCCCAGTGCTCAGAGCTCTGCCCCTCATGCTGGCAAGGAGGTGGGTGGCTGTCAGGAGCACAGCCCACCTCCTCCTGCCTGAGCAGCAGCCAGTAGGACAGCGTGGCAGGGAGCCCAGAGCCCTGTGGCTACGGACAAGCAGCCTGGGCGAGGCTCCTGCACTCAATCTCTGCTGCTGGTGGCCGGCGCTCACCGGCTGTCGTGGACGGTGTCTTGCTGGAGCTGTGGGAGCGATTGGCCGGCTTCATGGGCGACACGCTGACGGGACTGGGCCCGGGGCCGCTCTCCTTGGCCTTGCGCTGCCATCGCGCAGGCGGCGCGTTCGGGATCAGTGTGTCCAGCTTCAGCAGCCCATGCAGGTCTGCCTCCAACAGGAACTGCGCCATGGTCCTGCAGGCAGGCGGGGTTAGCCGTGCCCACCGGCCGGGCTGAGCCTACTCCGACAGCCCCGCCAGCCTCCCCACCACCGGACCATGCAAGCGCTCCGGCCACTCATCCCCACCAACGCACACCCCCACTCTCCCCAGCCACTCCTCGGGACACTCCATCAGTCGATACGCCCTCCCTCTGCTCCTCGTGGGTCCTTGACCAGCCGGCACCTCTTCCGGCCGCTCTTTGGGGTTCTCTCGGATAAGCGACATTCTCCCTTCCCCTGCCTTTCAAGGGCAATCTCGTCCCTGCTCTTTCTCTTCCCCACCGTGCTTTGCCTCTGCCCGGTGCCCCAGGGGCTGCTCTTGTCCAGGCAGCCTCAGTGGGAACCAGCACTGGCTGCAGCCCCAAGGGGTCCCCCAGGACAAGGCCCAGCAATTAGGAGGCCAATGAAAGCTCTGGGCAGCAGCAGAACCCTCAGCAGAGTTCTTTGGACAATCATGGACTGGCCACACCTACACTGCAGCCTCACTGGGAATGTTTCCTATGTACAGTAGACTTTCAAAAGAAGCTGTTTGAGGGAAAGGTGACCTAAACACTCACTGTCTTCTCTTCAAGTAAGTCCAAATTCGGACAGAGCATAAGATGAAGATCAGCTCCAAAACAAGCAGGCCTGCTGGGAACCCCAGCCAGAAGCCTGTTCCCTGACAGAAACCCCTTCCAAGGCCCTTCTAAGCATCAGGAACATGTACTGTGGTTCCAGCTGCACCTGTGGGAGCAATGGGGAATGTCCGCCCATGCTGTGCTGCACTGCTGAGCTGGCAGCACGGTGGATGCGGGCAGGACGTTCTCCATTTCCCCCAGAGCTGGGGCCTGCAGGCACCTTGCCGCCCCTTGGCACAGGCTGTGCCACCCAACAAAGCCCAGCAGGCCGGGAGGAGAGCCCGGGGCCAGCAGCAAGCTGAGAGAAGGCCCTGCTCTAGAACTGAGGGAGTTCCACCAGAAGCAAACAAAGATTGTAAGTTGAAGAGATGCCCACTGTGCTCAAAGTTTGTCTGAGAAAACTAAGACGTGACCTTGTCAAAAATCCCAGGAAATATCTGGGAAAAGGTTTTATGTTTGTTGGTTGTGACTAGGTACAAAGCTCCTGCAGGAAAAGAGCCTCTGCAGCAGGCTGGCTGGCTGAAGGGGTCTTACTTCTTTCTAGAATAAAGATTACCACTCAAATGCAATTTTATTTTTTATTGTATAAGGGGAAAATATTTTCCAGAACTCTACAACCAGTTTCAAAAATACAGATGTGTTGAGGAAAAAGGAATTAAACATATGGGAATTTCTCTCTACAAGAGATATTTCTAAATATTTCTAAAAATGAAAAGTGAAGACAAAATAAGGTCATTTTTTTGGATTCTAAAGCTACTTAGAAAAACCTTTAACTACTATAGGAATTGGGAAGAAATATTTGGAGGTGTCTCTCTACAGAAAACGATTTTGAAATATTTCTACAAATTTCTAATATTTAAAAGTGAAAAATTAAGAAAATGGGGTTGCTTTTTCTCAGGAGCCCCATGCTGCTGCCTGACCCCTGGGCTCCCCCAGCCCTGGGGACCCCGCCTCTGGTCACAGCAGCCCCTGCCTGGCTCCTGCCTGCCCACACCGTGGGCATCCACGGCTGCTCCTGGCCATGGAGCTCAGGCAGTGCTGCTGCCGGCCGGGCTTTGCTGCTGGTGCCACCCAAACACTGGGATGACGGCACATTCCCTTTAGTGCAACAAAAGAAAGGGCCATCACCTGGCCTGGCAGAGAGCAGGGTTAACTTCAGTGTTGTTTAGATGGCAGGGCCAGGGGGCTCGGGGCAGAGGAAGGGACATGTTGGGCTCAGGAGAGGCTGGATGGTGCTGGGCTGCTCCTGGGGTCTATAGAACTAGTCGGGAAGGAACACAGGAGGATCAAAAAAGAAATGAAAGTAGCTTGGGGATATACATGGGAAGAGGAGTTGGCAGTGGGATCTCCAGGAGAATAGGAGATTTCCTTGTCGATGGCTGTTCTGGAGTCTTCTTCTCAGAACTCTTGACAGGGCTACCCAGGCCCTTCTAACTGCAGGAGGAGCTGCTCCTGCTGTTTGGGTGTGAGGTGCAGCCACCATCTTACAACCCTTGTGCAGTGGTGGAACTGTGGAAAGAGGAGGTGGCTGAGGCCCCAACTGCTGGTGGCACACAGGGAACCTCCTGCACAGACAGGCCCAGAGCTGGCAAGGCTCCCCAGCATGCCTGGAGCTGCTGGCTCAGCTTGGCCCAGCTGCACAGCTGTCCCTCAAGGCCCCAGCGAGCAGGGCACGGCTCTGGGCAGGCTCCCTGGCCAGGAACGGGCCCAAGAGTGCCTCTGCCTTTCAAGGGCAATCTCGTCCCTGCTCTTTCTCCTCCCCACCGTGCTTTCCTCTGCCCTGTGCCCCTGGGGCTGCTCTTGGCCAGGAAGCCTCAGGGGGAGCCAGCACTGGCTGCAGCCCCAGCGGGCCCCCCAGGACAAGGCCCAGCAATTAGGAGGCCAATGAAAGCTCTGGGCAGCAGCAGAACCCTCAGCAGAGTTCTTTGGACAATCATGGACTGGCCACACCTACACTGCAGCCTCACTGGGAATGTTTTCTGTCTGAAGTACAATTTCAAAAGAAGCTGTTTGAGGGAAAGGTGAACTAAACACTCACCCTTTTCTCTTCCAGCAAGTCCATATTTGGACACAGCATAAGATGAAGATCAGCTCCAAAACAAGCCGGCCTGCCAGTAACCCTAGCCAGAAGCCTGTTCCCTGATAGAAACCCCTTCCAAAGCCCTTCTGGGCATCAGGAACATGTGCTGTGGTTCCAGCTGCACCTGTGGGAGCAATGGGGAATGTCCGCCCATGCTGTGCAGCACTGCTGAGCTGGCAGCACGGTGGATTCGGGCAGGACCTTCTCCGTTTCCCCCAGAGCTTGGGCCTGCAGGCACCTTGCTGCCCTTGGCTCAGGCTGTGCTACCCAACAAAGCCCAGCAGGCCGGGAGGAGAGCCCGGGGGCAGCGCAGCTTCTTGGGCACAAGTCCCCTTTCCCCGGGGCTGTGAACAAGCTTCAAAGGCGCCTCCAGCTTTGGCTGCTGCTGGGCCATGCAAGGGCAGGCCCTAGTGGAAGAGCTGCAGCCACCCAGCCCTGCCAAGGGCTGAGCCCTGCTGAGCCTGGCACAGCAATTACCTTCTGAGCCTGTGCCCGTGCCTGTATTTGCCTTGGCCTTCCTTCCTGCAGCAGGGGCTGCCAATGGGCCTCTGCTTCTTTGGGGAAACACCTCCTTCTGTCCTGCCTTTTGGCCTATCACTTGAGAAACAAAAAGTACACCTTAAAAGACGGAACTGTTCTCCATTGCTTCGATGGCATGTTCAGGACGTCATGCTTATGCATAATCTGGTAAAATCAACAAATCATCTAGGCTTTTTCCGCTGGGCCAGGGCCCAACCTCCTCCAAACAGTGCTGAGCAGAAGTTGTGAGGTGATCGTGCAGGGCGAGGGCACACACGGCCATGGCTCTCTCCTGGCACCTGCAGCGATGCCCCCCTGGCTGAGCTCGGGGCTCTGAGCTGGCAGCTCTCTCAGGAGAAAAGGCCTTGACCTACCCTCACCATCTCCCAGAGGCTCAATCCTGAATGTGGGCTGGGAAGCCAGATCACCTTTAGCAACAGGCTCAGCTGCAAAGAAAGGCAGGACAGAACAGCTCCAATGGCACTGCTGAAGATTCTCCTTCACGCCCAAGTGGCAGTGAGGGCACCTGGGTGATGGGTGCCCTCCAAGGCACTCCCTTGTCTCTGCCTTCCACTCAGGAGCAGGGCCAGCGGGACCTCGTGCCTGCAGTGGCCCCACACTGGGATGGAAGGAGCCCCTTGCGGGGCAGTCGGGGCAGAAAGGACTCCCTGGAGCTGCCAGCAGCTCCCAACCCGGCCCCAGGCAGGGCCAGGGCTTGGCAGTGGCTACAGAAGCAGCTCAGCAGCTCCCTGGGGGTGGCAAAGGAGCTGAGAAAGGCTCAGCCCTGGGGCACAGCCCTTGGCCCAGCCCCTTCCCTCTCTGCTCTTCTCTGTGGCTGCACAGAGCACACAGAAGGACACAGTGGCATTGCACACAGGAGGAGGATGGACAGCTAAATGCCCCTTCCTCCCACTGAGAGTGATCCTGTGGGATCACTCAGGGCTCCAGAAGGGAGCAAGGTAAGGTTTCCAGAACTGATCAACATTCAGAGGAACTTAAGGGAACTGGCTCATGAGTAAGCTCTTGCCACACTGACACGGATTATTCTGTCAGGAAAGGTACATTCAGAACATGCCTCCAACATCTGGCAAGGTCTTCAAAGTACCTTTCACCATCATTTCCAACTAATCAAAGTCATGATCCCAGTTGAGAAGGGAGCACAGATGTTACAGAACCATTTCCATGGTGTGCTGGGATCCCCTTCTCCCTTGGGGAATTGGGCACTGCAAAGGGGTGGGGTAAGGCTGTGGGAGCCTGTGCTGTGGCTCCTGATCATTCTCCACACTCTTTGCAGGTCCTGTGCAACATGCCTGGAGGGGCAGCTGGAGCAGCCCAGGGCCCTGGGGCTCTCTCCCTGCCACACAGGAAACCCTCACTAAATGCTTGGGGATATCTGCAGGGCCACAGCTGTCGCTCCCAACCTCCGTCCCTCCCTCCTGCTTGCCCACCTGCCCATGGAACAGCTCCCACAGCCCACGGGCACATAGCCAGGCCCTCTCAGGACACACTGGAGCCTTGCTCTCCCCCTCTGCCCTTTCCCCACCATGGGCACCCCGTGCAACCGCTCCCAGGTTTTGGGACGTGTCTCCCACAGAGGGAGACCAGCAGGACAGCTCAGTACCCGAGTGCCGTGAGCCTGCTCGGGACAATTCCTCTGGGCTGTGCTGATCTTGTCTGGGCTGTGCCCGCAGTGCCAAGCAGCAGAGAGGGCAGCTCAAGCCTCAGCAGGGCTCAGGCCCAGAGGCACAGCAATTACCTCCTGTGGCTGTGCCTGGCATCGCCTCCCTTCCTTCAGGAAATGCCACCTTCCATAGAGCCTCTCTGTCCATCCCTTGAGAAAGGAAGAGGCACAGCTGGATCAGATGGAATCATTGCACATCCAGCAGGTGGCCTCTTAAGGAGGCAATACTTGTCCAAAACATGGGTTAGGATCAAGAAAATCCTGATCCCCCAGGCCTTTGGGACTGGCTATGACCCTCCCTTCTCGACGCAGCCACACCTCAGGATGTGACTAGGGACCGGGTAAATGCAGGGGATCCTTGGTGAGTTTGGGCTGCCTGTCAGCTGATGCCCAATGCCTTCCTGCAGAGGCTGGGGAGAAGCTGCAGCCAGGCCAGGCTGGGAAACAGCCCTGCAGGGCATGGAAGCAGCAGCAGGGTTCCTGCTGCCATGGATCCCTTCCCGCTGTTCCAGGCTCGGCGTGTCCAGACGTGCAGCCAGAGCCCTCGGCTGCTGAGCCCCAGGAGAAGGCTGAGGGAAATGCTCTCACCATTCCCTTTGAGCAGTTCTGTCACCATTCGTTTCAAGATGTTGTTCGGCTCATGGAGTTTCATGTGTCCTGGGGCTTTGTTCTTCCCTCTCAGAGGACCTTAACAGAAAGTAGTTCCATTTCCTAGGAATGGATGCCACAGAAGCAGAGCTCAGCCTATGGGGTCAGCAGGAACAACACTACTCACCCCAGTGATGGGAGCCAGGCTTCTCTGTAGAAATCAGCAAAGGAGCAGGAAAAGTCCTCCCTGCAGACACATCTGTAACGCAACAGTCACAGTAGCTTGTATAACCTGGTTGCTGTGAAGTTGTCAACAATTATTACTGTGTAGGACAGTGAGAACATACCTGAAGGAGGCTCCAAAGGCTTCAACACTTTTCTCAACCAATCTAATGGGGAAGCCTTTCGAGCAACCTCATCTAGAACAGAGCACAGATGAGAACATTTTTCAGGGTGTGCTGGGATCCCCTTCTGCCTTTGGGAATTGGGCACTGCAAGGGGGTTGGGTACGGCCATGGGACCCAGATGTAAATTGGTAAGGTCAAACTGCACAGGGGCCTCAGGAGCTCTGGGCAGGCTCCTGGTCACTCTGCACCCTCTTTCCATGACCTGTGCAACATCCATGGTGGGGCGGCTTAAGCAACCCAAGCCCTGGGAGCTCTCACTTCCACAGCTGCAACTCTTGCTAAATCCCTGGGGAAAACTGCAGCAGGAAGTGCCACAGCTATCCCCCTGTCCCCCTCCTGCCCTTTCTCCCTCCCTTTCTACCTACTTCTGTCTCTCCAACCGTCTTTCCCCTGGGACAAATCCCCCAGCTCACTGGCACATTGCCAGGCCCTCTCAGGACACACTGGAGCCTTGCTCTCCCCCTCTGCCCTTTCCCCACCATGGGCACCCCGTGCAGCCACTCCCAGGTTTCGGGACGTGTCTCCCACGGAGGGAGCCCAGCAGGACAGCTCAGTACCCGAGTGCCCTGAGCCTGCTCGGGACAATTCCTCTGGGCTGTGCTGATCTTGTCTGGGCTGTGCCCACAGTGCCAAGCAGCAGAGAGGGCAGCTCAAGCCTCAGCAGGGCTCAGGCCCAGAGGCACAGCAATTACCTCCTGTGGCTGTGCCTGGCATCGCCTCCCTTCCTGCAGAAGAGGCTGTCCATGAGCCACTGCTTCCTCCAGGAAAAGCTTCCTTCTGCACAGCCTCTCCATCTGCTTCTGGAGAAAAGAAAAGAGAGAGCTGGATCAGATTGGGCAGTTCCCCATTGGAGGGGTGGCATCTTCAGGAGGCAATGCCTCTCAAAGACATGGTTAAGATTCAAGAAATCCCTTTCAACATTTTGGGTAGGCCAGGGCTCTCCCTTCTCCATATAGGTACCCCTTCTGATTTGCCTGGAGATGGGAAATTGCAGGGCATCTCATGCCTGTGGTGCGGTTTGGGCTGCCTGTCAACTGATGCCCAATGCCTTCCTGCAGAGGCTGGGGAGAAGCTGCAGCCAGGCCAGGCTGGGAAACAGCCCTGCAGGGCGTGGAAGCAGCAGCGGGGAGCGAGACTGCCATGGATCCCTTCCTGCTGTGCCGGGCTCGGCATGTCCAGATGTCCAGCCAGAACCCTCAGCTACTCAGCCCCAGGTGAAAGCTGAGGGAATGCACCCACCTTGTCCTGCCTTCTGCATTTCCTTCAGCATTTCCCTCATGTGTTCAGATGGCTCATGGGGTTTCTTCTGTCCTGTAGCTTTGTTCTTTCCCCTTGGAGGACCTTAGAGCAACACGGTTCCATTTCCCATGATTGGATGCTACAAAAGCAGGGCTCAGCCTGTGGGGTCAGCAGGGACGCACTACTTACCCCTGCGACGGGAGCCTGGCTTCTGTATAGGAATCATCACAGGGACAGGAAAAGTCCTCCCTGCAGACACATCTGTAACACATCAGCCACAGAAGCTTCTGCCATCTCTGCTCAGCTACACGGGCACCACTGAGCCGCAGGAGCAGTGAGGGGATCGCGCAGGGCGAGGGCACACACGTGCATGGCTCTGTCCTGGTACCTGCAGCGATGCCCCCCTGGCCGAGCTTTGGGCTCTGAGCTGGCAGCTCTCCCAGGGGAAAGGCCTTGACCTACCCTCACCAGCTCCCAGAGGCTCAGGCGTGGATGCGGATTGGGAAGCCAGTCACCTTCACCAATACGTTCAGCTGCAAAGAAAGGCAGGACAGAACATCACTTGTGGCACTGTAGGAGATCCTCAGGCTACAGGCAAGGCTCAGCCCTGCGGTACAGCCCTGGGCCTGGCCCCTGCCCGTTCTACTCTTCTCTGTGACTGCACACAGCACACGGAAGGACACAATGGCATTGGACACGAGAGGAGGATGGACAGCTAAATGCTCCTTCCTCCCACTGATAGCTATCCTGTGGGATCCCTCAGTGCTCCAGAAAGGAGTGGGGCAAGGTTTACAGAATTCTTCAGCCCTGACTTAACGTTAACAAAAAAGGCCAATGGGTGAGCTCTTGCAACATGGACACTGATTATTTTGCCAGTAAAAGGGAAATTGAGAACTTGCCTCTGGCATTCACCAAGACATTCAAAGTGTCATTCACCTGGACTTCCAAATCTTCCAAGGCGTGATCCAAATCTAGAATGGAGCAAAGACATGAACCATTTCTTTTGTGTGCTGGGATCCCCTTCTGCCTTTGGGAATTGGGCACTGCAAGGGGGTTGGGTACGGCCGTGGGGGACAGGTGTGAATGGGCAAGGTCAAACTGCACAGGGGCCTCGGGAGCTGTGGGCAGGCTCCTGGTCACTCTGCACCCTCTTTCCATGACCTGTGCAACATCCATGGTGGGACGGCTGAAGCAACCCAGGGCCCTGGGAGCTCTCACTTCCACAGCTGCAACTCTTGCTAGATCCCTGGGGAAAACTGCAGCAGGCAGTGCGACAGCTATCCCCCTGTCCCCCTCCTGCCCTTTCTCCCTCCCTTTCTACCTACTTCTATCCCTCCAACCGTCTTTCCCCTGGGACAAATCCCCCAGCACATGGGCACATGGCCAAGCCCTCTCAGGACACACTGGAGCAGGATATGCCTCTCAAAGACATGGTTAAGATTCAAGAAATCCCTTTCAACATTTTGGGTAGGCCAGGGCTCTCCCTTCTCCATATAGGTACCCCTTCTGATTTGCCTGGAGATGGGAAATTGCAGGGCATCTCATGCCTTTGGTGCAGTTTGGGCTGCCTGTCAGCTGATGCCCATTGCCTTCCTGCAGAGGTTGGAGAGAAGCTGAAGCCAGGCCAGGCTGGAAGTAGGGCATGGAAGCAGCAGCGGGGCAGTGAGGCTGCCATGGATCCCTTCCTGCTGTGCCGGGCTCGGCATGTCCAGATGTCCAGCCAGAACCCTCAGCTGCTCAGCCCCAGGTGAAAGCTGAGGGAATGCACCCACCTTGTCCTGCCTTCTGCATTTCCTTCAGCATTTCCCTCATGTGTTCAGATGGCTCATGGGGTTTCTTCTGTCCTGTAGCTTTGTTCTTTCCCCTTGGAGGACCTTAGAGCAACACGGTTCCATTTCCCATGATTTGATGCTACAAAAGCAGGGCTCAGCCTGTGGGGTCAGCAGGGACGCACTACTTACCCCTGCGACGGGAGCCTGGCTTCTGTATAGGAATCATCACAGGGACAGGAAAAGTCCTCCCTGCAGACACATCTGTAACACATCAGCCACAGAAGCTTCTGCCATCTCTGCTCAGCTACACGGGCACCACTGAGCCGCAGGAGCGGTGAGGGGATCGTGCAGGGCGAGGGCACACACGGCCATGGCTCTCTCCTGGCACCTGCAGCGATGCCCCCCTGGCCGAGCTTTGGGCTCTGAGCTGGCAGCTCTCCCAGGGGAAAGACATTGACCTACCCTCACCAGCTCCCAGAGGCTCAGGTGTGGATGCGGTTTGGGAGGCCAGATCACCTTCACCAATACGTTCAGCTGCAAAGAAAGGCAGGACAGATCATCACCCGTGGCACCGTAGCAGATCCTCAGGCTGCAGGCAAGGCTCAGCCCTGCGGTACAGCCCTGGGCCTGGCCCCTGCCCGTTCTACTCTTCTCTGTGACTGCACACAGCACATGGAAGGACACAATGGCATTGGACACGAGAGGAGGATGGACAGCTAAATGCTCCTTCCTCCCACTGATAGCTATCCTGTGGGATCCCTCAGTGCTCCAGAAAGGAGTGGGGCAAGGTTTACAGAATTCTTCAGCCCTGACTTAACGTTAACAAAAATGGCCGATGGGTGAGCTCTTGCAACATGGACACTGATTATTTTGCCAGTAAAAGGGAAATTGAGAACTTGCCTCTGGCATTCACCAAGACATTCAAAGTGTCATTCACCTGGACTTCCAAATCTTCCAAGGCGTGATCTAAATCTAGAATGGAGCAAAGACCTGAACCATTTCCTTTGTGTGCTGGGATCCCCTTCTGCCTTTGGGAATTGGGCACTGCAAGGGGGTTGGGTACGGCCATGGGGCCCAGGTGTGAATGGGCAAGGTCAAACTGCACAAGAGCCTTGGGAGTTCTGGGCAGGCTCCTGGTCACTCTGCACCCTCTTTGCAGGCCTGTGACACATCCCTGGCAAGGAAACTGGGGCTGCCCAGGGCCATGGGGGCTCTCTCCCTCCCCCAGAGGAAACCCTCCCTAAAGGCCTGGGGAAAACCATCCCCAGCGCTTCCCAGGGAGCAGGGAGCGCTGTCCCGGGAAATGGGAGCCAGGCTGCTGGCTCACGTGCTCGCCACGCTGGCAGCGGAGCAGCCTGGGTAGCCCTGGCAGGCAGGGCCACGGCCAGGAGGAGCAGGGGGAAGAGGCGCAGAGCAAGGGCCATGGTGCCTTGCCCTCTGCCAGTCCTGCAGCTCTTGCTGTCACCACTGTCCTGACAGTGCTGTCCCAATGTCAGCACCACTGCTGCCACTGCCGCTGCTGCCGCAACAGTTGTTCTCAAGGACTGAGTGCTCGCTCCTTGTGCTGCTCTGCAATCACTGGGTCTGGCACCTCTGTGACCTCAGAGCCAACTGTGACCTCAGCCTGCTGTGAGCCCTGAGCCTGCTGTGACCTCATGGCCTCAGCTGTACCCCCAGAGTGTGCCCGCATCTGTACAAATGGACTGCCTTGATTGTTTGTGTGTATCCCAGGTCCATTGCTCAGCAAAACCTTAATTGTCACCTGCTGACATTGTGGGTCAGACTGTGTCCATGGAGACGCTATTGATGGCTTCCCTCTTTTCCTGGGCTTGCCACTGGAGGAGGTTCAGGCCCAGATGATGCCAGGGAAGGAAATGTGCCCTCAGCCCAGGGATGCTCAGCATGGGCTCCCCCAGCCCTGGGGACCCCCCTGCTGGTCACAGCAGCCCCTGCCTGGCTCCTGCCTGCCCACACCGTGGGCATCCATGGCTGCTCCTGGGCACGGAGCTGAGCCAGTGCGGCTGCCAGGTGGGCTTTGCTGCTGCTGCCACCCGGACACTGGGCTGACAGCTCCATCTCTTTATTGCAACAGAAATGCTGGGCCAAGCTCTGCCCACCTTCAGTAGGGGCCAGAGATCAGGGCCAGTGCCTTCAGGAGGAGAGGACCTTGTTTGGGTGGTGGCAGCACCTGCACAGCAACAAGTTGGGAAAGCAACTGTGACAGGGGCATTGGGCATGGGCATGGTGATGGGGAATATCTGGTACAGGTGTCCCAGACTGAGGCGTTTGGCCGCTCCTGTGAAGCTGCAGACGGACACCTGTTGAGACAGGAGGTTGCTGAGCTCCCAGTTGCAGCTGGCACAGAGAGACCCTCGTGCACAGCAGGAGATTCCCACTGTGCTCAAAGTTTGCCTCTGAAGACTGAGAGTTGAGCTTCTCAGAAATCCCAGAAAATATCAGGGAGAAGGTTTTAGGTTGGTTGTTGTCGGCCGGTAAGAATGTCCAGTGGGAAAAGAGCCTCTCCAGTATGCTGGGTGCCTTGTGATGACTTAGTTCTTCTTAGAGTAAAGATTACCAATTAAATGCAGTTTTATTTCTTATTCTGCAAGTATTAAAGTGTGCTACATTTTTCAGAATTCTACAACTACTTTGAAAAATCCTAAACTCCTGTGGGAAAAGGGAAGAAATATATGGGGATTTTTTTCCTACAAAAATTGTTTCTGAATATTTTGAACAATTTCTGCTATGTAAAAATGTAAAATGAAGACAAAATGGGGTCGCTTTTTCTCAGGAGCCCCGTGCCCAGCAGCTGTCTGCCCAGCCCTGGCTGTGCCCAGACAAGCAGCTCCGCCAGCGCTGGTGGTAGCACACAGACACCCGAGCTGAAGGCCAAAGATGTTGGTGGACTCAGGCCCTTCCCTGGCAGGAGAGCTGCACCTCCATGCCTGGCTGGACACCAGGGCCAGCACCTTTGGGGACAGAGGGTCCTCTTCTGGGTGGTGGAGGGAACAGCATGTCCCCAGCAACAAGCTGGTAATGCAGCTGTGGGGAAGGGACAAAGGACACTGGCACGGAGATGCAAGATGACAAGCCCAGTTGATTCTAGAAGTGTAAAAGTGTTCAAAGTTATTCTGAATTCTAAAACTACTTATAAAAATCCTTAACTACTATGGAAAAAGAGGGACAAATTTTTTGTGATTTCTTTATTAGGAAAAAAATAAACCCTAACTATTTCTAAAAGTTTCTAATTATTAAAATGAAGAAATAAGCACATATATGGTGTCCCAGGAGCCCCATGCTCGGCCACTGCCTGCCCACCCATGGCTGTGCCCAGACAAGCAGCTCAACCTGTGCTAGTGGTAGCTCACAGACACATGAGCCGAAGCCCAAAGACGTTGCTGTACTCAGGCCCTTCCCTGTCTGGAGGGCTGCACCTCCTGGCCTGGCTGTAGAGCAGAGCCAGCCCCTATGGGGACAGAGGGTCCTGTTCTGGGTGGTGGTGGCAACAGCATGATGCCAGAACAAAACTGGTATTGCAGCCATGGCAGGGACAATGGACACTGGCACGGAAAAAGAGATGACAGATCCAGTTCTCCCTGGCTGAGTTATTTCCCAGTCTTGTGAAGCTGCAGAGGCGCTCCTGTAAAGAGAGGAGGTGACTGAGCCCCCAGCTGCCAGTGGCACACAGGGAGCCTCCTGCACAGCAGGGCCTAGAGCTGGCAAGGCTCCCCAGCACGGCTGGAGCTGCTGGCAAAGCTTGGCCCAGCTGCACAGCTGTCCCTCAAGGCCCCGGCCAGCAGGGCACGGCTCTGGGCAGGCTCCCTGGCCAGGAGCGGGCCCCAGAGCGCCTCTGCCTTTCAAGGGCAATCTCGTCCCTGCTCTTGCTTCTCCCCACTGTGCTTTGCCTCTGCCCTGTGCCCCTGGGGCTGCTCTTGGCCAGGCAGCCTCAGGGGGAACCAGCACTGGCTGCAGCCCCAGCGGGCCCCCCAGGACAAGGCCCAGCAATTAGGAGGCCAATGAAAGCTCTGGGCAGCAGCAGGACCCTCAGCAGAGTTCTTTGGACAATCATGGACTGGCCACACCTACACTGCAGCCTCACTGGGAATGTTTCCTATGTACAGTAGACTTTCAAAAGAAGCTGTTTGAGGGAAAGGTGAACTAAACACTCACCCTTTTCTCTTCCAGCAAGTCCAAATTCGGACAGAGCATAAGATGAAGATCAGCTCCAAAACAAGCAGGCCTGCCAGTGACCCTAGCCAGCAGCCTGTTCCCTGATAGAAACCCCTTCCAAGGCCCTTCTAAGCATCAGGAACATGTGCTGTGGTTCCAGCTGCACCTGTGGGAGCAATGGGGAGCGTCAGCCCGTGCTGTGCTGCACTGCTGAGCTGGGAGCACGGTGGATGCGGGCAGGACGTTCTCCCTTTCCCCCAGAGCTTGGGCCTGCAGGCACCTTGCCGCCCCTTGGCTCAGGCTGTGCCACCCAACAAAGCCCAGCAGGCCGGGAGGTCAGCCCGGGGGCTGTGCAGCTTCTTGGGCAGTCGCTGCTTGGAGGGACACGGGCCAAATCCATCCCTGAACAGCCACTGCCAGCCCTGGCCCTACCTGCCCTGTGACAGTACCCCCAGCCCCAGGGCGCAGAGTCAGGCCCTGTCAGGACCCTGTGCAGCCCCTGCCCAGTCAGGAGCCAAGTCTGGCTCTGGCCCTGGGCTCGCGGCAGGGCTCCCGCTCAGGGCTGCTCCTGTGCCTTGGGCCTCTGGGCACTCAGGGCCAGCTCCAGAGCAGCTGCAGCGGGAGGGACGTTGGTGCACAAGTCCCCTTTCCCCGGGGCTGTGAATGAGCTCCAGAGGCCTCAAGGACTCCAGAGGCGCCTCCAGCTTTGGCTGCTGCTGGGCCGTGCAAGGGCAGGCCCTAGTGGAAGAGCTGCAGCCACACAGCCCTGTGCAGGGCTGAGCCCTGCTGAGCCCGGCACAACAATTACCTTCTGAGCCTGTGCCCGTGCCCATGCCTGTGTTTGGCTTGGCCTTCCGTCCTGCAGCAGGGGCTGCCAATCGGACTCTGCTTCTTTGGGGAAACACCTCCTTCTGTCCTGCCTTTTGGCCCATCACTTGAGAAACAAAAAGTACACCTTAACAGATGGAAAAGTTCTCCATCTCTTTAATGGCATGTTCAGGACGTCATGCTTATGAAAAATCGGGTGTAATCAACAAATCATCTGGTCCTTTTCAGCTGGGCCAGGACCCACCCTCCTCTAAACAGCTGCCAGTCCTGAGCAGAAGTTGTGAGGTGATCGTGCAGGGCGAGGGCACACACGGCCATGGCTCTCTCCTGGCACCTGCAGCGATGCCCCCCTGGCCGAGCTTTGGGCTCTGAGCTGGCAGCTCTCCCAGGGGAAAGGCCTTGACCTACTCTCACCATCTCCCAGAGGCTCAATCCTGAACATGGGCTGGGAAGCCAGATCACCTTTAGCAGCTCAGCTGCAAAGAAAGGCAGGACAGAAAAGCTCCAATGGCACTGCTGAAGATTCTCCTTCAGGCCTGAGTGGCAGTGAGGGCACCTGGGTGATTGGTGCCCTCCAAGGCACTCCCTTGTCTCTGCCTTCCACTCAGGAGCAGGGCCAGCGGGACCACATGCTTGCATTGGCCCCACACTGGGATGGAAGGAGCCCCTTGCAGGGTAGTTAGGGCAGAAAGGACTCCCTCAGCTGCCAGCAGCTCCAAACCCAGCCCCAGGCAGGGCCAGGGCTTGGCAGTGGCAGCAGGAGCAGCTCAGGATCCCTGGGGCCAGCAAAGGAGCTGAGAAAGGCTCAGCCCCGGGGCACAGCCCTGGGCCCAGCCCCTTCCCTCTCTGCTCTTCTCTGTGGCTGCACAGAGCACACAGAAGGACACAGTGGCATTGCACACAGGAGAAGGATGGACAGCTAAATGCCCCTTCCTCCCACTGACAGCGATCCTGTGGGATCCCCCTGGGCTCCAGAAGGGAGCAGGGCAAGGTTTCCAGAACTGATCAACCTTCAGTGAAATTTAAGGGAAATGGCACAAGTGACATCTTGCCACACTGACACGGATTATTCTGGCAGGAAAGGTACATTCAGAACATGCCTTCAACATCTGGCAAGGTCTTCAAAGTACCTTTCACCCGCATTTTCAACTACTCCAAGTCACGTGCCAGTTGAGAAGGGAGCACAGATGCTACAGAACCATTTCCATGGTGTGCTGGGATCCCCTTCTGCCTTGGGGAATTGCGCACTGCAAAGGGGGTGTGGTAAGGCTATGGGAGCCTGTGCCTCCTGGTCACTCTCCACACTCTTTGCAGGTCCTGTGCAACATGCCTGGAGGGGCAGCTGGAGCAGCCCAGGGCCCTGGGGGTCTCTCCCTCCCACACAGGAAACCCTCACTAAATGCTTGGTGAAATCTGCAGGGCCACAGCTGTCTCTCCCAACCGCTGTCCCTCCCTCCTGCTTGCCCACCTGCCCATGGAAGAGCTCCCACAGCCCACAGGCACATAGCCAGGCCCTCTCAGGACACACTGGAGCCTTGCTCTCCCCCTCTGCCCTTTCCCCACCGTGGGCACCCCGTGCAGCCGCTCCCAGGTTTCGGGACGTGTCTCCCACGGAGGGAGCCCAGCAGGACAGCTCAGTACCCGAGTGCCGTGAGCCTGCTCGGGACAATTTCTCTGTGCTGATCTTGTCTTGTCTGGCCTGTGCCCACAGTGCCAAGCAGCAGAGAGGGCAGCTCAAGCCTCAGCAGGGTTCAGGCCCAGAGGCACAGCGATTACCTCCGGTGGCTGTGCCTGCATCGCCTCTTTTCCTGCAGGAAATGCCACCTTCCATAGAGCCCCTCTGTCCATCCCTTGGGAAAGGAAGAGACACAGCTGGATCAGGTGGAATCATTGCACATTCAGTAGGTGGCCTCTTCAGGAGGCAATACTTGTCCAAAACATGGATAAGGATCAGGAAAATCCTGATCCCCCCTAACCATTGGGGTTGGCTATGGCCCTCCCTCCTCCAAGCAGCCACACCTCAGGATGTTACTGGGGACTGGGAAAATGCAGGGGATCCCCGGTGATTTTGGGCTGTGTGGCAGCTGATGCCCAATGCTTTCCTGCCGAGGCTGGAGAGAAGCTGCAGCCAGACCAGACTGGGAAACAGCCCTGCAGGGCATGGAAGCAGCAGCAGGGCAGCGAGGCTGCCATGGATCCCTTCCCGCTGTTCCGGGCACGGCATGTCCAGACGTGCAGCCAGAGCCCTCGGTTGCTGAGCCCCAGGACAAGGCTGAGGGAAATGTACCCACAATTCCCTTTGAGCAGTTATCTCACAATGTGCTTCAGGATGTTGTTTGGCCCCTGGTGGGGAAAGGGCAGAGGTGGGGCAAGGCTGCCATGGATCCCTTCCTGCTGTTCCGGGCTCTGCTCTGACATGGGGGACCCTGGCTCACTCTAGGATCTCTCCCAGGTCTCCCTCCAGAGCTTCATCTCACAGCTCAGCCCCAAGGGCCAGACAGGTATTAGGAATTTCACAGCCTACCATTGGTGGCTCATAGTCAGAATGCACAGGAAATCTCTAGCTGTGTTTCAAAATACCAGATGCTGTGTTGTTTCCTTCCCACTGCAGATTTTCCATTGCCCCAGCCTCAGCCCCAGGCAGCCTGCCTGGATGTTCTCCCCGCACCACTTCGGCAATCCCACTTGTCCAGGTCCTGCTGGTTCTGTGGGCAGCTCTTCGGGCCGCTGAGGCCCTGTTCCTCCTTTGTTTGTGACCATGTCCGAGTGAGAGATGATTCAGGAGCTCAGCACCAAGGCCTCCAGTAACAGTGGTCAGTTCCTGAGCGCACTCGGTGGCCACAGGCAGCTGCCCATGGCTCTGGCAGGGATGTGAAGGGGAGGCCGTGCAGGGGAGCAGCCCCCACGCCCCCGCCCTGCCCATGGGGGCCTGCAGCCCATGGGGATGGAGCAGCAGTTTCTGGTTGTGAAAGTCCATCCGAAAATCCTTCAATTTTTGCCTCACAATTGTCATGAGAAAAGACCCCCGAAAGGTTAAAAACTGTTGAGCTAGTTGGGAAAGAAAGTCTCATGCTTATTCAGTGTGTTCACAGGTGGTGTTTGCAGAACATGCCATGCTGAACTCGAAGGGGCATGCTGCCCTTTTCTGAACAATGGAACTGGACTTTCTTCCGACCTCCTGACTTGGCTGGTCTGAGCTCTGGGGTGGCTCCCCCCCCTTCCAAGAGAAGACCCCTCTTGCCTGCCTTCAACCATCATGACAGACAAAGAGAGATGTGAGTCCCCTCATCAAGCGACCAAGACAAGAAAAGGAACCCCCCTGGCACCCTATTGGCACCCCTCTGGTACCCCCTTGGCACCCCCCTGGCAACCTCCTTCCAGAGACTGGGACTGTACCCCCTCCCAACTCGGGGAGGGGGGAAAAACTGCCCAGAGTAAACGTACCTGCGAGCATTCGGCCATGAAAACAATGGAATAACCTCCCCCCTCTTCCTGTTCCTATTCTTTTCCCCTCCATGGAAGCATTTTGTTGATTTGATACTGCAAAACCCCTGTGCCTTTGTTGGTTATTCTTTGCACCAAAAAATCATTTGTCACCCATTCATTTCAGGCAGACCCTCACATAACTGGCGTCACGGACAGGATTCTGGTAGCCAGTGAGATTTTGCAGGTACTGTGTAGTCTGTAATCTCCCGCAGAATGCATATGCCAAAGCCAAATCTCACCCTCTATTGAGCACACAGGCCCCGGAATTGACACAAAAGATGTTTTGGTGCAAAAGCAGGGGAAATTGTTACTGTCACTTCTGTTACTGATTTGATACTGGCATGGATACCGACACTGATACTCCTCCTAATCCTCATATTGATACTGGAATTGATGCTGTTATTGTTGTATTGGAGTTGAATCTGAACCAGTTACTGTTGTTACTGCTGTATTTGTGTACCTGGACTGTCTAAAAGGGGAGGGACAGACCTGAAGAAATTAAGCTGTGCCTTTTAGACAGATATTGTCCCTTCACCTACACAGGGAGCGAGGGGCGGCCCAGAGAAGGCTGAGTCGCTTTTTCCCTGTTCTAGGTTTCTGGTCCCCTCATAAAGATAACATTTGTGTGTGTGCGTGAGTGTGTGTATCTGGACTGTCTGGAAAGGAAGGGACAAACTGAAGCAATTAAAACAGTGCCTTCCAGACAGATTTTTTTTCTTCAGCTATCTAGGGAGATGAAGGAGAGCAAAAAGTCTGTATGATTGTGTAACTTGAGTTCACAAATCAGCTCCCTGGTATAGTCCTAGTCCCTTCACACAAAATGAATGAAAATCTCAATCCTAAAGCAAAAGCTGACTTTTACTCATTGCTTGCTAAACACAATGCCGAACCGTCATCTGGCGGAGAAACTTGGGCAGAGAACAATTGGTTTAATTTGGAAAATGTCATTGATAGAATATGTTCTCTGCAACATGAATCAAAATTCAAAATGGGTAACAATAAAAACATTCTTTGCTCAGTCCTCGGAGCATGTCTTACTGCAACCATAGAAAATCGCTGTAAATGGAGAACTGAGGAAATGGTAATTATAGATTCCCTTCAAAATTTTGCTGAAATTTTGCAAAAACAGTTAAATGAGGACAGAAATGAAATTTACACACTTCGAGCTGCCCTTAGGGAAGAACAAACCAAAACCATACACAAAATTAACTCCTCTACAGAGGAGGAAGGAAAAGGAACATCTTGCATTAAAAAAATTTATCTATACAAAGAGCTCAAGGCAGCAAAACAAAACTATTCTTACAAAGAATCTGAAACAGTTAAAAATTGTGGGGAAAATTGTTGTCCTCATTTGAGACCTTTTATTAAAACTGAATATAATTATATTAATAATGAAGACATGGATCCCCACATAACAACCAAACAAACATCATTCAATGCTACCGAATTAGCTAAATTGAAAAAGGAATTCGGTCGCCTCCCCCACAAATCAGAAACAGAATATGTGTTCTGTGTGTCCCTCACTGGCGAAGACCAGATTAAGTTAACTGAACAAGAAGCCAGTGGTTACTGGGGACATGGTGTTTTCCTTACAACAGGAGATAAGCGTGACTCCTGGTCTCTAACACAACGTGCAGCCTATTGGGCTGGGGGAATAAATCCCTTGGAAAGGGGTGATCCCCTAGCAATTGCCACTACCCCTGACCAAATCCTAGAAAGTGTACAAAAAGCTGCATGTTTGCAAATGATTCATGAGAGAAAATTAATTCCTGGTTTTGAATCCCCAATGCAATTGCCTGTGAAGCCTGAAATTATGACCCCTTTAATTCGTGGGCTTCCATAAACATTGAAATCAAAAGCAATCACTATTCAAGAAACAATTATGGCTTTAAGCCCAATAGATAGACTGGACAGATTTCTTAACAACTCCACTGATCAGTCTGAGTTCTACTGACACTGCACCATCACCCTATACACCAACACAGACCCCCACAACACCATCTTATACATCTAGTAGCTGTAAGGTTTGGACATGGAGTAAGGCAGCAGTTGATTAATTAAATTATTGTAGACAGTATGGGCCTGTAAAAACCCTGGAAGAAAAATCAGAAAAAACAAAAGGTGTCCGATTTATGGGAACTTCTAACACTGAAAACACAGAACCAGGAAAACAAATTTCCAACAGACAACGCTGGTGGATGCTGGAAATAAAAAAAGGGGTTCCCCGGGACATAATGGATGGTTTACCACTTGAAAAATTGCAGAAAATAATAACTAACTGGAATTTTAGGAGATCAACCCCCCCCCACCCAGCCCAGTGCACCGATCCCCCTCCCTCACCAGAAACTAACAAACACTCCTACCAATACACAGTTCAGTACACACAGTTACATCACAGTCTCTCCCACAGAACACAGCCAGTGAGCCAAACTTAACCCTTTCCCAGTTTCTCCCTCGAAATCTGGGCAGTGAGGCTGCATCTCAGCCTCTCCCACAGAACACAACCAGTGAGCCAAAATTAACTGTTTCTCAGCTTCTTTCACAGAACTTGGACAGTGAAACTCTGGCTGTGAAACCCTGTGTCTCCTGAAAAGCACTAGCAGTAAGCCGGAAGTAACTCTTTCGCAACTTCTTTCACAGAGCCTAAGCAACATAACTGCCCACCCGCCCATGCCCCAAAACACAAACAGTGAATCTTCACCAACAGAGCTTTCGGGAATCTAATATCTCCACTGCTTACAGGTGAGCGAAGGGACGGAGGTTGGGTTTACTTACGAATGCTCACAAAAAATAAATCAGAAGACATGTTAATTACAGCAATCACGGGCCCCAAAAAAGTTCTGGTAACCTACATTGTTGATACGGGAGCCCAGATCTCCGCACTAACACATAGAGATGCCAACAAGTATGGAGTTGTTTCAACAAAAAGGCAATGCTGCGTTCTTAATGCTTTAGGAACCATAGAACCAATGAATGTTGCTCTGGTCAAAGTAACACTCACTGGAGAAGAAAATCAATTGGTTGTCAAAATGGTAATTGGGGACATCCCGAATAATCTGCTAGGGATAGATGTCCTTGCAGGAAGGCAGTGGGAAGACACTGAGGGTTTTCTGTGGTCTTTTGGCACTCCGCCACTTAACATTAGGCTTCTTCAGACCGCACCCGCACTGCCTTACAGTAAAATAATCAATGTGAAACAGTATCCCTTGCCTTCTGAAGCTAGAGAAGGCATCAAACCAGTTATTCAGGATTTGCGTGATCAAGGAATAATAATTAACACACACTCCCCATACAATTCACCCGTGTGGCCAGTCTGAAAGCCCAACGGGAAGTGGAGACTTACGATTGATTACTGTAGGCTCAATGCCAACACTGATCCTCTGACTGCAGCAGTGCCAAATTTAGCTGAATTAATAACATCAATACAAGAAAAAGCTCACACAATCATGGCAACCATAGATGTTAAAGACATGTTCTTCATGATACCTATACAACCAGAGGACATGGACCGCTTTGCATTCACATGGGAGGGACAACAGTACACATTCACCAGACTCCCTCAGGGATACAAACACTCTCCAACTCCAGCACACCATGCTTTAGCTAAGGAATTAGAAAATATACCTAAACCTGACACTGTAGCTGTGTACCAATACATTGATGACATTTTGGTAGGAGGGGAGGAAATTACATAGGTGGGGGATCTCCAACAGAATATAATCTATCTGGAGAGCCTTGATTTAAAGATTCCCTCGGAGAAAATTCAGAAGCCTTCTCAGGAAGTAAAATTTCTGGGAATTTGGTGGCGATCTGGAAGCACATGCATCCCACCTGACACTTTAACTTCTTTAGAGCAGATGAAAATGCCTGAAAATAAAAAAGACCTCTAGCAAGCTTTAGGACTGTTAGTATTCTGGAGGAAACATATCCCAGATTTCTCAATCATTGCTAGGCCCCTTTACAATTAACTAAGAAAAGGAGTCAAATGGGATTGGATTCCTTCTCAGGAGGAAGCACTGCAATTACTGATTTTTTAAGCCACTGCACATCAGGCACTGGGGCCCATTCACCCTAAAGACCCTTTCCAAGCGGAATGGGGATTTGCCTCCTCAGGGCTATCAATACACATCTGGCAGTGAGGTCCGGAGGGTCCAACAAGGCCTGTCAGCTTCTTTTCCTGTGGTTTTAAGGATGCTGAGAAAAGATACACTACCTGGGAAAAAGGATTATTGTTAGCTTAGCTCTCATTGAAGTAGAAAAAATCACACGGCAGCAAGCTATCATCTTGAGAGGTCCCTTCAAGGTAATTAAAGCTTGTTACTAATGGGACCCCTCCGCCTGGTGGCACAGCCCAAAAGTCGTCAGTCAGGAAATGGTATGCTCAGATAGAGTATTACTGCAATAGCTTTTCTGTCACAGAAGATGCTGCAAAATTCTTGGCAATACAAGACACTGAGAGCCTGGATAGTAGCCAAGACAAACCTGCTTCTGTTATAAAAGTAGCACCACCCTTCTCACCTGAGTTAGCAGCAAACTGTTCGTTTACAGATGCTTCCTCAAAGCGGGAAGGAAAAATTTAGAAATATAAGGCGACTGCCTTGCATATTTCATCTGGTGAAAAAATTATCACAGAAGGGGAGGGCAGCGCTCGGGTAGGAGAACTCATAGCCCTCTGGAGTGTTTTCCAGTGTGAGCCACAAAACTCTTCTCCTGTTTACATCTACACTGATTCATATGCAGTACACAAAGTCTGCACTCAGTGGCTCCCTTTCTGGCAACAAAATGGCGGGGAAGTTATCAGAATCCCAGTGTGGCAGAAAGATAAGTGGAAAGAAATCCTAGAAATCGCCAGTAAAGGAAACTTTCTGGTTGGTTGGGTAGCTTCTCATCAAACTGATGGGAATCAAGCAGGTGAATGGAACAACAAAGTTGATGAATTAGCAAGGTTTAGCCCCCTGAAAAAAGAAACTATTTCAGAGGATTGGAATCAACTGTTAGAATGGTTACATGTAAAAAGGCAGCACACAGGTGCCAAAGATCTGTACCAGGAAGCACACGCCCACGGCTGGCCAGTCACCAGGGAAATGTGTAAAACATGCATATCGGCCTGTGAAGAGTGCCGCAAGCGACTGGAAAGGCATCCTTTAGAGGATGACCCTCTGCATTTGAGGAAAGGTTAAGGCTTGTGGGATGCGTGGCAGAGAGATTATATTGGTCCTTTTAAGAAATCAGGAGGTAAACATTTTGTGTTAGTAGGAGTGGAAATTGTATCTGGGTTAGTACAAGCTGATGCTTTTAAAAGGGCCACAGGTGAAAATACAGTTTTACTTTGGCCAAACCCACTTACGTGACATGTCGCTGGGAGAATGACACAGTTAGTCCATTAGGATTAAGAGGCTTGGTTTACACATTTAAGATAAACACTGTACCAGAACCCACACCGAGTGCTGTAATTACACTCTCTCAGACCCTAAGTGCGAGCCTTTTTTCTGACTTCACATCCCGAATGGCAGGAGCAGCAGGGAACTCCTTCGAGTGGCCCTGGTCTCAAGCCTTCCTACAATCCACCAGATCTATGGGAGATGTCACGGGTCTGAACTTGTTAACAGTAGTTACACATGAGGATATGTTGTACACCAGACAAGAATGGGAAAGACGCAAAACCTGGCAGGTTCAAGGAGTAGTGGGTGAAAAAATTAGTGTTGGGTGCCGAATGGTTAATGGGTCTAATTACAGCAAAGCAAGGTCAATCAGTGTTTCCACAGATTGGGAAAACGAACAGCAGCAAATCTGCACACACCCAAGCATACGGGATTGCTGGTACAGTTTCACATTAACCGGCACTACAGAGGTAATTTGTCTCTGGGCCAAAGATACTCAAGGCCTTTCTTTTAAATTTGTAATTAATGTTGAAAACACTGTTCCCACTGTCGCCACTGTTACCACTTCACCCATACCCCCGGTCACACTCATCCCAATAATTTTCGAGATTGGACCTTATGTAATCAGGAAAACTGGCCAACAACAAATATTGTTCAATCCGGCATGGTCTCTCAAACAGGTAAAATTGCTAATGCAGCACAATGTTTCAGATATTGAACCAGCCTGTTCTCCGTTCCTGCAAACCTCTTTTGAAGGCTGGACCACTTGGCTTCGGAAACGAAGCTCTTTTAAGAGAACACCAAGGGATATAAACGGTGTTGTGGGTACAGGATTGGGAATTCTGAATAGCATTGACTCTGAAGTACTAATGAACAAATTGGCTGCTACAACTAGGGACCTGACTGGATTGCAGCAACCACTGAGGTCATCTCTGTCAGCCTTAGTGACACACCAGTGGCTGCTGTCAAACATTTTGCCAAATTGGGAAAGAGTGAATGTGGATGATCACAAATTGGTAATTGATGCACTTAGTGCTACACAGAACAATGTTTCCTTAGCCCTCAGCTGTATCCAGGCACAATTGTGGATGCAATCTGTCTCCGCTGCAATTATAAGAGAGGGCGAGGAAGGCACCTTCCCCACAGAAATTTGGAAAATAATCTGGGACAGTGCCACTGAATTTGAAAGAGAATTCCAATCCTGGTGGAACCTGGTGAACTTTACCTATGATCCCATCTCAAACACAGCCACTGCTTTTGTCCTAACCATACGCAATGCCTCTGTACATTTGGTCTTCCCTGTTATTGCATTAGGATTAAACCATGACGGAGCTGTTCTCAATCCTACTGAACATAGGGGATGGGCCCGTCAGGTCGATGACAAATGGCAAACTGTTAACCTGGAAACTTGTATTGTCCGAGAACAGCAAGGGTTTATCTGTGAAAACAATGCAATTGTAGCTCAGGATATCTGTTTGGACACAGAGCAGAACATCTGTCATTTCGAGATTCGTCCACATGAGGATACCCAGACAGTTCTTATATACATAGGCAATGGCTGTGCATGCTTTAGAACAACATGTGATTCTGTCTTTGTAGAAGATGTTGTGGTAGATGCAAAGAATCATTCAAATTTTTGTGCTTGTATCTTTACTAAGATAGTAGGACGCGATTTCTCTTATGAAGCTCCAGTTACTTCTCACCACCTACTGCAATCCAACTATACACTGATCCAGAAGCTGATGCCCACTCCTATCGGAATGAATCTCACCCTCGTGAGACAACTATTGCTCCATCAAGACCTGGTTGACATCCTCAAGAAAATCAAGGAGAGCAGACAGAAGACCCTGGTGACTGTTCATGAAAATGTGAGACAAATACACCGGGTTATGGAGAGGGTAAAGCAAGATGCTGAGCATAGGTGGTGGGATACTCTCTTTGGGTGGTCTCCTACTGCCACAGGTGTTCTGAACAGTGTGTGCCATCCAATTGTTGTTCTTTTGATCCTAGTTACGCTTGATTTTATCTTGTCAGCAGCCCTATTCATTTTGAATTGGAGAATGATGAAAAAGCTTAAGAAACTATCAACTGTAGTCAATGCACACCGCTTAGCTGATGTACTCGATACAATAGATGTCCCCAAAACACGTGATATGAGACAGTTATGAATCAAGCATATGTGCCTTAGAACAACTTCTTAAATATCAAGTGTGATTTACAGAAAGTTACTTTAATTTTTAGAAAATAATTTTAAAAGATGACAATTATATTATGATTTGTTTGTTGTTTTGATTATTTGTGATTGTCTTAATCATTTTGAAATTGTTAAACAAATGACATTGTGTTAATTGATTAATATTTTTTGAAATTGTTAAAATTAATCAAAATTTTTTGAAATTGTTATAACAAATAACCACGTGTGAAGTTGTTATGATGATCAATATTAATTATGTTTATGTTTGTTGGTTCCCTTTTTCCTTCTTTCTTTTCCTTCTCTTCCCCTTTTATCCCCTCTCCCCTGTCATCCCTACTTTTCCGGGGTTATGCTACCGACGTGCAACGAGTTTCAAAGACACTCTAGAGCTCTGCTGATGAAGATTCCTCAAGACAATTGTGAGTCACGGGGTCGTGTAGAAGTCCATCCGAAAATCCTTCAATTTTTGCCTCACAATTGTCATGAGAAAAGACTACCGAAGGGTTAAAGCTGCTGAGCCGGTTGGGAAAGAAAGTCTCCTGCTTATCTAGTGTGTTCACAAGTGATGTTTGCAGAACATGCCATGCTGTACTCGAAGGGGGCATGCTGCCCTTTTCTGGACAATTGAACTGGACTTTCTTCCAAACTCCTGAGCTGGCTGGATTGATCTCTGGGGTGGCTCCCCCCCGCTCCATGAGAAGACCCCTCTTGCCTGTTTTCAACCACCGTGATGGACCAACCGAGATGCGAATCCGCTCATCAAGGAACCAAGAACCCCTCTGGCACCCTATTGGCACCTCCATGGCACCCCCCTGGCAACCTCCTTCCAGAGACTGGGACTGTACTCCCTCCCAACTCAGGGAGGGGGAAAAACCTAACGTACCTGTGAGCATTCGGCCATGAAAACAATGGACTTCTCCCCTCCATGGAAACTTAATTTCAGCCACCCTTCCCCCAACCAAGAACAGTATATATATTGGGGATCAGTCCGACTGTCCTTTGAGTACTCCCCAAGATGTTTACAGGCGAGTTTCGGCGGCAGGACCCTGAAGATATCACGTTTTGGTAGCTATACCCCATTCCCTGACATTCTTTCCTCCCTTTTCTCCTTGTCTTACCCATCTCCTCCCCAATCCCATAACCAAACGCATATTTAGCTGTGGTTATAATAAATAAAATTGCACGTTGTTGATTTGTTACTGCAAAACCCCTGTGCCTTTTGTTGGTTATTTTTACACCCAAAAATCATTCGTCACCCGTTCATTTTCGGGCGGACCTTCACAAGGCGTTACTTGGCACTCCGAGGCCTCGTAGTGCTGGGCAAGAATCCCTTGATGGTGAGAAGGGGGCAGTGGCTGAAGCCGTGCAGGCAGCGTGGGGCTGGGCAACGCCGTCACTTGGCATTGTCTGGGCTTCGGCCGCTGGGGCAGCTGTTCCCATCTCTCCTGCCTCCTGCTTCAGCTGCCCCAGTGCTTCGGGACAGGCCTTTGGCCTCTGGGCCCTGCGGCAGCAGGGCGGCCTTTCACAAAGTCGTGTTCCGCACAGGCTGAAAAAATGCGGAGCCTGACTGAAAGTCTTGTGGAGCTCCTGGAGGAAAATGACAGCGACATGATGAGGATGAGCATTCTTCTACTCAGATATTTGCTCCTGGATAATGGTGCTCCAATAGCCACCCCCATCGCCCTGCAGCTGGCTGAGGCGCTCCTGCCACTCCTTGACAGCGTAAGGCTCTGTGCCCACAGCCACAGCCACTGGCTGCTGCCCAGACCCTTGGTGCCCTGTGCAGATGCAGGCCTGTGCCCTGGGGGGCCTGAAGCAGCTAATGCTCAGGTCTTTTGCCCTTTCCTTTCATCCAGGATGATATCCAGGTGCAGCTGAGCTCCATGGCTCTATTTCAAGAGATGCTGGACTTATTAACAGAAGAGGGAAGAAAGGCCCTCAAGTCCCACGTGTGCCAGAGCCTGCTCCCTCTCTAATTCCACTGCCATGATGAGAATCAGATTGTTGCTGAGGTGAGCACTTGTGGCCAGCTGCGGTCCCCCTGGCAGGGGCTTGGGACGCCTCCTGCCCTGGCACCTTGTGGGCTGCAGCCTCCTCCAGCCTGTGCCACTGGGATGCTCCTGTGCCCTGGACTGTGAGGCCATCTGTGCATCTCTGTCCCTCTCCAGGCCTCCCGGGAAACGTTGCATTCCTCAGCCAGATTCCTGAAGAGGAGAGATATAGAACAAATGCTACACGTGGATCAGAGCTTTGGGGAGTGCCTGGTAAGAACAGCAGAGACCCCCCAGCCTCAGCATGGCCAAGGTCCCTGAGGGCGGTGCTCAGCGTGCGGGCCTAGCAGCTGTGCCCGCTGCTGCAGCCAGAGGCCGCGCGGGCTCTGCTTCAGGCTCCCGTCGGCCTGAGTCGGGTGCCCATGGAGCCCCGGCCCGGCGGGGCTGTGGGGCAGCACCACGGCTCCTCGGGCAGCAGCCGGCCCTCCTCCCCCTGCCCTCGGGAGCCCTTGGCCTCAGGTCTGTGCAGGCAGGCGAGGCCGGCGATGGGCGCAGGCAGCGCCCGGCCCAGGAGCGGAGCCCGCGCCAACCCTTCCCTCCTGCCGCTCTCTGCAGCTGGCAGAGGACAGGAGCCGAACGGCCGAGCACATGCACCAGGCCCTGCGCTACCTGCAGAGCCCACAGGAGTCCCTGCGAGAGGCGGCCGTCAGGTTCATGGGTGAGTCCCGAGCCCGGGCTCCTCCCCGGCCCGCCGCAGCTCGGCCCCGGCCCCGCCTGCTGCCCCGGCAGCGCCAGCCGGGCCCGGCGCCGCGGAGCCCCCCCTGGCCTGGGCGTTGCTGCCGCCGTCTGGCAGCCGTGTCCTGGGGCGGCAGCGTGCGGCAAGGGCCCGGGCTGAGCTCTGCCTGGCCAGCAGCCCGGGTGGCCACAGCGCCGGCAGTGCCGCTGCCAGGGAGCTGTGCTGCTGCCGCCGTGACAGGCTCTGTGTTCACAGGCATGGCCGGGCGGCACCTGAGAGGTCTGCAGCAAGAGCTGCAGCTGATCTGCACTGGTGAGTGAGTGAGGGCAGCGGACTGACCGTGGGGGCTGGAGGGGGAAGACGCAAGCCCTGCTCCTGCGGTGGAGGGATCTGCACCCGTGGGCAGAGCACACAGAGATATCAGGGCTACGTGTGGCATTCGTGGCCAGCAACTTCGGGCTGATCCCCTTGCTCCCTGCTTCCTGCGGGCCATGGCAAGAGACGACCGGGATGGCCCTGGCAAGGAGCTCTCCTTGGCTCCCTGCACATGCAGGATCTGACCTTGCCTCTGTTCCTCTCTCTTGCAGCCCTTGAAGAAATGGCCTATGACAGCAGTCCTGCAATCAGAAATGCTGCCATTGAATCTTGTTTAGTTCTCCGAGCCATACAGAGAGCTCCCTACTCCCCATGGCGTCAGCTGCGAGATCAATTCCGCAGTGCATGGAGGAAACGGCCTCGTCTGTGTGGCACTGCCTTGCTCTTCTGCTGGAGGTCTGCAGAGAGATGATCTGGGGCCATTTAAGCCAGCAGGAATTTTCTTTTTCCTCTTTAACATTTCCTTGTTTGCATTTTCATTGTAGAGTATGTAAATATAAAATACGTTACAATACACAGAGTCCCAGGATCTTTCTTTTCCTGCCCAAGGTCTGTAGGGCAAAAGAGAAGAGGGGGAAAAGGTTGCTTGTACTCAGCCAGCTGCCCAGGCGTGCAGTGTTGCAGGGAAAATGGCCAGAAGCCTTTAGGCCTTTGGTGGTTCTGCTGAAGTGTTTGTGCTGCCCACAGAGCGGCTGGGCAGGGACCGGAGCTGCGGGGATCCCTGCCAGAGCGGTGCCTGGAGATGGCCACAAGCCCTGTGCTGGACAGGAAGGGCCATCCGTGTGCTCCTGCCCGTCTGCTGCTGGCTGCCTTGCTGAGGGCTCCCCGGTGCCTCTGGATGGGGCTCCTCTGCAGCTGCTCTGGGGCTGCGGCGCTGCTGCCGGGAAGCTTGGCCAGGCTGGGGGAGACCCTGAGGGGTTGAGGCACTGCTAAGCCCTGAGCAATTGGCCAGCAGAGGCCATAAGCAGCCCCCTGGCAGCCGCCTTGATCCCGACAGCCGGCTGCTCTGGCGCTTCCAGGTCGGTGGCCAGTTGGAGGGACGCCCTGGAATCAGGCGTGGAAACCTGCTCCTGGCCTTTCAGGGCTGTGAGGCCAACTGTTGTGGGGCTGGGGGGGTGCCCTCCCTGTGCTCCAGACTGGAGCCCCCCACCCCTCAGCCTTAGGCATTGAGCTCCACTGCCTGCTATCCAAGTCTTGTTCCTCTTGCTGTGGGGGAGGCCGAGCTCTGTGGCTTTCGGCCCCATTGAGCCAGAAGAGCAGCAGCTTTGAGCCCACAGGGGCCACAGAAAGGCCCTCTTAGACCACCGGCATTCCTGTCCTGCCCAGGCCAGGGACACATGAGAGTGCAGCGGGCACCTTCAGGGTGCCACGCTGGCTTTGCACTGGGCCACCTCCCTGTGCTGTGCACGGCTGGCTCTTTGCTTTGCTGCCCTCGGCCTTGTGTCATCGTACTCCGCTGGCTGCCTGCAGCCAGGGGCAGCCCTATCAGGAGGGTGAAAGGCCCCGTCTCCAACATCTCAACGGGGGAAATGGAGCTCTCCCAGCCCTCAGCCTACGCTGTAAGCAGAGCAGAGCCTTTTCCCCAGCCCCGCTGGCTTTCTGCCTGCTTCTGGCCCCTGGCCACCATGACCCACTGCACTCGCTCTGAGTCACCTACAGCATGGCTGGTGCCTCTTGATTTGCTGACCCTGGGATGTGAGGCTCACTGAGGGAAAGGTGGCTGTCCCAATGCTGAGGGCGCACGTGGCTCACTGAGCAGACTTGAGGCTTCCCCAGCAGCTTGCAGGTGCCTTATGTGTCATGTTACAGTGCTTGTGCTCCTGCCTCTTCCTGTCCCTCTTCTCACCCTCACCCAACCTGCACCCTCTGACCTACCTTCAATAAACCCTGTTGCATCAGACCCGGTGTCAAGAGCCCTCCTTCGGCTGCCGGTCGAGGGCACGTTACAACCTCCGGGCCTGGGAGCAAGGTGGGCTGGGGGAGCTGGTCTCTCAGACCAAGAGGGAACGGCTCTCGACAGCACCTGCCCATGGGCCTTCCCCGCACCAAATAAAATCATCTCCAAGTTTAGCTAGTAAGCTAGTAAGGTATAAACCATTAATTGCCTGGAAATCTGGCACTAGTCTCTGAGTTCCATTAGGTTTCTTTATTGCTGATCTAGCAGTATTAAATTTTGACTCCCATTCTTCCAATAGTCCTGATGTCAGGGATTTAATTGATTGTTGGCTCTATTCCTTTCCTAGCTTCTAATCTTCAAGGGTATTGCTTTCTGACTACTGCCCTAACTCTTGTCTGTAGCTCAATTTTCATAGGGTCTGCTCGTTTTGATTTTCCTGGGCTATCAGTATCCCATACTCTTGGGTACACCTGATTCAATACTTGCTCTAACTAGTTCTTCTTGTTTGTTGGTCTGGTGTCAATTGTCAGTCCTACTGCTAAAACCGCTCATTTGTCTTCAGGTACCTTCCATTGAAGTTTTCTTTTCCTAAATGGAACTGTTGCTTCTAAATTTTCAAGCAAATCCCTGCATAGGACAGATTTGGGTGAGTTTGGTAAAGAAAGAAACTGATGTATTCCCATTTTCTTCTTGATTTTACATCAAAGTGGTTTCAGGAAGAATGCATTTTCTGGCTGCCCTATAGTTGCTCCTATTGCTTGAAGATAGTTTTCACTTTTGGGTATCAGTTCTTGATTCAAGAGTGCAAATGTATCTCCACTATTTCTTAAAATTTCAACTTCTTCATCATTCTTTAGCTGTATTTTAAACAGTGGCCTGCTAGGGTAAGAATTGCCAGTCTTGGTCATTTCTTATCATCTAGAGTGGCTGCAAGAGTTTTGTGTACTTTGTCTGCTTACTCTGGGCACTGGCCCTATTTCCAGTGTCCTGATTTATTACATGATGCACATTGATTTGGCCCCAGCTTGGTCTGTGGCTGCTTTGAACCTCCTCTGCCTCTGCTATTTTTGCCCCTGCCTCTGCTTCAACCGCGCCTACATCCGTCCTCTCCCTGGTGCCGATCCAGAGCTGCCACCATGGCTGCAGGGAGCTCTTTTTCTTTTTCCCTCTCTTGACTATCGTACACTTTCTACTTTTGATGTAGCGTCTAAAAGCTTGCGTGACTGCTCAATGTATTTGAACACTTCTCAAACTCAGACAGGCTTGGTGCTGTGACCATTTCCCTGGGGTGTTCCAGTTCGTGTTTATTTATCACTTATCGTAGAATGGTTTGTTTTCATGTACCCCGTATTTTCCCCAAGCTGGTTTACCCCTAGGTTCTGCCCTCCCTCAAAGCTGTCTCCCTCATGCCATTCCCCACTCTTTGTTCCAGCTCCTTCCCTGCCTCTCAAAATAATCCAGCTCTTTATTCCTGAACCTTCCCTGTCACTTTTGCCTTGGACCAATCCCTGACTGCACCACCCCTTTGGAATTCCTCTATTGCTGGAAGCCCTGCTGGCGCATGTGACCTACCCTCTCTTCCCATCTGTCCTAATTAGTCCCAAGCAACTGATGGAATCCCCTCGCTCCTCCCCTGCAGATTCCTTATTGCTCAATTGTTTGTATCCACCCCCTGAGTTGTACCCCGATAAAATCCCGTGCACAGAAGTGCTGGCGGCTCTTTGCTGCTGAATCCTTCCCTTGGAATAAGCCTTGGCCTGTGGAACCTCACAATCGAGGAGCCTCCTCCTTCTCTTTGGCCTGCTCCGTGCTGCAGTTAGTGCATCCCGAACCACTGAGCAGTGGCTCACCAGGGTCAGCCGCGGGCAGGACCCACGCCTTGGCCGTTCCCCACTCCTGGCGCAGCGCCGCAGTTTTCCCAAGAGCCAGCCCGGGCTCCGCTGGGCTGCGTCCATGGGGAACCCGTCCCAGTGCCCGACCGTGCTCTGGGTGAAAAACCTTGATCTGATACGGAAATGAAACCTGCCCTGTCCCAGCTCCCTGCCCTTTTCTCCAGTCCTGTCACTGGTCCCAACAGTGACCAGAGCTGCAGCAGCCCCTCTGATTCACCTCAGGAGGAGGTTGCAGACCACAATGACGCCCTTTACTCTCCTCCAGGCTGAACAAAGTGGCTTCAGCTGCACCTGGATGGCTTCCCCTCCAGGCCACACTCCATCCTTGCAGTCCTCCTTTGCATTCTGGCTAATGGTTTCATAACTTTTGATATTGTGCTGCCCAAAAGTGCGCCCGTCTGCTTCCAGCGCTTCTCTTGGCTGCTGCTTCAGGGTGTGGGCACCATCATCAGAGACACAGAAGAGCTTCTCCTCCCAGACTTGTCCTTATCCTCCGCACTTCCACGTCTCTGCCTTGATCTTCACTGGGGAACTTGCCACTTTGTGACCGCTCATTGCTGCGCTCAGCAGGGACACAGTTTTGTTTGGACATGAGCTGCCAGAGCAAGACATGCAGCAACTGAAGCTGAGAAATGCAGAGGCTGGGCAGATGCCGTTTTTTCAAAAATGTGGGAAAGAGAGTGAGAAAAGCACAAGGAAATTTCAGACTGTTAACTTTGCATTCTAATTGCCCTGCGAAACTCAGCAATGGCTGGTGCTCTGGTGCTACTGCCAATGCCTTCCATGAGAAAAATTCATTTCAGGATGGAGCAACATCATCTGACAGAGACCAAGTGTGCCAGCAGTTGCTCCAGGTGCTCCTGCCATCAGCCCCTGCAGGAAAGAGGCACAGCCCCCAAGGCACGTGGCCTTTGGCTCCTTCTGGCACAGAAGCCCCCCGGGGGCACAGGTCTCTGGTGCAGGAGACAGGCACCAGTGCTGCCAGGGCTCGGGGGGGGTGGCAGGTCTGCTTGGCCGGGGACTCTGCCACACCTGCTGATGTCAGCGCTCCCCGGGCCCCAGGCCTCAGAGCAGCACTCGTGCCCGGGCCCACACGTTCCTTGTGCGTGTCACACCGGCAGCTTTAGGATGGCCACCAGCCGGGACGACGTGTCCCGAGGAGGCTGTGCCAACTTCCCTGCAAGGCCTCGTGCCCTTCCCAGAACGGCTGTGTCGGCAGCCCTGGGGGCTCCTTCTGCTGCCCTGAGCCCACAGAGCATGGCAGCGTTTGCTGATGGTCTGAGCCCTTCCTAAAGATCCTGTCGGCCTGCCTTAGACTCCTGGGGCCAGCCATTCCTTCCAAACTGGGCCACTTTGGGTGGGCTGGGCGTGGCCCCAGGACAGGCGGCAGTGTGTGCAAGGGCCCTTGGTGACACAGTGCCGCACAGTCACTGTGACACGGAACGGGTGTCCAAAGGCCCTTTGTGACACGGGGTGACATAGGAGCTGGAGGTGACAAGAGCACGCCACAGTGCTCAGAGCATGCAACGGGACAGGACGGGACAGAGCGGTGCCGTGAGGAGCCCCTGCACAGCGTGCCCGTTCGCGTCCCACCCGGAGCTTTTCTGAAGCCTTGTTCCTGCAGCTGAGCTCAAGGCCAGACCACAGGACTTGCTGACCCGTGGTCTCCCTGAGGCTTCTCTTCTGCAGGTGCCTTTGAGGCCATATCATAGTCCTTGTCAGGAGTCCCCTGTCCTTGTGGCAGGGGCCCTTGAGACCGAGTGCAGGACTTGCTGTCCTGTAGCCTTCCTGAGGCTTCTTACTTGAAGGTGCCTTCCAGGTACCACTGCAGGACTTGGTGCCTTGGAGCTTTTCCAAGGCAACTCTCCTGCAAATAGCCACAAATCCAGGCAGAGACATGGAGCAGAGACACCCGGCAGTGCCTGAGCTGGCCTGGGTGGAGGAGGAGGAAGAAGGCCCTGGAGCTGCCCTGGCACAGCAGACTGAAGAGGTGGTGCCGTTGCAGCCACCACAGGAGGGTGAGTGGCAGAGCTGGGCCACAGGACTGGTGCCTGCTGCCAGCTTGGACCCCATGCCGTGCCGTGCGTTGCCATGCTATCCCCTGGGGACAGGCCCACAGAGAGGATGGAAGAGGGGCCGGGCAGACACCCTGCAGTGGCCGTGCTCCATCCCCTGGGGCATCCTGGGGCTCTCTCGGCCTGCGGGATGCCGCAGGGCTGGGCCGTGCTCTCCGGCCTCTCCCGCAGCCCCTCATCTCTGGCTGCGCTCGCTCTTTGCCAGAGGCAGCCCCAGAGCGCACACAAGAGCAGGAGTCCAGCCGTGGCCGCTTCCGCAGAACAGCGCAGGTACCTGCAGCCACCCCCACCTGGGCTGGGCCTGCTGTCCCTGCTCAGCCCAGCACCGTGTGTGCAGCACTGCATGCAACATCCTCGGCTTCTTGCCCTTCTCCTACAGTTTGTTTGCAACTTCCTCAAGAGAATTAAAGAGGAGGAAGAAACCATCGCCACGGGCGTAGGCCTCAGACCATACTCGCCCATCTTCCTAAGCAAGACCAGTGCTGCCCTGCTGTGTATGCTTGTAGAGGAAGATTTTTACACTCCAAAGCAAGTAAGCAGCCTGTGGCCAGGCTTTGATCCTCCCAGCAATTGCTTGGCCTCCCAATCCACGCATGCCGCTTGCTGTGAGTCTTTCAGGCCACATGGCAGTGGGGTGGGAAGGGAAGCACTTCTCTGGGGAAGCTGGGAACATTGCTCCCTCTGGCAGCTTTCCAAGTCTCCCCGTGCCTTCCCCAGGTGCCTGCCATCATGAGCTACATCCACCAGTGGCTCATGGCCAATGATTCTGCTGAGCACAGGCTGGACAAGACCCTGCTGGATCTCACCGAAGCACAGCCAAATGACGCAGTCATCACGCTCCTGCGTGTGGCCCCGTCCTGTGACAGGTATGGGGCCCACCTGCCCATAGGGCTCAGGCCTCTCCAGCCCATCACCCTGCACAGCCTGCCCCAGGTGTCGGAGCAACAGAGAGTTCCAGGGCCCTCTGGCTGCTCCCTTTCCCAGCCCTGCCATGTCAGCCCCTGAGTCTGCTGCCATGCTCCCTTGCCGCCTCTCAGGGCTCTGTCCCCACAGGGCTGGGCTGTCTGGCTGCTGCTGCCAGGGGGGCAGTGGGCAGAGGCAGAAATGGCAGCCGGCTCAGCTGCCCCCACTGCTGTCTCTGAGACCCCCCCTGAGACACAGCTCTAACCCCACAGAGCTGCCATGGCCATGTGGAAGACCATCATGGGCTCAGCCAGGACTGTGGAGCTGGCGCAGCTGATCCTCCTGGATGTGCTGGGGAGCTGGCCAGAGTACAGCACCTGCACCTCCGATGGGGACGAAACGGGTGTCTTTGCCCTGGCTGTGAGTTTCTACAAGTGGCCTTTGCAGGCCCCAAGGCTGCCTCTCCAGCAGCTCTCTATCCTCCTTCCCCCACTGCATCTCCCTGCCTCTGGCGCTGGCCTGAAACCCGGCCCAGGGGCAGCTTCAGGCCCACCAGGCCCCGTACTCCGCCTGCCAAGGTCTCTCTGGGCCTCTCCCTGCCACGCTCGGGCCCTGCCACACGCACACCTCGGCACTGAGCGCTGTCTCGGGGGGCTTTGTCCTTTGCAGGCAACTGTGGTGATGTGGAAGATCCTCCAGGTGCCCTGTCTCCCACGGATCTTGAAGGTGTATTTCCCCCGCCTATTTGTGCATCTGCTATTCCAAGTGTTCTTCAGCACTCTGGATATGCCAGAGGAGGTCGACACCTTCTGGAAGGGATGCCAGGAAGAGCACGGCCTTGCCACCAGCCCCAACAGGTGCTCCATCCCAGTCCTCCTGTCCCTGCCAGGTGGCCTGCCAAGGAGCCAGTGCTGCCAGTGTGACCTGGGCTTTGCTCTGCACGCAGGTTTGCAGTGCGCACCCTCAAGTCCCTGCTCTGCCTTCTCCGCTGCGAGGATGTGGTGGTGGCAATGGAGCGCAGGTGTGCCTGGGACACGCTGCTCTCTCTTGACACTCACCACTTTGCCGTGGCTCTGCTTGCCAGGTGAGACCCCCTTCTCCCCACTGCCTCTGACATTGCTGCTCTGTGCCCAGGTGCCCCACAAAGTGTCCGTGGTGGCCATGGGCCAGAGGGCCTTGTCACTGAGGGACGGCCAAGCAGACTGGAAAAGGCTGGCACAGGAGGGTGCCCATGAGCAACCAACTGCCAAATGGCCCACGTCCCCTTGCTGGAAGGGTGCTGGGGAAAGATGAGAACAGGGTGAGTCACGCCTGGGAGAGGTTTGCCCCACTGCATCAGGGTCTTGTTTCCTTTTTCCCCTCTTCAGAGAAATACGCCGCTTAGCCATCCACTTTTGTTCCGCGATTGCATTCTACCTGCTCGCCCTGCTCGGCAAAGAGATGCCATACTGGGATTTCCCTGCCCTGGCATTCCTCGTGGAGGTGAGCCTCAAGGCCAGCGCTGCCTGGCTGAGCTGCCTCCCAGCCCTCTGGCCTCTCGCAGCCACAGCTGCCAGGACAGTGCCCGTGCCCTGTGCTGCTGCCTGGGCCCGACCCTGTGCGCTTCTGGGCTCCTGCCGGCTGGCTCCCCTGTCACTGCCCTGTGTCTTTCAGGTCCTTGAGTGCCTGGACTTGAGCGAATGCAGTGACAGCATTCTGGAGATCCTGGCACAGAACCTGCAGAGCGAGCACATGGCCAGGCGTTACTTGGCACTCCGAGGCCTCGTAGTGCTGGGCAAGAATCCCTTGATGGTGAGAAGGGGGCAGTGGCTGAAGCCGTGCAGGCAGCGTGGGGCTGGGCAACGCTGTCACTTGGCATTGTCTGGGCTTCGGCCGCTGGGACAGCTGTTCCCATCTCTCCTGCTTCCCGCTTCAGCTGCCCCAGTGCTTCGGGACAGGCCTTTGGCCTCTGGGCCCTGCGGCAGCAGGGCGGCCTTTCACAAAGTCGTGTTCCGCACAGGCTGAAAAAATGCGGAGCCTGAGTGAAAGTCTTGTGGAGCTCCTGGAGGAAAATGACAGCGACATGATCAGGATGAGCATTCTTCTACTCAGATATTTGCTCCTGGATAATGGTGCTCCAATAGCCACCCCCATCGCCCTGCAGCTGGCTGAGGCGCTCCTGCCACTCTTTGACAGCGTAAGGCTCTGTGCCCACAGCCACAGCCACTGGCTGCTGCCCAGACCCTTGGTGCCCTGTGCAGATGCAGGCCTGTGCCCTGGGGGGCCTGAAGCAGCTGATGCTCAGGTCTTTTGCCCTTTCCTTTCATCCAGGATGATATCCAGGTGCAGCTGAGCTCCATGGCTCTATTTCAAGAGATGCTGGACTTATTAACAGAAGAGGGAAGAAAGGCCCTCAAGTCCCACGTGTGCCAGAGCCTGCTCCCTCTCTACTTCCACTGCCATGATGAGAATCAGATTGTTGCTGAGGTGAGCACTTGTGGCCAACTGCGGTCCCCCTGGCAGGGGCTTGGGCTGCCTCCTGCCCTGGCACCTTGTGGGCTGCAGCCTCCTCCAGCCTGTGCCACTGGGATGCTCCTGTGCCCTGGACTGTGGGGCCATCTGTGCATCTCTGTCCCTCTCCAGGCCTCCCGGGAAACGCTGCATTCCTCAGCCAGATTCCTGAAGAGGAGAGATATAGAACACATGCTACACGTGGATCAGAGCTTTGGGGAGTGCCTGGTAAGAACAGCAGAGACCCCCCAGCCTCAGCATGGCCAAGGTCCCTGAGGGCGGTGCTCAGCGTGCGGGGCTAGCAGCTGTGCCCGCTGCTGCAGCCAGAGGCCGCGCGGGCTCTGCTTCAGGCTCCCGTCGGCCTGAGTCGGGTGCCCATGGAGCCCCGGCCCGGCGGGGCTGCGGGGCGGCACCACGGCTCCCCGGGCAGCAGCCGGCCCTCCGCCCCTCCCCTCGGGAGCCCTTGGCTAGCGGCTGCTGGCCGCGCCTCAGGGCTGTGCGGGCAGGCGAGGCCGGCGATGGGCGCAGGCAGCGCCCGGCCCAGGAGCTGAGCCCGCGCCAACCCTTCCCTCCTGCCGCTCTCTGCAGCTGGCAGAGGACAGGAGCCGAACGGCCGAGCACCTGTGCCGGGCACTGCGCTACCTGCAGAGCCCACAGGAGTCCCTGCGAGAGGCGGCCGTCAGGTTCATGGGTGAGTCCCGAGCCCGGGCTCCTCCCCGGCCCGCCGCAGCTCGGCCCCGGCCCCGCCTGCTGCCCCGGCAGCGCCGGCCGGGCCCGGCGCCGCGGAGCCCCCCTGGCCTGGGCGTTGCTGCCGCCGTCTGGCAGCCGCGCCCTGGGGCGGCAGCGTGCGGCAAGGGCCCGGGCTGAGCTCTGCCTGGCCAGCAGCCCGGGTGGCCACGGCGCCGGCAGTGCCGCTGCCAGGGAGCTGTGCTGCTGCGGCCGTGACAGGCTCTGTGTTCACAGGCATGGCCGGGCGGCACCTGAGAGGGCAGCAGCAAGAACTGCAGCTGATCTGCACTGGTGAGTGAGTGAGGGCAGCGGACTGACTGCGGGGGCTGGAGGGGCAGCTGCAAGCCCTGCCCCTGCGGTGGAGGGATCTGCACCCGTGGGCAGAGCACACAGAGATATCAGGGCTACGTGTGGCATTCGTGGCCAGCAACTTCGGGCTGATCCCCTTGCTCCCTGCTTCCTGCGGGCCATGGCAAGAGACGACCGGGATGGCCCTGGCAAGGAGCTCTCCTTGGCTCCCTGCACATGCAGGATCTGACCTTACCTCTGTTCCTCTCTCTTGCAGCCCTTGAAGAAATGGCCTATGACAGCAGTCCTGCAATCAGAAATGCTGCCATTGAATCTTGTTTAGTTCTCCGAGCCATACAGAGAGCTCCCTACTCCCCATGGCGTCAGCTGCGAGATCGATTCCGCAGTGCATGGAGGAAACGGCCTCGTCTGTGTGGCACTGCCTTGCTCTTCTGCTGGAGGTCTGCAGAGAGATGATCTGGGGCCATTTAAGCCAGCAGGAATTTTCTTTTTCCTCTTTAACATTTCCTTGTTTGCATTTTCATTGTAGAGTATGTAAATATAAAATACGTTACAATACACAGAGTCCCAGGATCTTTCTTTTCCTGCCCAAGGTCTGTAGGGCAAAAGAGAAGAGGGGGAAAAGGTTGCTTGTACTCAGCCAGCTGCCCAGGCGTGCAGTGTTGCAGGGAAAATGGCCAGAAGCCTTTAGGCCTTTGGTGGTTCTGCTGAAGTGTTTGTGCTGCCCACAGAGCGGCTGGGCAGGGGCCGGAGCTGCGGGGATCCCTGCCAGAGCGGTGCCTGGAGATGGCCACAAGCCCTGTGCTGGACAGGAAGGGCCATCCGTGTCCTCCTGCCCGTCTGCTGCTGGCTGCAGTGCTGAGGGCTCCCCGGTGCCTCTGGATGGGGCTCCTCTGCAGCTGCTCTGGGGCTGCGGCGCTGCTGCCGGGAAGCTTGGCCAGGCTGGGGGAGACCCTGAGGGGTTGAGGCACTGCTAAGCCCTGAGCAATTGGCCAGCAGAGGCCATAAGCAGCCCCCTGGCAGCCGCCTTGATCCCGACAGCCGGCTGCTCTGGCGCTTCCAGGTCGGTGGCCGGTTGGAGGGACGCCCTGGAATCAGGCGTGGAAACCTGCTCCTGGCCTTTCAGGGCTGTGAGGCCAACTGTTGTGGGGCTGGGGGGGTGCCCTCCCTGTGCTCCAGACTGGAGCCCCCCACCCCTCAGCCTTAGGCATTGAGCTCCACTGCCTGCTATCCAAGTCTTGTTCCTCTTGCTGTGGGGGAGGCCGAGCTCTGTGGCTTTCGGCCCCATTGAGCCAGAAGAGCAGCAGCTTTGAGCCCACAGGGGCCACAGAAAGGCCCTCTTAGACCACGGGCATTCCTGTCCTGCCCAGGCCAGGGACACATGAGAGTGCAGCGGGCACCTTCAGGGTGCCACGCTGGCTTTGCACTGGGCCACCTCCCTGTGCTGTGCACGGCTGGCTCTTTGATTTGCTGCTCTCAGCCTTGTGTCGTCGTACTCCTCTGGCTGCCTGCAGCCAGGGGCAGCCCTATCAGGAGGGTGAAAGGCCCCGTCTCCAACATCTCAACGGGGGAAATGGAGCTCTCCCAGCCCTCAGCCTACGCTGTAAGCAGAGCAGAGCCTTTTCCCCAGCCCCGCTGGCTTTCTGCCTGCTTCTGGCCCCTGGCCACCATGACCCACTGCACTCGCTCTGAGTCACCTACAGCATGGCTGGTGCCTCTTGATTTGCTGACCCTGGGATGTGAGGCTCACTGAGGGAAAGGTGGCTGTCCCAATGCTGAGGGCGCACGTGGCTCACTGAGCAGACTTGAGGCTTCCCCAGCAGCTTGCAGGTGCCTTATGTGTCATGTTACAGTGCTTGTGCTCCTGCCTCTTCCTGTCCCTCTTCTCACCCTCACCCAACCTGCACCCTCTGACCTACCTTCAATAAACCCTGTTGCATCAGACCCGGTGTCAAGAGCCCTCCTTCGGCTGCCGGTCGAGGGCACGTTACAACCTCCGGGCCTGGGAGCAAGGTGGGCTGGGGGAGCTGGTCTCTCAGACCAAGAGGGAACGGCTCTCGACAGCACCTGCCCATGGGCCTTCCCCGCACCAAATAAAATCATCTCCAAGTTTAGCTAGTAAGCTAGTAAGGTATAAACCATTAATTGCCTGGAAATCTGGCACTAGTCTCTGAGTTCCATTAGGTTTCTTTATTGCTGATCTAGCAGTATTAAATTTTGACTCCCATTCTTCCAATAGTCCTGATGTCAGGGATTTAATTGATTGTTGGCTCTATTCCTTTCCTAGCTTCTAATCTTCAAGGGTATTGCTTTCTGACTACTGCCCTAACTCTTGTCTGTAGCTCAATTTTCATAGGGTCTGCTCGTTTTGATTTTCCTGGGCTATCAGTATCCCATACTCTTGGGTACACCTGATTCAATACTTGCTCTAACTAGTTCTTCTTGTTTGTTGGTCTGGTGTCAATTGTCAGTCCTACTGCTAAAACCGCTCATTTGTCTTCAGGTACCTTCCATTGAAGTTTTCTTTTCCTAAATGGAACTGTTGCTTCTAAATTTTCAAGCAAATCCCTGCATAGGACAGATTTGGGTGAGTTTGGTAAAGAAAGAAACTGATGTATTCCCATTTTCTTCTTGATTTTACATCAAAGTGGTTTCAGGAAGAATGCATTTTCTGGCTGCCCTATAGTTGCTCCTATTGCTTGAAGATAGTTTTCACTTTTGGGTATCAGTTCTTGATTCAAGAGTGCAAATGTATCTCCACTATTTCTTAAAATTTCAACTTCTTCATCATTCTTTAGCTGTATTTTAAACAGTGGCCTGCTAGGGTAAGAATTGCCAGTCTTGGTCATTTCTTATCATCTAGAGTGGCTGCAAGAGTTTTGTGTACTTTGTCTGCTTACTCTGGGCACTGGCCCTATTTCCAGTGTCCTGATTTATTACATGATGCACATTGATTTGGCCCCAGCTTGGTCTGTGGCTGCTTTGAACCTCCTCTGCCTCTGCTATTTTCGCCCCTGCCTCTGCTTCAACCGCGCCTACATCCGTCCTCTCCCTGGTGCCGATCCAGAGCTGCCACCATGGCTGCAGGGAGCTCTTTTTCTTTTTCCCTCTCTTGACTATCGTACACTTTCTACTTTTGATGTAGTGTCTAAAAGCTTGCGTGACTGCTCAATGTTGTTTGAACACTTCTCAAACTCAGACAGGCTTGGTGCTGTGACCATTTCCCTGGGGTGTTCCAGTTCGTGTTTATTTATCACTTATCGTAGAATGGTTTGTTTTCATGTACCCCGTATTTTCCCCAAGCTGGTTTACCCCTAGGTTCTGCCCTCCCTCAAAGCTGTCTCCCTCATGCCATTCCCCACTCTTTGTTCCAGCTCCTTCCCTGCCTCTCAAAATAATCCAGCTCTTTATTCCTGAACCTTCCCTGTCACTTTTGCCTTGGACCAATCCCTGACTGCACCACCCCTTTGGAATTCCTCTATTGCTGGAAGCCCCGCTGGCGCATGTGACCTACCCTCTCTTCCCATCTGTCCTAATTAGTCCCAAGCAACTGATGGAATCCCCTCGCTCCTCCCCTGCAGATTCCTTATTGCTCAATTGTTTGTATCCACCCCCTGAGTTGTACCCCGATAAAATCCCGTGCACAGAAGTGCTGGCGGCTCTTTGCTGCTGAATCCTTCCCTTGGAATAAGCCTTGGCCTGTGGAACCTCACAATCGAGGAGCCTCCTCCTTCTCTTTGGCCTGCTCCGTGCTGCAGTTAGTGCATCCCGAACCACTGAGCAGTGGCTCACCAGGGTCAGCCGCGGGCAGGACCCACGCCTTGGCCGTTCCCCACTCCTGGCGCAGCGCCGCAGTTTTCCCAAGAGCCAGCCCGGGCTCCGCTGGGCTGCGTCCATGGGGAACCCGTCCCAGTGCCCGACCGTGCTCTGGGTGAAAAACCTTGATCTGATACGGAAATGAAACCTGCCCTGTCCCAGCTCCCTGCCCTTTTCTCCAGTCCTGTCACTGGTCCCAACAGTGACCAGAGCTGCAGCAGCCCCTCTGATTCACCTCAGGAGGAGGTTGCAGACCACAATGACGCCCTTTACTCTCCTCCAGGCTGAACAAAGTGGCTTCAGCTGCACCTGGATGGCTTCCCCTCCAGGCCACACTCCATCCTTGCAGTCCTCCTTTGCATTCTGGCTAATGGTTTCATAACTTTTGATATTGTGCTGCCCAAAAGTGCGCCCGTCTGCTTCCAGCGCTTCTCTGGGTGCTGCTTCAGGGTGTGGGCACCATCATCAGAGACACAGAAGAGCTTCTCCTCCCAGACTTGTCCTTATCCTCCGCACTTCCACGTCTCTGCCTTGATCTTCACTGGGGAACTTGCCACTTTGTGACCGTTCATTGCTGCGCTCAGCAGGGACACAGTTTTGTTTGGACATGAGCTGCCAGAGCAAGACATGCAGCAACTGAAGCTGAGAAATGCAGAGGCTGGGCAGATGCCGTTTTTTCCAGAATGTGGGAAAGAGAGTGAGAAAAGCACAAGGAAATTTCAGACTGTTAACTTTGCATTCTAATTGCCCTGCGAAACTCAGCAATGGCTGGTGCTCTGGTGCTACTGCCAATGCCTTCCATGAGAAAAATTCATTTCAGGATGGAGCAACATCATCTGACAGAGACCAAGTGTGCCAGCAGTTGCTCCAGGTGCTCCTGCCATCAGCCCCTGCAGGAAAGAGGCACAGCCCCCAAGGCACGTGGCCTTTGGCTCCTTCTGGCACAGAAGCCCCCCGGGGGCACAGGTCTCTGGTGCAGGAGACAGGCACCAGTGCTGCCAGGGCTCGGGGGGGGTGGCAGGTCTGCTTGGCCGGGGACTCTGCCACACCTGCTGATGTCAGCGCTCCCCGGGCCCCAGGCCTCAGAGCAGCACTCGTGCCCGGGCCCACACGTTCCTTGTGCGTGTCACACCGGCAGCTTTAGGATGGCCACCAGCCGGGACGACGTGTCCCGAGGAGGCTGTGCCAACTTCCCTGCAAGGCCTCGTGCCCTTCCCAGAACGGCTGTGTCGGCAGCCCTGGGGGCTCCTTCTGCTGCCCTGAGCCCACAGAGCATGGCAGCGTTTGCTGATGGTCTGAGCCCTTCCTAAAGATCCTGTCGGCCTGCCTTAGACTCCTGGGGCCAGCCATTCCTTCCAAACTGGGCCACTTTGGGTGGGCTGGGCGTGGCCCCAGGACAGGCGGCAGTGTGTGCAAGGGCCCTTGGTGACACAGTGCCGCACAGTCACTGTGACACGGAACGGGTGTCCAAAGGCCCTTTGTGACACGGGGTGACATAGGAGCTGGAGGTGACAAGAGCACGCCACAGTGCTCAGAGCACGCAACGGGACAGGACGGGACAGAGCGGTGCCGTGAGGAGCCCCTGCACAGCGTGCCCGTTCGCGTCCCACCCGGAGCTTTTCTGAAGCCTTGTTCCTGCAGCTGAGCTCAAGGCCAGACCACAGGACTTGCTGACCCGTGGTCTCCCTGAGGCTTCTCTTCTGCAGGTGCCTTTGAGGCCATATCATAGTCCTTGTCAGGAGTCCCCTGTCCTTGTGGCAGGGGGCCTTGAGACCGAGTGCAGGACTTGCTGTCCTGTAGCCTTCCTGAGGCTTCTTACTTGAAGGTGCCTTCCAGGTACCACTGCAGGACTTGGTGCCTTGGAGCTTTTCCAAGGCAACTCTCCTGCAAATAGCCACAAATCCAGGCAGAGACATGGAGCAGAGACACCCGGCAGTGCCTGAGCTGGCCTGGGTGGAGGAGGAGGAAGAAGGCCCTGGAGCTGCCCCGGCACAGCAGACTGAAGAGGTGGTGCCGTTGCAGCCACCACAGGAGGGTGAGTGGCAGAGCTGGGCCACAGGACTGGTGCCTGCTGCCAGCTTGGACCCCATGCCGTGCCGTGCGTTGCCATGCTATCCCCTGGGGACAGGCCCACAGAGAGAACGGAAGAGGGGCCGGGCAGACACCCTGCAGTGGCCGTGCTCCATCCCCTGGGGCATCCTGGGGCTCTCTCGGCCTGCGGGATGCCGCAGGGCTGGGCCGTGCTCTCCGGCCTCTCCCGCAGCCCCTCATCTCTGGCTGCGCTCGCTCTTTGCCAGATGCAGCCCCGGAGCGCACACAAGAGCAGGAGTCCAGCCGTGGCCGCTTCCGCAGAACAGCGCAGGTACCTGCAGCCACCCCCACCTGGGCTGGGCCTGCTGTCCCTGCTCAGCCCAGCACCGTGTGTGCAGCACTGCATGCAACATCCTCGGCTTCTTGCCCTTCTCCTACAGTTTGTTTGCAACTTCCTCAAGAGAATTAAAGAGGAGGAAGAAACCATCGCCACGGGCGTAGGCCTCAGACCATACTCGCCCATCTTCCTAAGCAAGACCAGTGCTGCCCTGCTGTGTATGCTTGTAGAGGAAGATTTTTACACTCCAAAGCAAGTAAGCAGCCTGTGGCCAGGCTTTGATCCTCCCAGCAATTGCTTGGCCTCCCAATCCACGCATGCCGCTTGCTGTGAGTCTTTCAGGCCACATGGCAGTGGGGTGGGAAGGGAAGCACTCCTCTGGGGAAGCTGGGAACATTGCTCCCTCTGGCAGCTTTCCAAGTCTCCCCGTGCCTTCCCCAGGTGCCTGCCATGGTGAGCTACATCCACCAGTGGCTCATGGCCAATGATTCTGCTGAGCACAGGCTGGACAAGACCCTGCTGGATCTCACCGAAGCACAGCCAAATGACGCAGTCATCACGCTCCTGCGTGTGGCCCCGTCCTGTGACAGGTATGGGGCCCACCTGCCCATAGGGCTCAGGCCTCTCCAGCCCATCACCCTGCACAGCCTGCCCCAGGTGTCGGAGCAACAGAGAGTTCCAGGGCCCTCTGGCTGCTCCCTTTCCCAGCCCTGCCATGTCAGCCCCTGAGCCTGCTGCCATGCTCCCTTGCCGCCTCTCAGGGCTCTGTCCCCACAGGGCTGGGCTGTCTGGCTGCTGCTGCCAGGGGGGCAGTGGGCAGAGGCAGAAATGGCAGCCGGCTCAGCTGCCCCCACTGCTGTCTCTGAGACCCCCCCTGAGACACAGCTCTAACCCCACAGAGCTGCCATGGCCATGTGGAAGACCATCATGGGCTCAGCCAGGACTGTGGAGCTGGCGCAGCTGATCCTCCTGGATGTGCTGGGGAGCTGGCCAGAGTACAGCACCTGCACCTCCGATGGGGACGAAACGGGTGTCTTTGCCCTGGCTGTGAGTTTCTACAAGTGGCCTTTGCAGGCCCCAAGGCTGCCTCTCCAGCAGCTCTCTATCCTCCTTCCCCCACTGCATCTCCCTGCCTCTGGCGCTGGCCTGAAACCCGGCCCAGGGGCAGCTTCAGGCCCACCAGGCCCCGTACTCCGCCTGCCAAGGTCTCTCCGGGCCTCTCCCTGCCACGCTCGGGCCCTGCCACACGCACACCTCGGCACTGAGCGCTGTCTCGGGGGGCTTTGTCCTTTGCAGTCAACTGTGGTGATGTGGAAGATCCTCCAGGTGCCCTGTCTCCCACGGATCTTGAAGGTGTATTTCCCCCGCCTATTTGTGCATCTGCTATTCCAAGTGTTCTTCAGCACTCTGGATATGCCAGAGGAGGTCGACACCTTCTGGAAGGGATGCCAGGAAGAGCACGGCCTTGCCACCAGCCCCAACAGGTGCTCCATCCCACTCCTCCTGTCCCTGCCACGTGGCCTGCCAAGGAGCCAGTGCTGCCAGTGTGACCTGGGCTTTGCTCTGCACGCAGGTTTGCAGTGCGCACCCTCAAGTCCCTGCTCTGCCTTCTCCGCTGCGAGGATGTGGTGGTGGCAATGGAGCGCAGGTGTGCCTGGGACACGCTGCTCTCTCTTGACACTCACCACTTTGCCGTGGCTCTGCTTGCCAGGTGAGACCCCCTTCTCCCCACTGCCTCTGACATTGCTGCTCTGTGCCCAGGTGCCCCACAAAGTGTCCGTGGTGGCCATGGGCCAGAGGGCCTTGTCACTGAGGGACGGCCAAGCAGACTGGAAAAGGCTGGCACAGGAGGGTGCCCATGAGCAACCAACTGCCAAATGGCCCACGTCCCCTTGCTGGAAGGGTGCTGGGGAAAGATGAGAACAGGGTGAGTCACGCCTGGGAGAGGTTTGCCCCACTGCATCAGGGTCTTGTTTCCTTTTTCCCCTCTTCAGAGAAATACGCCGCTTAGCCATCCACTTTTGTTCCGCGATTGCATTCTACCTGCTCGCCCTGCTCGGCAAAGAGATGCCATACTGGGATTTCCCTGCCCTGGCATTCCTCGTGGAGGTGAGCCTCAAGGCCAGCGCTGCCTGGCTGAGCTGCCTCCCAGCCCTCTGGCCTCTCGCAGCCACAGCTGCCAGGACAGTGCCCGTGCCCTGTGCTGCTGCCTGGGCCCGGCCCTGTGCGCTTCTGGGCTCCTGCCGGCTGGCTCCCCTGTCACTGCCCTGTGTCTTTCAGGTCCTCGAGTGCCTGGACTTGAGCGAATGCAGTGACAGCGTTCTGGAGATCCTGGCACAGAACCTGCAGAGCGAGCACATGGCCAGGCGTTACTTGGCACTCCGAGGCCTCGTAGTGCTGGGCAAGAATCCCTTGATGGTGAGAAGGGGGCAGTGGCTGAAGCCGTGCAGGCAGCGTGGGGCTGGGCAACGCCGTCACTTGGCATTGTCTGGGCTTCGGCCGCTGGGGCAGCTGTTCCCATCTCTCCTGCTTCCCGCTTCAGCTGCCCCAGTGCTTCGGGACAGGCCTTTGGCCTCTGGGCCCTGCGGCAGCAGGGCGGCCTTTCACAAAGTCGTGTTCCGCACAGGCTGAAAAAATGCGGAGCCTGAGTGAAAGTCTTGTGGAGCTCCTGGAGGAAAATGACAGCGACATGATCAGGATGAGCATTCTTCTACTCAGATATTTGCTCCTGGATAATGGTGCTCCAATAGCCACCCCCATCGCCCTGCAGCTGGCTGAGGCGCTCCTGCCACTCTTTGACAGCGTAAGGCTCTGTGCCCACAGCCACAGCCACTGGCTGCTGCCCAGACCCTTGGTGCCCTGTGCAGATGCAGGCCTGTGCCCTGGGGGGCCTGAAGCAGCTGATGCTCAGGTCTTTTGCCCTTTCCTTTCATCCAGGATGATATCCAGGTGCAGCTGAGCTCCATGGCTCTATTTCAAGAGATGCTGGACTTATTAACAGAAGAGGGAAGAAAGGCCCTCAAGTCCCACGTGTGCCAGAGCCTGCTCCCTCTCTACTTCCACTGCCATGATGAGAATCAGATTGTTGCTGAGGTGAGCACTTGTGGCCAACTGCGGTCCCCCTGGCAGGGGCTTGGGCTGCCTCCTGCCCTGGCACCTTGTGGGCTGCAGCCTCCTCCAGCCTGTGCCACTGGGATGCTCCTGTGCCCTGGACTGTGGGGCCATCTGTGCATCTCTGTCCCTCTCCAGGCCTCCCGGGAAACACTGCATTCCTCAGCCAGATTCCTGAAGAGGAGAGATATAGAACACATGCTACACGTGGATCAGAGCTTTGGGGAGTGCCTGGTAAGAACAGCAGAGACCCCCCAGCCTCAGCATGGCCAAGGTCCCTGAGGGCGGTGCTCAGCGTGCGGGGCTAGCAGCTGTGCCCGCTGCTGCAGCCAGAGGCCGCGCGGGCTCTGCTTCAGGCTCCCGTCGGCCTGAGTCGGGTGCCCATGGAGCCCCGGCCCGGCGGGGCGGCACCACGGCTCCCCGGGCAGCAGCCGGCCCTCCGCCTCTCCCCTCGGGAGCCCTTGGCTAGCGGCTGCTGGCCGCGCCTCAGGGCTGTGCGGGCAGGCGTGGCCGGCGATGGGCGCAGGCAGCGCCCGGTCCAGGAGCTGAGCCCGCGCCAACCCTTCCTTCCTGCCGCTCTCTGCAGCTGGCAGAGGACAGGAGCCGAACGGCCGAGCACCTGCGCCGGGCACTGCGCTACCTGCAGAGCCCACAGGAGTCCCTGCGAGAGGCGGCCGTCAGGTTCATGGGTGAGTCCCGAGCCCGGGCTCCTCCCCGGCCCGCCGCAGCTCGGCACTGGCCCCGCCTGCTGCCCCGGCAGCGCCAGCCGGGCCCGGCGCCGCGGAGCCCCCCCTGGCCTGGGCGTTGCTGCCGCCGTCTGGCAGCCGTGTCCTGGGGCGGCAGCGTGCGGTAAGGGCCCGGGCTGAGCTCTGCCTGGCCAGCAGCCCGGGTGGCCACTGCGCCGGCAGTGCCGCTGCCAGGGAGCTGTGCTGCTGCGGCCGTGACAGGCTCTGTGTTCACAGGCATGGCCGGGCGGCACCTGAGAGGGCAGCAGCAAGAACTGCAGCTGATCTGCACTGGTGAGTGAGTGAGGGCAGCGGACTGACTGCGGGGGCTGGAGGGGCAGCTGCAAGCCCTGCCCCTGCGGTGGAGGGATCTGCACCCGTGGGCAGAGCACACAGAGATATCAGGGCTACGTGTGGCATTCGTGGCCAGCAACTTCGGGCTGATCCCCTTGCTCCCTGCTTCCTGCGGGCCATGGCAAGAGACGACCGGGATGGCCCTGGCAAGGAGCTCTCCTTGGCTCCCTGCACATGCAGGATCTGACCTTGCCTCTGTTCCGCTCTCTTGCAGCCCTTGAAGAAATGGCCTATGACAGCAGTCCTGCAATCAGAAATGCTGCCATTGAATCTTGTTTAGTTCTCCGAGCCATACAGAGAGCTCCCTACTCCCCATGGCGTCAGCTGCAAGATCGATTCCGCAGTGCATGGAGGAAACGGCCTCGTCTATGTGGCACAGCCTTGCTGTTCTGCTGGAGGTCTGCAGAGAGATGATCTGGGGCCATTTAAGCCAGCAGGAATTTTCTTTTTCCTCTTTAACATTTCCTTGTTTGCATTTTCATTGTAGAGTATGTAAATATAAAATACGTTACAATACACAGAGTCCCAGGATCTTTCTTTTCCTGCCCAAGGTCTGTAGGGCAAAAGAGAAGAGGGGGAAAAGGTTGCTTGTACTCAGCCAGCTGCCCAGGCGTGCAGTGTTGCAGGGAAAATGGCCAGAAGCCTTTAGGCCTTTGGTGGTTCTGCTGAAGTGTTTGTGCTGCCCACAGAGCGGCTGGGCAGGGGCCGGAGCTGCAGGGATCCCTGCCAGAGCGGTGCCTGGAGATGGCCACAAGCCCTGTGCTGGACAGGAAGGGCCATCCGTGTGCTCCTGCCCGTCTGCTGCTGGCTGCAGTGCTGAGGGCTCCCCGGTGCCTCTGGATGGGGCTCCTCTGCAGCTGCTCTGGGGCTGCGGCGCTGCTGCCGGGAAGCTTGGCCAGGCTGGGGGAGACCCTGAGGGGTTGAGGCACTGCTAAGCCCTGAGCAATTGGCCAGCAGAGGCCATAAGTAGCCCCCTGGCAGCCGCCTTGATCCCGACAGCCGGCTGCTCTGGCGCTTCCAGGTCGGTGGCCAGTTGGAGGGACGCCCTGGAATCAGGCGTGGAAACCTGCTCCTGGCCTTTCAGGGCTGTGAGGCCAACTGTTGTGGGGCTGGGGGGGTGCCCTCCCTGTGCTCCAGACTGGAGCCCCCCACCCCTCAGCCTTAGGCATTGAGCTCCACTGCCTGATATCCAAGTCTTGTTCCTCTTGCTGCGGGGGAGGCCGAGCTCTGTGGCTTTCGGCCCCATTGAGCCAGAAGAGCAGCAGCTTTGAGCCCACAGGGGCCACAGAAAGGCCCTCTTAGACCACGGGCATTCCTGTCCTGCCCAGGCCAGGGACACATGAGAGTGCAGCGGGCACCTTCAGGGTGCCACGCTGGCTTTGCACTGGGCCACCTCCCTGCGCTGTGCACGGCTGGCTCTTTGATTTGCTGCTCTCAGCCTTGTGTCGTCGTACTCCTCTGGCTGCCTGCAGCCAGGGGCAGCCCTATCAGGAGGGTGAAAGGCCCCGTCTCCAACATCTCAACGGGGGAAATGGAGCTCTCCCAGCCCTCAGCCTACGCTGTAAGCAGAGCAGAGCCTTTTCCCCAGCCCCGCTGGCTTTCTGCCTGCTTCTGGCCCCTGGCCACCATGACCCACTGCACTCGCTCTGAGTCACCTACAGCATGGCTGGTGCCTCTTGATTTGCTGACCCTGGGATGTGAGGCTCACTGAGGGAAAGGTGGCTGTCCCAATGCTGAGGGCACACGTGGCTCACTGAGCAGACTTGAGGCTTCCCCAGCAGCTTGCAGGTGCCTTATGTGTCATGTTACAGTGCTTGTGCTCCTGCCTCTTCCTGTCCCTCTTCTCACCCTCACCCAACCTGCACCCTCTGACCTACCTTCAATAAACCCTGTTGCATCAGACCCGGTGTCAAGAGCCCTCCTTCGGCTGCCGGTCGAGGGCACGTTACAACCTCCGGGCCTGGGAGCAAGGTGGGCTGGGGGAGCTGGTCTCTCAGACCAAGAGGGAACGGCTCTCGACAGCACCTGCCCATGGGCCTTCCCCGCACCAAATAAAATCATCTCCAAGTTTAGCTAGTAAGCTAGTAAGGTATAAACCATTAATTGCCTGGAAATCTGGCACTAGTCTCTGAGTTCCATTAGGTTTCTTTATTGCTGATCTAGCAGTATTAAATTTTGACTCCCATTCTTCCAATAGTCCTGATGTCAGGGATTTAATTGATTGTTGGCTCTATTCCTTTCCTAGCTTCTAATCTTCAAGGGTATTGCTTTCTGACTACTGCCCTAACTCTTGTCTGTAGCTCAATTTTCATAGGGTCTGCTCGTTTTGATTTTCCTGGGCTATCAGTATCCCATACTCTTGGGTACACCTGATTCAATACTTGCTCTAACTAGTTCTTCTTGTTTGTTGGTCTTGTGTCAATTGTCAGTCCTACTGCTAAAACCGCTCATTTGTCTTCAGGTACCTTCCATTGAAGTTTTCTTTTCCTAAATGGAACTGTTGCTTCTAAATTTTCAAGCAAATTCCTGCATAGGACAGATTTGGGTGAGTTTGGTAAAGAAAGAAACTGATGTATTCCCATTTTCTTCTTGATTTTACATCAAAGTGGTTTCAGGAAGAATGCATTTTCTGGCTGCCCTATAGTTGCTCCTATTGCTTGAAGATAGTTTTCACTTTTGGGTATCAGTTCTTGATTCAAGAGTGCAAATGTATCTCCACTATTTCTTAAAATTTCAACTTCTTCATCATTCTTTAGCTGTATTTTAAACAGTGGCCTGCTAGGGTAAGAATTGCCAGTCTTGGTCATTTCTTATCATCTAGAGTGGCTGCAAGAGTTTTGTGTACTTTGTCTGCTTACTCTGGGCACTGGCCCTATTTCCAGTGTCCTGATTTATTACATGATGCACATTGATTTGGCCCCAGCTTGGTCTGTGGCTGCTTTGAACCTCCTCTGCCTCTGCTATTTTCGCCCCTGCCTCTGCTTCAACCGCGCCTACATCCGTCCTCTCCCTGGTGCCGATCCAGAGCTGCCACCATGGCTGCAGGGAGCTCTTTTTCTTTTTCCCTCTCTTGACTATCGTACACTTTCTACTTTTGATGTAGTGTCTAAAAGCTTGCGTGACTGCTCAATGTTGTTTGAACACTTCTCAAACTCAGACAGGCTTGGTGCTGTGACCATTTCCCTGGGGTGTTCCAGTTCGTGTTTATTTATCACTTATCGTAGAATGGTTTGTTTTCATGTACCCCGTATTTTCCCCAAGCTGGTTTACCCCTAGGTTCTGCCCTCCCTCAAAGCTGTCTCCCTCATGCCATTCCCCACTCTTTGTTCCAGCTCCTTCCCTGCCTCTCAAAATAATCCAGCTCTTTATTCCTGAACCTTCCCTGTCACTTTTGCCTTGGACCAATCCCTGACTGCACCACCCCTTTGGAATTCCTCTATTGCTGGAAGCCCCGCTGGCGCATGTGACCTACCCTCTCTTCCCATCTGTCCTAATTAGTCCCAAGCAACTGATGGAATCCCCTCGCTCCTCCCCTGCAGATTCCTTATTGCTCAATTGTTTGTATCCACCCCCTGAGTTGTACCCCGATAAAATCCCGTGCACAGAAGTGCTGGCGGCTCTTTGCTGCTGAATCCTTCCTTTGGAATAAGCCTTGGCCTGTGGAACCTCACAATCGAGGAGCCTCCTCCTTCTCTTTGGCCTGCTCCGTGCTGCAGTTAGTGCATCCCGAACCACTGAGCAGTGGCTCACCAGGGTCAGCCACGGGCAGGACCCACGCCTTGGCCGTTCCCCACTCCTGGCGCAGCGCCGCAGTTTTCCCAAGAGCCAGCCCGGGCTCCGCTGGGCTGCGTCCATGGGGAACCCGTCCCAGTGCCCGACCGTGCTCTGGGTGAAAAACCTTGATCTGATACGGAAATGAAACCTGCCCTGTCCCAGCTCCCTGCCCTTTTCTCCAGTCCTGTCACTGGTCCCAACAGTGACCAGAGCTGCAGCAGCCCCTCTGATTCACCTCAGGAGGAGGTTGCAGACCACAATGACGCCCTTTACTCTCCTCCAGGCTGAACAAAGTGGCTTCAGCTGCACCTGGATGGCTTCCCCTCCAGGCCACACTCCATCCTTGCAGTCCTCCTTTGCATTCTGGCTAATGGTTTCATAACTTTTGATATTGTGCTGCCCAAAAGTGCGCCCGTCTGCTTCCAGCGCTTCTCTGGGTGCTGCTTCAGGGTGTGGGCACCATCATCAGAGACACAGAAGAGCTTCTCCTCCCAGACTTGTCCTTATCCTCCGCACTTCCACGTCTCTGCCTTGATCTTCACTGGGGAACTTGCCACTTTGTGACCGCTCATTGCTGCGCTCAGCAGGGACACAGTTTTGTTTGGACATGAGCTGCCAGAGCAAGACATGCAGCAACTGAAGCTGAGAAATGCAGAGGCTGGGCAGATGCCGTTTTTTCAAAAATGTGGGAAAGAGAGTGAGAAAAGCACAAGGAAATTTCAGACTGTTAACTTTGCATTCTAATTGCCCTGCGAAACTCAGCAATGGCTGGTGCTCTGGTGCTACTGCCAATGCCTTCCATGAGAAAAATTCATTTCAGGATGGAGCAACATCATCTGACAGAGACCAAGTGTGCCAGCAGTTGCTCCAGGTGCTCCTGCCATCAGCCCCTGCAGGAAAGAGGCACAGCCCCCAAGGCACGTGGCCTTTGGCTCCTTCTGGCACAGAAGCCCCCCGGGGGCACAGGTCTCTGGTGCAGGAGACAGGCACCAGTGCTGCCAGGGCTCGGGGGGGTGGCAGGTCTTCTTGGCCGGGGACTCTGCCACACCTGCTGATGTCAGCGCTCCCCGGGCCCCAGGCCTCAGAGCAGCACTCGTGCCCGGGCCCACACGTTCCTTGTGCGTGTCACACCGGCAGCTTTAGGATGGCCACCAGCCGGGACGACGTGTCCCGAGGAGGCTGTGCCAACTTCCCTGCAAGGCCTCGTGCCCTTCCCAGAACGGCTGTGTCGGCAGCCCTGGGGGCTCCTTCTGCTGCCCTGAGCCCACAGAGCATGGCAGCGTTTGCTGATGGTCTGAGCCCTTCCTAAAGATCCTGTCGGCCTGCCTTAGACACCTGGGGCCCGTCATTCCTTCCAAACTGGGCCACTTTGGGTGGGCTGGGCGTGGCCCCAGGGCAGGCGGCAGTGTGTGCAAGGGCCCTTGGTGACACAGTGCCGCACAGTCACTGTGACACGGAACGGGTGTCCAAAGGCCCTTTGTGACACGGGGTGACATAGGAGCTGGAGGTGACAAGAGCACGCCACAGTGCTCAGAGCACACAACGGGACAGGACGGGACAGAGCGGTGCCGTGAGGAGCCCCTGCACAGCGTGCCCGTTCGCGTCCCACCCGGAGCTTTTCTGAAGCCTTGTTCCTGCAGCTGAGCTCAAGGCCAGACCACAGGACTTGCTGACCCGTGGTCTCCCTGAGGCTTCTCTTCTGCAGGTGCCTTTGAGGCCATATCATAGTCCTTGTCAGGAGTCCCCTGTCCTTGTGGCAGGGGCCCTTGAGACCGAGTGCAGGACTTGCTGTCCTGTAGCCTTCCTGAGGCTTCTTACTTGAAGGTGCCTTCCAGGTACCACTGCAGGACTTGGTGCCTTGGAGCTTTTCCAAGGCAACTCTCCTGCAAATAGCCACAAATCCAGGCAGAGACATGGAGCAGAGACACCCGGCAGTGCCTGAGCTGGCCTGGGTGGAGGAGGAGGAAGAAGGCCCTGGAGCTGCCCCGGCACAGCAGACTGAAGAGGTGGTGCCGTTGCAGCCACCACAGGAGGGTGAGTGGCAGAGCTGGGCCACAGGACTGGTGCCTGCTGCCAGCTTGGACCCCATGCCGTGCCGTGCGTTGCCATGCTATCCCCTGGGGACAGGCCCACAGAGAGGACGGAAGAGGGGCCGGGCAGACACCCTGCAGTGGCCGTGCTCCATCCCCTGGGGCATCCTGGGGCTCTCTTGGCCTGCGGGATGCCGCAGGGCTGGGCCGTGCTCTCCGGCCTCTCCCGCAGCCCCTCATCTCTGGCTGCGCTCGCTCTTTGCCAGAGGCAGCCCCAGAGCGCACACAAGAGCAGGAGTCCAGCCGTGGCCGCTTCTGCAGAACAGCGCAGGTACCTGCAGCCACCCCCACCTGGGCTGGGCCTCCTGTCCCTGCTCAGCCCAGCACCGTGTGTGCAGCACTGCATGCAACATCCTCGGCTTCTTGCCCTTCTCCTACAGTTTGTTTGCAACTTCCTCAAGAGAATTAAAGAGGAGGAAGAAACCATCGCCACGGGCGTAGGCCTCAGACCATACTCGCCCATCTTCCTAAGCAAGACCAGTGCTGCCCTGCTGTGTATGCTTGTAGAGGAAGATTTTTACACTCCAAAGCAAGTAAGCAGCCTGTGGCCAGGCTTTGATCCTCCCAGCAATTGCTTGGCCTCCCAATCCACGCATGCCGCTTGCTGTGAGTCTTTCAGGCCACATGGCAGTGGGGTGGGAAGGGAAGCACTCCTCTGGGGAAGCTGGGAACATTGCTCCCTCTGGCAGCTTTCCAAGTCTCCCCGTGCCTTCCCCAGGTGCCTGCCATGGTGAGCTACATCCACCAGTGGCTCATGGCCAATGATTCTGCTGAGCACAGGCTGGACAAGACCCTGCTGGATCTCACCGAAGCACAGCCAAATGACGCAGTCATCACGCTCCTGCGTGCGGCCCCGTCCTGTGACAGGTATGGGGCCCACCTGCCCATAGGGCTCAGGCCTCTCCAGCCCATCACCCTGCACAGCCTGCCCCAGGTGTCGGAGCAACAGAGAGTTCCAGGGCCCTCTGGCTGCTCCCTTTCCCAGCCCTGCCATGTCAGCCCCTGAGCCTGCTGCCATGCTCCCTTGCCGCCTCTCAGGGCTCTGTCCCCACAGGGCTGGGCTGTCTGGCTGCTGCTGCCAGGGGGGCAGTGGGCAGAGGCAGAAATGGCAGCCGGCTCAGCTGCCCCCACTGCTGTCTCTGAGACCCCCCCTGAGACACAGCTCTAACCCCACAGAGCTGCCATGGCCATGTGGAAGACCATCATGGGCTCAGCCAGGACTGTGGAGCTGGCGCAGCTGATCCTCCTGGATGTGCTGGGGAGCTGGCCAGAGTACAGCACCTGCACCTCCGATGGGGACGAAACGGGTGTCTTTGCCCTGGCTGTGAGTTTCTACAAGTGGCCTTTGCAGGCCCCAAGGCTGCCTCTCCAGCAGCTCTCTATCCTCCTTCCCCCACTGCATCTCCCTGCCTCTGGCGCTGGCCTGAAACCCGGCCCAGGGGCAGCTTCAGGCCCACCAGGCCCCGTACTCCGCCTGCCAAGGTCTCTCCGGGCCTCTCCCTGCCACGCTCGGGCCCTGCCACACGCACACCTCGGCACTGAGCGCTGTCTCGGGGGGCTTTGTCCTTTGCAGGCAACTGTGGTGATGTGGAAGATCCTCCAGGTGCCCTGTCTCCCACGGATCTTGAAGGTGTATTTCCCCCGCCTATTTGTGCATCTGCTATTCCAAGTGTTCTTCAGCACTCTGGATATGCCAGAGGAGGTCGACACCTTCTGGAAGGGATGCCAGGAAGAGCACGGCCTTGCCACCAGCCCCAACAGGTGCTCCATCCCACTCCTCCTGTCCCTGCCACGTGGCCTGCCAAGGAGCCAGTGCTGCCAGTGTGACCTGGGCTTTGCTCTGCACGCAGGTTTGCAGTGCGCACCCTCAAGTCCCTGCTCTGCCTTCTCCGCTGCGAGGATGTGGTGGTGGCAATGGAGCGCAGGTGTGCCTGGGACACGCTGCTCTCTCTTGACACTCACCACTTTGCCGTGGCTCTGCTTGCCAGGTGAGACCGCCTTCTCCCCACTGCCTCTGACATTGCTGCTCTGTGCCCAGGTGCCCCACAAAGTGTCCGTGGTGGCCATGGGCCAGAGGGCCTTGTCACTGAGGGACGGCCGAGCAGACTGGAAAAGGCTGGCACAGGAGGGTGCCCATGAGCAACCAACTGCCAAATGGCCCACGTCCCCTTGCTGGAAGGGTGCTGGGGAAAGATGAGAACAGGGTGAGTCACGCCTGGGAGAGGTTTGCCCCACTGCATCAGGGTCTTGTTTCCTTTTTCCCCTCTTCAGAGAAATACGCCGCTTAGCCATCCACTTTTGTTCCGCGATTGCATTCTACCTGCTCGCCCTGCTCGGCAAAGAGATGCCATACTGGGATTTCCCTGCCCTGGCATTCCTCGTGGAGGTGAGCCTCAAGGCCAGCGCTGCCTGGCTGAGCTGCCTCCCAGCCCTCTGGCCTCTCGCAGCCACAGCTGCCAGGACAGTGCCCATGCCCTGTGCTGCTGCCTGGGCCCGGCCCTGTGCGCTTCTGGGCTCCTGCCGGCTGGCTCCCCTGTCACTGCCCTGTGTCTTTCAGGTCCTTGAGTGCCTGGACTTGAGCGAATGCAGTGACAGCGTTCTGGAGATCCTGGCACAGAACCTGCAGAGCGAGCACATGGCCAGGCGTTACTTGGCACTCCGAGGCCTCGTAGTGCTGGGCAAGAATCCCTTGATGGTGAGAAGGGGGCAGTGGCTGAAGCCGTGCAGGCAGCGTGGGGCTGGGCAACGCCGTCACTTGGCATTGTCTGGGCTTCGGCCACTGGGGCAGCTGTTCCCATCTCTCCTGCTTCCCGCTTCAGCTGCCCCAGTGCTTCGGGACAGGCCTTTGGCCTCTGGGCCCTGCGGCAGCAGGGCGGCCTTTCACAAAGTCGTGTTCCACACAGGCTGAAAAAATGCGGAGCCTGAGTGAAAGTCTTGTGGAGCTCCTGGAGGAAAATGACAGCGACATGATCAGGATGAGCATTCTTCTACTCAGATATTTGCTCCTGGATAATGGTGCTCCAATAGCCACCCCCATCGCCCTGCAGCTGGCTGAGGCGCTCCTGCCACTCTTTGACAGCGTAAGGCTCTGTGCCCACAGCCACAGCCACTGGCTGCTGCCCAGACCCTTGGTGCCCTGTGCAGATGCAGGCCTGTGCCCTGGGGGGCCTGAAGCAGCTGATGCTCAGGTCTTTTGCCCTTTCCTTTCATCCAGGATGATATCCAGGTGCAGCTGAGCTCCATGGCTCTATTTCAAGAGATGCTGGACTTATTAACAGAAGAGGGAAGAAAGGCCCTCAAGTCCCACGTGTGCCAGAGCCTGCTCCCTCTCTACTTCCACTGCCATGATGAGAATCAGATTGTTGCTGAGGTGAGCACTTGTGGCCAACTGCGGTCCCCCTGGCAGGGGCTTGGGCTGCCTCCTGCCCTGGCACCTTGTGGGCTGCAGCCTCCTCCAGCCTGTGCCACTGGGATGCTCCTGTGCCCTGGACTGTGGGGCCATCTGTGCATCTCTGTCCCTCTCCAGGCCTCCCGGGAAACGCTGCATTCCTCAGCCAGATTCCTGAAGAGGAGAGATATAGAACACATGCTACACGTGGATCAGAGCTTTGGGGAGTGCCTGGTAAGAACAGCAGAGACCCCCCAGCCTCAGCATGGCCAAGGTCCCTGAGGGCGGTGCTCAGCGTGCGGGGCTAGCAGCTGTGCCCGCTGCTGCAGCCAGAGGCCGCGCGGGCTCTGCTTCAGGCTCCCGTCGGCCTGAGTCGGGTGCCCATGGAGCCCCGGCCCGGCGGGGCTGCGGGGCGGCACCACGGCTCCCCGGGCAGCAGCCGGCCCTCCGCCTCTCCCCTCGGGAGCCCTTGGCTAGCGGCTGCTGGCCGCGCCTCAGGGCTGTGCGGGCAGGCGAGGCCGGCGATGGGCGCAGGCAGCGCCCGGCCCAGGAGCTGAGCCCGCGCCAACCCTTCCCTCCTGCCGCTCTCTGCAGCTGGCAGAGGACAGGAGCCGAACGGCCGAGCACCTGCGCCGGGCACTGCGCTACCTGCAGAGCCCACAGGAGTCCCTGCGAGAGGCGGCCGTCAGGTTCATGGGTGGGTCCCGAGCCCGGGCTCCTCCCCGGCCCGCCGCAGCTCGGCCCCGGCCCCGCCTGCTGCCCCGGCAGCGCCAGCCGGGCCCGGCGCCGCGGAGCCCCCCCTGGCCTGGGCGTTGCTGCCGCCGTCTGGCAGCCGTGTCCTGGGGCGGCAGCGTGCGGCAAGGGCCCGGGCTGAGCTCTGCCTGGCCAGCAGCCCGGGTGGCCACTGCGCCGGCAGTGCCGCTGCCAGGGAGCTGTGCTGCTGCGGCCGTGACAGGCTCTGTGTTCACAGGCATGGCCGGGCGGCACCTGAGAGGGCAGCAGCAAGAACTGCAGCTGATCTGCACTGGTGAGTGAGTGAGGGCAGCGGACTGACTGCGGGGGCTGGAGGGGCAGCTGCAAGCCCTGCCCCTGCGGTGGAGGGATCTGCACCCGTGGGCAGAGCACACAGAGATATCAGGGCTACGTGTGGCATTCGTGGCCAGCAACTTCGGGCTGATCCCCTTGCTCCCTGCTTCCTGCGGGCCATGGCAAGAGACGACCGGGATGGCCCTGGCAAGGAGCTCTCCTTGGCTCCCTGCACATGCAGGATCTGACCTTGCCTCTGTTCCGCTCTCTTGCAGCCCTTGAAGAAATGGCCTATGACAGCAGTCCTGCAATCAGAAATGCTGCCATTGAATCTTGTTTAGTTCTCCGAGCCATACAGAGAGCTCCCTACTCCCCATGGCGTCAGCTGCGAGATCGATTCCGCAGTGCATGGAGGAAACGGCCTCGTCTATGTGGCACAGCCTTGCTGTTCTGCTGGAGGTCTGCAGAGAGATGATCTGGGGCCATTTAAGCCAGCAGGAATTTTCTTTTTCCTCTTTAACATTTCCTTGTTTGCATTTTCATTATAGAGTATGTAAATATAAAATACGTTACAATACACAGAGTCCCAGGATCTTTCTTTTCCTGCCCAAGGTCTGTAGGGCAAAAGAGAAGAGGGGGAAAAGGTTGCTTGTACTCAGCCAGCTGCCCAGGCGTGCAGTGTTGCAGGGAAAATGGCCAGAAGCCTTTAGGCCTTTGGTGGTTCTGCTGAAGTGTTTGTGCTGCCCACAGAGCAGCTGGGCAGGGGCCGGAGCTGCGGGGATCCCTGCCAGAGCGGTGCCTGGAGATGGCCACAAGCCCTGTGCTGGACAGGAAGGGCCATCCGTGTGCTCCTGCCCGTCTGCTGCTGGCTGCAGTGCTGAGGGCTCCCCGGTGCCTCTGGATGGGGCTCCTCTGCAGCTGCTCTGGGGCTGCGGCGCTGCTGCCGGGAAGCTTGGCCAGGCTGGGGGAGACCCTGAGGGGTTGAGGCACTGCTAAGCCCTGAGCAATTGGCCAGCAGAGGCCATAAGTAGCCCCCTGGCAGCCGCCTTGATCCCGACAGCCGGCTGCTCTGGCGCTTCCAGGTCGGTGGCCAGTTGGAGGGACGCCCTGGAATCAGGCGTGGAAACCTGCTCCTGGCCTTTCAGGGCTGTGAGGCCAACTGTTGTGGGGCTGGGGGGGTGCCCTCCCTGTGCTCCAGACTGGAGCCCCCCACCCCTCAGCCTTAGGCATTGAGCTCCACTGCCTGATATCCAAGTCTTGTTCCTCTTGCTGCGGGGGAGGCCGAGCTCTGTGGCTTTCGGCCCCATTGAGCCAGAAGAGCAGCAGCTTTGAGCCCACAGGGGCCACAGAAAGGCCCTCTTAGACCACGGGCATTCCTGTCCTGCCCAGGCCAGGGACACATGAGAGTGCAGCGGGCACCTTCAGGGTGCCACGCTGGCTTTGCACTGGGCCACCTCCCTGTGCTGTGCACGGCTGGCTCTTTGATTTGCTGCTCTCAGCCTTGTGTCGTCGTACTCCTCTGGCTGCCTGCAGCCAGGGGCAGCCCTATCAGGAGGGTGAAAGGCCCCGTCTCCAACATCTCAACGGGGGAAATGGAGCTCTCCCAGCCCTCAGCCTACGCTGTAAGCAGAGCAGAGCCTTTTCCCCAGCCCCGCTGGCTTTCTGCCTGCTTCTGGCCCCTGGCCACCATGACCCACTGCACTCGCTCTGAGTCACCTACAGCATGGCTGGTGCCTCTTGATTTGCTGACCCTGGGATGTGAGGCTCACTGAGGGAAAGGTGGCTGTCCCAATGCTGAGGGCACACGTGGCTCACTGAGCAGACTTGAGGCTTCCCCAGCAGCTTGCAGGTGCCTTATGTGTCATGTTACAGTGCTTGTGCTCCTGCCTCTTCCTGTCCCTCTTCTCACCCTCACCCAACCTGCACCCTCTGACCTACCTTCAATAAACCCTGTTGCATCAGACCTGGTGTCAAGAGCCCTCCTTCGGCTGCCGGTCGAGGGCACGTTACAACCTCCGGGCCTGGGAGCAAGGTGGGCTGGGGGAGCTGGTCTCTCAGACCAAGAGGGAACGGCTCTCGACAGCACCTGCCCATGGGCCTTCCCCGCACCAAATAAAATCATCTCCAAGTTTAGCTAGTAAGCTAGTAAGGTATAAACCATTAATTGCCTGGAAATCTGGCACTAGTCTCTGAGTTCCATTAGGTTTCTTTATTGCTGATCTAGCAGTATTAAATTTTGACTCCCATTCTTCCAATAGTCCTGATGTCAGGGATTTAATTGATTGTTGGCTCTATTCCTTTCCTAGCTTCTAATCTTCAAGGGTATTGCTTTCTGACTACTGCCCTAACTCTTGTCTGTAGCTCAGTTTTCATAGGGTCTGCTCGTTTTGATTTTCCTGGGCTATCAGTATCCCATACTCTTGGGTACACCTGATTCAATACTTGCTCTAACTAGTTCTTCTTGTTTGTTGGTCTTGTGTCAATTGTCAGTCCTACTGCTAAAACCGCTCATTTGTCTTCAGGTACCTTCCATTGAAGTTTTCTTTTCCTAAATGGAACTGTTGCTTCTAAATTTTCAAGCAAATTCCTGCATAGGACAGATTTGGGTGAGTTTGGTAAAGAAAGAAACTGATGTATTCCCATTTTCTTCTTGATTTTACATCAAAGTGGTTTCAGGAAGAATGCATTTTCTGGCTGCCCTATAGTTGCTCCTATTGCTTGAAGATAGTTTTCACTTTTGGGTATCAGTTCTTGATTCAAGAGTGCAAATGTATCTCCACTATTTCTTAAAATTTCAACTTCTTCATCATTCTTGAGCTGTATTTTAAACAGTGGCCTGCTAGGGTAAGAATTGCCAGTCTTGGTCATTTCTTATCATCTAGAGTGGCTGCAAGAGTTTTGTGTACTTTGTCTGCTTACTCTGGGCACTGGCCCTATTTCCAGTGTCCTGATTTATTACATGATGCACATTGATTTGGCCCCAGCTTGGTCTGTGGCTGCTTTGAACCTCCTCTGCCTCTGCTATTTTCGCCCCTGCCTCTGCTTCAACCGCGCCTACATCCGTCCTCTCCCTGGTGCCGATCCAGAGCTGCCACCATGGCTGCAGGGAGCTCTTTTTCTTTTTCCCTCTCTTGACTATCGTACACTTTCTACTTTTGATGTAGTGTCTAAAAGCTTGCGTGACTGCTCAATGTTGTTTGAACACTTCTCAAACTCAGACAGGCTTGGTGCTGTGACCATTTCCCTGGGGTGTTCCAGTTCGTGTTTATTTATCACTTATCGTAGAATGGTTTGTTTTCATGTACCCCGTATTTTCCCCAAGCTGGTTTACCCCTAGGTTCTGCCCTCCCTCAAAGCTGTCTCCCTCATGCCATTCCCCACTCTTTGTTCCAGCTCCTTCCCTGCCTCTCAAAATAATCCAGCTCTTTATTCCTGAACCTTCCCTGTCACTTTTGCCTTGGACCAATCCCTGACTGCACCACCCCTTTGGAATTCCTCTATTGCTGGAAGCCCCGCTGGCGCATGTGACCTACCCTCTCTTCCCATCTGTCCTAATTAGTCCCAAGCAACTGATGGAATCCCCTCGCTCCTCCCCTGCAGATTCCTTATTGCTCAATTGTTTGTATCCACCCCCTGAGTTGTACCCCGATAAAATCCCGTGCACAGAAGTGCTGGCGGCTCTTTGCTGCTGAATCCTTCCCTTGGAATAAGCCTTGGCCTGTGGAACCTCACAATCGAGGAGCCTCCTCCTTCTCTTTGGCCTGCTCCGTGCTGCAGTTAGTGCATCCCGAACCACTGAGCAGTGGCTCACCAGGGTCAGCCGCGGGCAGGACCCACGCCTTGGCCGTTCCCCACTCCTGGCGCAGCGCCGCAGTTTTCCCAAGAGCCAGCCCGGGCTCCGCTGGGCTGCGTCCATGGGGAACCCGTCCCAGTGCCCGACCGTGCTCTGGGTGAAAAACCTTGATCTGATACGGAAATGAAACCTGCCCTGTCCCAGCTCCCTGCCCTTTTCTCCAGTCCTGTCACTGGTCCCAACAGTGACCAGAGCTGCAGCAGCCCCTCTGATTCACCTCAGGAGGAGGTTGCAGACCACAATGACGCCCTTTACTCTCCTCCAGGCTGAACAAAGTGGCTTCAGCTGCACCTGGATGGCTTCCCCTCCAGGCCACACTCCATCCTTGCAGTCCTCCTTTGCATTCTGGCTAATGGTTTCATAACTTTTGATATTGTGCTGCCCAAAAGTGCGCCCGTCTGCTTCCAGCGCTTCTCTGGGTGCTGCTTCAGGGTGTGGGCACCATCATCAGAGACACAGAAGAGCTTCTCCTCCCAGACTTGTCCTTATCCTCCGCACTTCCACGTCTCTGCCTTGATCTTCACTGGGGAACTTGCCACTTTGTGACCGCTCATTGCTGCGCTCAGCAGGGACACAGTTTTGTTTGGACATGAGCTGCCAGAGCAAGACATGCAGCAACTGAAGCTGAGAAATGCAGAGGCTGGGCAGATGCCGTTTTTTCAAAAATGTGGGAAAGAGAGTGAGAAAAGCACAAGGAAATTTCAGACTGTTAACTTTGCATTCTAATTGCCCTGCGAAACTCAGCAATGGCTGGTGCTCTGGTGCTACTGCCAATGCCTTCCATGAGAAAAATTCATTTCAGGATGGAGCAACATCATCTGACAGAGACCAAGTGTGCCAGCAGTTGCTCCAGGTGCTCCTGCCATCAGCCCCTGCAGGAAAGAGGCACAGCCCCCAAGGCACGTGGCCTTTGGCTCCTTCTGGCACAGAAGCCCCCCGGGGGCACAGGTCTCTGGTGCAGGAGACAGGCACCAGTGCTGCCAGGGCTCGGGGGGGTGGCAGGTCTTCTTGGCCGGGGACTCTGCCACACCTGCTGATGTCAGCGCTCCCCGGGCCCCAGGCCTCAGAGCAGCACTCGTGCCCGGGCCCACACGTTCCTTGTGCGTGTCACACCGGCAGCTTTAGGATGGCCACCAGCCGGGACGACGTGTCCCGAGGAGGCTGTGCCAACTTCCCTGCAAGGCCTCGTGCCCTTCCCAGAACGGCTGTGTCGGCAGCCCTGGGGGCTCCTTCTGCTGCCCTGAGCCCACAGAGCATGGCAGCGTTTGCTGATGGTCTGAGCCCTTCCTAAAGATCCTGTCGGCCTGCCTTAGACTCCTGGGGCCAGCCATTCCTTCCAAACTGGGCCACTTTGGGTGGGCTGGGCGTGGCCCCAGGGCAGGCGGCAGTGTGTGCAAGGGCCCTTGGTGACACAGTGCCGCACAGTCACTGTGACACGGAACGGGTGTCCAAAGGCCCTTTGTGACACGGGGTGACATAGGAGCTGGAGGTGACAAGAGCACGCCACAGTGCTCAGAGCACACAACGGGACAGGACGGGACAGAGCGGTGCCGTGAGGAGCCCCTGCACAGCGTGCCCGTTCGCGTCCCACCCGGAGCTTTTCTGAAGCCTTGTTCCTGCAGCTGAGCTCAAGGCCAGACCACAGGACTTGCTGACCCGTGGTCTCCCTGAGGCTTCTCTTCTGCAGGTGCCTTTGAGGCCATATCATAGTCCTTGTCAGGAGTCCCCTGTCCTTGTGGCAGGGGCCCTTGAGAAGGAGTGCAGGACTTGCTGTCCTGTAGCCTTCCTGAGGCTTCTTACTTGAAGGTGCCTTCCAGGTACCACTGCAGGACTTGGTGCCTTGGAGCTTTTCCAAGGCAACTCTCCTGCAAATAGCCACAAATCCAGGCAGAGACATGGAGCAGAGACACCCGGCAGTGCCTGAGCTGGCCTGGGTGGAGGAGGAGGAAGAAGGCCCTGGAGCTGCCCCGGCACAGCAGACTGAAGAGGTGGTGCCGTTGCAGCCACCACAGGAGGGTGAGTGGCAGAGCTGGGCCACAGGACTGGTGCCTGCTGCCAGCTTGGACCCCATGCCGTGCCGTGCGTTGCCATGCTATCCCCTGGGGACAGGCCCACAGAGAGGACGGAAGAGGGGCCGGGCAGACACCCTGCAGTGGCCGTGCTCCATCCCCTGGGGCATCCTGGGGCTCTCTCGGCCTGCGGGATGCCGCAGGGCTGGGCCGTGCTCTCCGGCCTCTCCCGCAGCCCCTCATCTCTGGCTGCGCTCGCTCTTTGCCAGATGCAGCCCCGGAGCGCACACAAGAGCAGGAGTCCAGCCGTGGCCGCTTCTGCAGAACAGCGCAGGTACCTGCAGCCACCCCCACCTGGGCTGGGCCTGCTGTCCCTGCTCAGCCCAGCACCATGTGTGCAGCACTGCATGCAACATCCTCGGCTTCTTGCCCTTCTCCTACAGTTTGTTTGCAACTTCCTCAAGAGAATTAAAGAGGAGGAAGAAACCATCGCCACGGGCGTAGGCCTCAGACCATACTCGCCCATCTTCCTAAGCAAGACCAGTGCTGCCCTGCTGTGTATGCTTGTAGAGGAAGATTTTTACACTCCAAAGCAAGTAAGCAGCCTGTGGCCAGGCTTTGATCCTCCCAGCAATTGCTTGGCCTCCCAATCCACGCATGCCGCTTGCTGTGAGTCTTTCAGGCCACATGGCAGTGGGGTGGGAAGGGAAGCACTCCTCTGGGGAAGCTGGGAACATTGCTCCCTCTGGCAGCTTTCCAAGTCTCCCCGTGCCTTCCCCAGGTGCCTGCCATGGTGAGCTACATCCACCAGTGGCTCATGGCCAATGATTCTGCTGAGCACAGGCTGGACAAGACCCTGCTGGATCTCACCGAAGCACAGCCAAATGACGCAGTCATCACGCTCCTGCGTGTGGCCCCGTCCTGTGACAGGTATGGGGCCCACCTGCCCATAGGGCTCAGGCCTCTCCAGCCCATCACCCTGCACAGCCTGCCCCAGGTGTCGGAGCAACAGAGAGTTCCAGGGCCCTCTGGCTGCTCCCTTTCCCAGCCCTGCCATGTCAGCCCCTGAGCCTGCTGCCATGCTCCCTTGCCGCCTCTCAGGGCTCTGTCCCCACAGGGCTGGGCTGTCTGGCTGCTGCTGCCAGGGGGGCAGTGGGCAGAGGCAGAAATGGCAGCCGGCTCAGCTGCCCCCACTGCTGTCTCTGAGACCCCCCCTGAGACACAGCTCTAACCCCACAGAGCTGCCATGGCCATGTGGAAGACCATCATGGGCTCAGCCAGGACTGTGGAGCTGGCGCAGCTGATCCTCCTGGATGTGCTGGGGAGCTGGCCAGAGTACAGCACTTGCACCTCCGATGGGGACGAAACGGGTGTCTTTGCCCTGGCTGTGAGTTTCTACAAATGGCCTTTGCAGGCCCCAAGGCTGCCTCTCCAGCAGCTCTCTATCCTCCTTCCCCCACTGCATCTCCCTGCCTCTGGCGCTGGCCTGAAACCCGGCCCAGGGGCAGCTTCAGGCCCACCAGGCCCCGTACTCCGCCTGCCAAGGTCTCTCCGGGCCTCTCCCTGCCACGCTCGGGCCCTGCCACACGCACACCTCGGCACTGAGCGCTGTCTCGGGGGGCTTTGTCCTTTGCAGGCAACTGTGGTGATGTGGAAGATCCTCCAGGTGCCCTGTCTCCCACGGATCTTGAAGGTGTATTTCCCCCGCCTATTTGTGCATCTGCTATTCCAAGTGTTCTTCAGCACTCTGGATATGCCAGAGGAGGTCGACACCTTCTGGAAGGGATGCCAGGAAGAGCACGGCCTTGCCACCAGCCCCAACAGGTGCTCCATCCCACTCTTCCTGTCCCTGCCACGTGGCCTGCCAAGGAGCCAGTGCTGCCAGTGTGACCTGGGCTTTGCTCTGCACGCAGGTTTGCAGTGCGCACCCTCAAGTCCCTGCTCTGCCTTCTCCGCTGCGAGGATGTGGTGGTGGCAATGGAGCGCAGGTGTGCCTGGGACACGCTGCTCTCTCTTGACACTCACCACTTTGCCGTGGCTCTGCTTGCCAGGTGAGACCCCCTTCTCCCCACTGCCTCTGACATTGCTGCTCTGTGCCCAGGTGCCCCACAAAGTGTCCGTGGTGGCCATGGGCCAGAGGGCCTTGTCACTGAGGGACGGCCAAGCAGACTGGAAAAGGCTGGCACAGGAGGGTGCCCATGAGCAACCAACTGCCAAATGGCCCACGTCCCCTTGCTGGAAGGGTGCTGGGGAAAGATGAGAACAGGGTGAGTCACGCCTGGGAGAGGTTTGCCCCACTGCATCAGAGTCTTGTTTCCTTTTTCCCCTCTTCAGAGAAATACGCCGCTTAGCCATCCACTTTTGTTCCGCGATTGCATTCTACCTGCTCGCCCTGCTCGGCAAAGAGATGCCATACTGGGATTTCCCTGCCCTGGCATTCCTCGTGGAGGTGAGCCTCAAGGCCAGCGCTGCCTGGCTGAGCTGCCTCCCAGCCCTCTGGCCTCTCGCAGCCACAGCTGCCAGGACAGTGCCCGTGCCCTGTGCTGCTGCCTGGGCCCGGCCCTGTGCGCTTCTGGGCTCCTGCCGGCTGGCTCCCCTGTCACTGCCCTGTGTCTTTCAGGTCCTCGAGTGCCTGGACTTGAGCGAATGCAGTGACAGCGTTCTGGAGATCCTGGCACAGAACCTGCAGAGCGAGCACATGGCCAGGCGTTACTTGGCACTCCGAGGCCTCGTAGTGCTGGGCAAGAATCCCTTGATGGTGAGAAGGGGGCAGTGGCTGAAGCCGTGCAGGCAGCGTGGGGCTGGGCAACGCCGTCACTTGGCATTGTCTGGGCTTCGGCCACTGGGGCAGCTGTTCCCATCTCTCCTGCTTCCCGCTTCAGCTGCCCCAGTGCTTCGGGACAGGCCTTTGGCCTCTGGGCCCTGCGGCAGCAGGGCGGCCTTTCACAAAGTTGTGTTCCGCACAGGCTGAAAAAATGCGGAGCCTGACTGAAAGTCTTGTGGAGCTCCTGGAGGAAAATGACAGCGACATGATCAGGATGAGCATTCTTCTACTCAGATATTTGCTCCTGGATAATGGTGCTCCAATAGCCACCCCCATCGCCCTGCAGCTGGCTGAGGCGCTCCTGCCACTCTTTGACAGCGTAAGGCTCTGTGCCCACAGCCACAGCCACTGGCTGCTGCCCAGACCCTTGGTGCCCTGTGCAGATGCAGGCCTGTGCCCTGGGGGGCCTGAAGCAGCTGATGCTCAGGTCTTTTGCCCTTTCCTTTCATCCAGGATGATATCCAGGTGCAGCTGAGCTCCATGGCTCTATTTCAAGAGATGCTGGACTTATTAACAGAAGAGGGAAGAAAGGCCCTCAAGTCCCACGTGTGCCAGAGCCTGCTCCCTCTCTACTTCCACTGCCATGATGAGAATCAGATTGTTGCTGAGGTGAGCACTTGTGGCCAACTGCGGTCCCCCTGGCAGGGGCTTGGGCTGCCTCCCGCCCTGGCACCTTGTGGGCTGCAGCCTCCTCCAGCCTGTGCCACTGGGATGCTCCTGTGCCCTGGACTGTGGGGCCATCTGTGCATCTCTGTCCCTCTCCAGGCCTCCCGGGAAACGCTGCATTCTTCAGCCAGATTCCTGAAGAGGAGAGATATAGAACAAATGCTACACGTGGATCAGAGCTTTGGGGAGTGCCTGGTAAGAACAGCAGAGACCCCCCAGCCTCAGCATGGCCAAGGTCCCTGAGGGCGGTGCTCAGCGTGCGGGGCTAGCAGCTGTGCCCGCTGCTGCAGCCAGAGGCCGCGCGGGCTCTGCTTCAGGCTCCCGTCGGCCTGAGTCGGGGGCCCATGGAGCCCCGGCCCGGCGGGGCTGCGGGGCGGCACCACGGCTCCCCGGGCAGCAGCCGGCCCTCCGCCCCTCCCCTCGGGAGCCCTTGGCTAGCGGCTGCTGGCCGCACATCAGGGCTGTGCGGGCAGGCGAGGCCGGCGATGGGCGCAGGCAGCGCCCGGCCCAGGAGCTGAGCCCGCACCAACCCTTCCCTCCTGCCGCTCTCTGCAGCTGGCAGAGGACAGGAGCCGAACGGCCGAGCACCTGCGCCGGGCACTGCGCTACCTGCAGAGCCCACAGGAGTCCCTGCGAGAGGCGGCCGTCAGGTTCATGGGTGGGTCCCGAGCCCGGGCTCCTCCCCGGCCCGCCGCAGCTCGGCCCCGGCCCCGCCTGCTGCCCCGGCAGCGCCAGCCGGGCCCGGCGCCGCGGAGCCCCCCCTGGCCTGGGCGTTGCTGCCGCCGTCTGGCAGCCGTGTCCTGGGGCGGCAGCGTGCGGCAAGGGCCCGGGCTGAGCTCTGCCTGGCCAGCAGCCCGAGTGGCCACTGCGCCGGCAGTGCCGCTGGCAGGGAGCTGTGCTGCTGCGGCCGTGACAGGCTCTGTGTTCACAGGCATGGCCGGGCGGCACCTGAGAGGGCAGCAGCAAGAACTGCAGCTGATCTGCACTGGTGAGTGAGTGAGGGCAGCGGACTGACTGCGGGGGCTGGAGGGGCAACTGCAAGCCCTGCCCCTGCGGTGGAGGGATCTGCACCCGTGGGCAGAGCACACAGAGATATCAGGGCTACGTGTGGCGTTCGTGGCCAGCAACTTCGGGCTGATCCCCTTGCTCCCTGCTTCCTGCGGGCCATGGCAAGAGACGACCGGGATGGCCCTGGCAAGGAGCTCTCCTTGGCTCCCTGCACATGCAGGATCTGACCTTGCCTCTGTTCCTCTCTCTTGCAGCCCTTGAAGAAATGGCCTATGACAGCAGTCCTGCAATCAGAAATGCTGCCATTGAATCTTGTTTAGTTCTCCGAGCCATACAGAGAGCTCCCTACTCCCCATGGCGTCAGCTGCGAGATCGATTCCGCAGTGCATGGAGGAAACGGCCTCGTCTATGTGGCACAGCCTTGCTGTTCTGCTGGAGGTCTGCAGAGAGATGATCTGGGGCCATTTAAGCCGGCAGGAATTTTCTTTTTCCTCTTTAACATTTCCTTGTTTGCATTTTCATTGTAGACTATGTAAATATAAAATACGTTACAATACACAGAGTCCCAGGATCTTTCTTTTCCTGCCCAAGGTCTGTAGGGCAAAAGAGAAGAGGGGGAAAAGGTTGCTTGTACTCAGCCAGCTGCCCAGGCGTGCAGTGTTGCAGGGAAAATGGCCAGAAGCCTTTAGGCCTTTGGTGGTTCTGCTGAAGTGTTTGTGCTGCCCACAGAGCGGCTGGGCAGGGACCGGAGCTGCAGGGATCCCTGCCAGAGCGGTGCCTGGAGATGGCCACAAGCCCTGTGCTGGACAGGAAGGGCCATCCGTGTGCTCCTGCCCGTCTGCTGCTGGCTGCAGTGCTGAGGGCTCCCCGGTGCCTCTGGATGGGGCTCCTCTGCAGCTGCTCTGGGGCTGCGGCGCTGCTGCCGGGAAGCTTGGCCAGGCTGGGGGAGACCCTGAGGGGTTGAGGCACTGCTAAGCCCTGAGCAATTGGCCAGCAGAGGCCATAAGTAGCCCCCTGGCAGCCGCCTTGATCCCGACAGCCGGCTGCTCTGGCGCTTCCAGGTCGGTGGCCAGTTGGAGGGACGCCCTGCAATCAGGCGTGGAAACCTGCTCCTGGCCTTTCAGGGCTGTGAGGCCAACTGTTGTGGGGCTGGGGGGGTGCCCTCCCTGTGCTCCAGACTGGAGCCCCCCACCCCTCAGCCTTAGGCATTGAGCTCCACTGCCTGCTATCCAAGTCTTGTTCCTCTTGCTGCGGGGGAGGCCGAGCTCTGTGGCTTTCGGCCCCATTGAGCCAGAAGAGCAGCAGCTTTGAGCCCACAGGGGCCACAGAAAGGCCCTCTTAGACCACGGGCATTCCTGTCCTTCCCAGGCCAGGGACACATGAGAGTGCAGCGGGCACCTTCAGGGTGCCACGCTGGCTTTGCACTGGGCCACCTCCCTGTGCTGTGCACGGCTGGCTCTTTGATTTGCTGCTCTCAGCCTTGTGTCGTCGTACTCCTCTGGCTGCCTGCAGCCAGGGGCAGCCCTATCAGGAGGGTGAAAGGCCCCGTCTCCAACATCTCAACGGGGGAAATGGAGCTCTCCCAGCCCTCAGCCTACGCTGTAAGCAGAGCAGAGCCTTTTCCCCAGCCCCGCTGGCTTTCTGCCTGCTTCTGGCCCCTGGCCACCATGACCCACTGCACTCGCTCTGAGTCACCTACAGCATGGCTGGTGCCTCTTGATTTGCTGACCCTGGGATGTGAGGCTCACTGAGGGAAAGGTGGCTGTCCCAATGCTGAGGGCACACGTGGCTCACTGAGCAGACTTGAGGCTTCCCCAGCAGCTTGCAGGTGCCTTATGTGTCATGTTACAGTGCTTGTGCTCCTGCCTCTTCCTGTCCCTCTTCTCACCCTCACCCAACCTGCACCCTCTGACCTACCTTCAATAAACCCTGTTGCATCAGACCCGGTGTCAAGAGCCCTCCTTCGGCTGCCGGTCGAGGGCACGTTACAACCTCCGGGCCTGGGAGCAAGGTGGGCTGGGGGAGCTGGTCTCTCAGACCAAGAGGGAACGGCTCTCGACAGCACCTGCCCATGGGCCTTCCCCGCACCAAATAAAATCATCTCCAAGTTTAGCTAGTAAGCTAGTAAGGTATAAACCATTAATTGCCTGGAAATCTGGCACTAGTCTCTGAGTTCCATTAGGTTTCTTTATTGCTGATCTAGCAGTATTAAATTTTGACTCCCATTCTTCCAATAGTCCTGATGTCAGGGATTTAATTGATTGTTGGCTCTATTCCTTTCCTAGCTTCTAATCTTCAAGGGTATTGCTTTCTGACTACTGCCCTAACTCTTGTCTGTAGCTCAATTTTCATAGGGTCTGCTCGTTTTGATTTTCCTGGGCTATCAGTATCCCATACTCTTGGGTACACCTGATTCAATACTTGCTCTAACTAGTTCTTCTTGTTTGTTGGTCTTGTGTCAATTGTCAGTCCTACTGCTAAAACCGCTCATTTGTCTTCAGGTACCTTCCATTGAAGTTTTCTTTTCCTAAATGGAACTGTTGCTTCTAAATTTTCAAGCAAATTCCTGCATAGGACAGATTTGGGTGAGTTTGGTAAAGAAAGAAACTGATGTATTCCCATTTTCTTCTTGATTTTACATCAAAGTGGTTTCAGGAAGAATGCATTTTCTGGCTGCCCTATAGTTGCTCCTATTGCTTGAAGATAGTTTTCACTTTTGGGTATCAGTTCTTGATTCAAGAGTGCAAATGTATCTCCACTATTTCTTAAAATTTCAACTTCTTCATCATTCTTGAGCTGTATTTTAAACAGTGGCCTGCTAGGGTAAGAATTGCCAGTCTTGGTCATTTCTTATCATCTAGAGTGGCTGCAAGAGTTTTGTGTACTTTGTCTGCTTACTCTGGGCACTGGCCCTATTTCCAGTGTCCTGATTTATTACATGATGCACATTGATTTGGCCCCAGCTTGGTCTGTGGCTGCTTTGAACCTCCTCTGCCTCTGCTATTTTCGCCCCTGCCTCTGCTTCAACCGCGCCTACATCCGTCCTCTCCCTGGTGCCGATCCAGAGCTGCCACCATGGCTGCAGGGAGCTCTTTTTCTTTTTCCCTCTCTTGACTATCGTACACTTTCTACTTTTGATGTAGTGTCTAAAAGCTTGCGTGACTGCTCAATGTTGTTTGAACACTTCTCAAACTCAGACAGGCTTGGTGCTGTGACCATTTCCCTGGGGTGTTCCAGTTCGTGTTTATTTATCACTTATCGTAGAATGGTTTGTTTTCATGTACCCCGTATTTTCCCCAAGCTGGTTTACCCCTAGGTTCTGCCCTCCCTCAAAGCTGTCTCCCTCATGCCATTCCCCACTCTTTGTTCCAGCTCCTTCCCTGCCTCTCAAAATAATCCAGCTCTTTATTCCTGAACCTTCCCTGTCACTTTTGCCTTGGACCAATCCCTGACTGCACCACCCCTTTGGAATTCCTCTATTGCTGGAAGCCCCGCTGGCGCATGTGACCTACCCTCTCTTCCCATCTGTCCTAATTAGTCCCAAGCAACTGATGGAATCCCCTCGCTCCTCCCCTGCAGATTCCTTATTGCTCAATTGTTTGTATCCACCCCCTGAGTTGTACCCCGATAAAATCCCGTGCACAGAAGTGCTGGCGGCTCTTTGCTGCTGAATCCTTCCCTTGGAATAAGCCTTGGCCTGTGGAACCTCACAATCGAGGAGCCTCCTCCTTCTCTTTGGCCTGCTCCGTGCTGCAGTTAGTGCATCCCGAACCACTGAGCAGTGGCTCACCAGGGTCAGCCGCGGGCAGGACCCACGCCTTGGCCGTTCCCCACTCCTGGCGCAGCGCCGCAGTTTTCCCAAGAGCCAGCCCGGGCTCCGCTGGGCTGCGTCCATGGGGAACCCGTCCCAGTGCCCGACCGTGCTCTGGGTGAAAAACCTTGATCTGATACGGAAATGAAACCTGCCCTGTCCCAGCTCCCTGCCCTTTTCTCCAGTCCTGTCACTGGTCCCAACAGTGACCAGAGCTGCAGCAGCCCCTCTGATTCACCTCAGGAGGAGGTTGCAGACCACAATGACGCCCTTTACTCTCCTCCAGGCTGAACAAAGTGGCTTCAGCTGCACCTGGATGGCTTCTCCTCCAGGCCACACTCCATCCTTGCAGTCCTCCTTTGCATTCTGGCTAATGGTTTCATAACTTTTGATATTGTGCTGCCCAAAAGTGCGCCCGTCTGCTTCCAGCGCTTCTCTGGGTGCTGCTTCAGGGTGTGGGCACCATCATCAGAGACACAGAAGAGCTTCTCCTCCCAGACTTGTCCTTATCCTCCGCACTTCCACGTCTCTGCCTTGATCTTCACTGGGGAACTTGCCACTTTGTGACCGCTCATTGCTGCGCTCAGCAGGGACACAGTTTTGTTTGGACATGAGCTGCCAGAGCAAGACATGCAGCAACTGAAGCTGAGAAATGCAGAGGCTGGGCAGATGCCGTTTTTTCAAAAATGTGGGAAAGAGAGTGAGAAAAGCACAAGGAAATTTCAGACTGTTAACTTTGCATTCTAATTGCCCTGCGAAACTCAGCAATGGCTGGTGCTCTGGTGCTACTGCCAATGCCTTCCATGAGAAAAATTCATTTCAGGATGGAGCAACATCATCTGACAGAGACCAAGTGTGCCAGCAGTTGCTCCAGGTGCTCCTGCCATCAGCCCCTGCAGGAAAGAGGCACAGCCCCCAAGGCACGTGGCCTTTGGCTCCTTCTGGCACAGAAGCCCCCCAGGGGCACAGGTCTCTGGTGCAGGAGACAGGCACCAGTGCTGCCAGGGCTCGGGGGGGTGGCAGGTCTGCTTGGCCGGGGACTCTGCCACACCTGCTGATGTCAGCGCTCCCCGGGCCCCAGGCCTCAGAGCAGCACTCGTGCCCGGGCCCACACGTTCCTTGTGCGTGTCACACCGGCAGCTTTAGGATGGCCACCAGCCGGGACGACGTGTCCCGAGGAGGCTGTGCCAACTTCCCTGCAAGGCCTCGTGCCCTTCCCAGAACGGCTGTGTCGGCAGCCCTGGGGGCTCCTTCTGCTGCCCTGAGCCCACAGAGCATGGCAGCGTTTGCTGATGGTCTGAGCCCTTCCTAAAGATCCTGTCGGCCTGCCTTAGACTCCTGGGGCCAGCCATTCCTTCCAAACTGGGCCACTTTGGGTGGGCTGGGCGTGGCCCCAGGGCAGGCGGCAGTGTGTGCAAGGGCCCTTGGTGACACAGTGCCGCACAGTCACTGTGACACGGAACGGGTGTCCAAAGGCCCTTTGTGACACGGGGTGACATAGGAGCTGGAGGTGACAAGAGCACGCCACAGTGCTCAGAGCACACAACGGGACAGGACGGGACAGAGCGGTGCCGTGAGGAGCCCCTGCACAGCGTGCCCGTTCGCGTCCCACCCGGAGCTTTTCTGAAGCCTTGTTCCTGCAGCTGAGCTCAAGGCCAGACCACAGGACTTGCTGACCCGTGGTCTCCCTGAGGCTTCTCTTCTGCAGGTGCCTTTGAGGCCATATCATAGTCCTTGTCAGGAGTCCCCTGTCCTTGTGGCAGGGGCCCTTGAGACCGAGTGCAGGACTTGCTGTCCTGTAGCCTTCCTGAGGCTTCTTACTTGAAGGTGCCTTCCAGGTACCACTGCAGGACTTGGTGCCTTGGAGCTTTTCCAAGGCAACTCTCCTGCAAATAGCCACAAATCCAGGCAGAGACATGGAGCAGAGACACCCGGCAGTGCCTGAGCTGGCCTGGGTGGAGGAGGAGGAAGAAGGCCCTGGAGCTGCCCCGGCACAGCAGACTGAAGAGGTGGTGCCGTTGCAGCCACCACAGGAGGGTGAGTGGCAGAGCTGGGCCACAGGACTGGTGCCTGCTGCCAGCTTGGACCCCATGCCGTGCCGTGCGTTGCCATGCTATCCCCTGGGGACAGGCCCACAGAGAGGACGGAAGAGGGGCCGGGCAGACACCCTGCAGTGGCCGTGCTCCATCCCCTGGGGCATCCTGGGGCTCTCTCGGCCTGCGGGATGCCGCAGGGCTGGGCCGTGCTCTCCGGCCTCTCCCGCAGCCCCTCATCTCTGGCTGCGCTCGCTCTTTGCCAGATGCAGCCCCGGAGCGCACACAAGAGCAGGAGTCCAGCCGTGGCCGCTTCCGCAGAACAGCGCAGGTACCTGCAGCCACCCCCACCTGGGCTGGGCCTGCTGTCCCTGCTCAGCCCAGCACCGTGTGTGCAGCACTGCATGCAACATCCTCGGCTTCTTGCCCTTCTCCTACAGTTTGTTTGCAACTTCCTCAAGAGAATTAAAGAGGAGGAAGAAACCATCGCCACGGGCGTAGGCCTCAGACCATACTCGCCCATCTTCCTAAGCAAGACCAGTGCTGCCCTGCTGTGTATGCTTGTAGAGGAAGATTTTTACACTCCAAAGCAAGTAAGCAGCCTGTGGCCAGGCTTTGATCCTCCCAGCAATTGCTTGGCCTCCCAATCCACGCATGCCGCTTGCTGTGAGTCTTTCAGGCCACATGGCAGTGGGGTGGGAAGGGAAGCACTCCTCTGGGGAAGCTGGGAACATTGCTCCCTCTGGCAGCTTTCCAAGTCTCCCCGTGCCTTCCCCAGGTGCCTGCCATCATGAGCTACATCCACCAGTGGCTCATGGCCAATGATTCTGCTGAGCACAGGCTGGACAAGACCCTGCTGGATCTCACCGAAGCACAGCCAAATGACGCAGTCATCACGCTCCTGCGTGTGGCCCCGTCCTGTGACAGGTATGGGGCCCACCTGCCCATAGGGCTCAGGCCTCTCCAGCCCATCACCCTGCACAGCCTGCCCCAGGTGTCGGAGCAACAGAGAGTTCCAGGGCCCTCTGGCTGCTCCCTTTCCCAGCCCTGTCATGTCAGCCCCTGAGCCTGCTGCCATGCTCCCTTGCCGCCTCTCAGGGCTCTGTCCCCACAGGGCTGGGCTGTCTGGCTGCTGCTGCCAGGGGGGCAGTGGGCAGAGGCAGAAATGGCAGCCGGCTCAGCTGCCCCCACTGCTGTCTCTGAGACCCCCCCTGAGACACAGCTCTAACCCCACAGAGCTGCCATGGCCATGTGGAAGACCATCATGGGCTCAGCCAGGACTGTGGAGCTGGCGCAGCTGATCCTCCTGGATGTGCTGGGGAGCTGGCCAGAGTACAGCACCTGCACCTCTGATGGGGACGAAACGGGTGTCTTTGCCCTGGCTGTGAGTTTCTACAAGTGGCCTTTGCAGGCCCCAAGGCTGCCTCTCCAGCAGCTCTCTATCCTCCTTCCCCCACTGCATCTCCCTGCCTCTGGCGCTGGCCTGAAACCCGGCCCAGGGGCAGCTTCAGGCCCACCAGGCCCCGTACTCCGCCTGCCAAGGTCTCTCCGGGCCTCTCCCTGCCACGCTCGGGCCCTGCCACACGCACACCTCGGCACTGAGCGCTGTCTCGGGGGGCTTTGTCCTTTGCAGTCAACTGTGGTGATGTGGAAGATCCTCCAGGTGCCCTGTCTCCCACGGATCTTGAAGGTGTATTTCCCCCGCCTATTTGTGCATCTGCTATTCCAAGTGTTCTTCAGCACTCTGGATATGCCAGAGGAGGTCGACACCTTCTGGAAGGGATGCCAGGAAGAGCACGGCCTTGCCACCAGCCCCAACAGGTGCTCCATCCCACTCCTCCTGTCCCTGCCACGTGGCCTGCCAAGGAGCCAGTGCTGCCAGTGTGACCTGGGCTTTGCTCTGCACGCAGGTTTGCAGTGCGCACCCTCAAGTCCCTGCTCTGCCTTCTCCGCTGCGAGGATGTGGTGGTGGCAATGGAGCGCAGGTGTGCCTGGGACACGCTGCTCTCTCTTGACACTCACCACTTTGCCGTGGCTCTGCTTGCCAGGTGAGACCGCCTTCTCCCCACTGCCTCTGACATTGCTGCTCTGTGCCCAGGTGCCCCACAAAGTGTCCGTGGTGGCCATGGGCCAGAGGGCCTTGTCACTGAGGGACGGCCAAGCAGACTGGAAAAGGCTGGCACAGGAGGGTGCCCATGAGCAACCAACTGCCAAATGGCCCACGTCCCCTTGCTGGAAGGGTGCTGGGGAAAGATGAGAACAGGGTGAGTCACGCCTGGGAGAGGTTTGCCCCACTGCATCAGAGTCTTGTTTCCTTTTTCCCCTCTTCAGAGAAATACGCCGCTTAGCCATCCACTTTTGTTCCGCGATTGCATTCTACCTGCTCGCCCTGCTCGGCAAAGAGATGCCATACTGGGATTTCCCTGCCCTGGCATTCCTCGTGGAGGTGAGCCTCAAGGCCAGCGCTGCCTGGCTGAGCTGCCTCCCAGCCCTCTGGCCTCTCGCAGCCACAGCTGCCAGGACAGTGCCCGTGCCCTGTGCTGCTGCCTGGGCCCGGCCCTGTGCGCTTCTGGGCTCCTGCCGGCTGGCTCCCCTGTCACTGCCCTGTGTCTTTCAGGTCCTCGAGTGCCTGGACTTGAGCGAATGCAGTGACAGCGTTCTGGAGATCCTGGCACAGAACCTGCAGAGCGAGCACATGGCCAGGCGTTACTTGGCACTCCGAGGCCTCGTAGTGCTGGGCAAGAATCCCTTGATGGTGAGAAGGGGGCAGTGGCTGAAGCCGTGCAGGCAGCGTGGGGCTGGGCAACGCCGTCACTTGGCATTGTCTGGGCTTCGGCCACTGGGGCAGCTGTTCCCATCTCTCCTGCTTCCCGCTTCAGCTGCCCCAGTGCTTCGGGACAGGCCTTTGGCCTCTGGGCCCTGCGGCAGCAGGGCGGCCTTTCACAAAGTCGTGTTCCGCACAGGCTGAAAAAATGCGGAGCCTGAGTGAAAGTCTTGTGGAGCTCCTGGAGGAAAATGACAGCGACATGATCAGGATGAGCATTCTTCTACTCAGATATTTGCTCCTGGATAATGGTGCTCCAATAGCCACCCCCATCGCCCTGCAGCTGGCTGAGGCGCTCCTGCCACTCTTTGACAGCGTAAGGCTCTGTGCCCACAGCCACAGCCACTGGCTGCTGCCCAGACCCTTGGTGCCCTGTGCAGATGCAGGCCTGTGCCCTGGGGGGCCTGAAGCAGCTGATGCTCAGGTCTTTTGCCCTTTCCTTTCATCCAGGATGATATCCAGGTGCAGCTGAGCTCCATGGCTCTATTTCAAGAGATGCTGGACTTATTAACAGAAGAGGGAAGAAAGGCCCTCAAGTCCCACGTGTGCCAGAGCCTGCTCCCTCTCTACTTCCACTGCCATGATGAGAATCAGATTGTTGCTGAGGTGAGCACTTGTGGCCAACTGCGGTCCCCCTGGCAGGGGCTTGGGCTGCCTCCCGCCCTGGCACCTTGTGGGCTGCAGCCTCCTCCAGCCTGTGCCACTGGGATGCTCCTGTGCCCTGGACTGTGGGGCCATCTGTGCATCTCTGTCCCTCTCCAGGCCTCCCGGGAAACGCTGCATTCCTCAGCCAGATTCCTGAAGAGGAGAGATATAGAACAAATGCTACACGTGGATCAGAGCTTTGGGGAGTGCCTGGTAAGAACAGCAGAGACCCCCCAGCCTCAGCATGGCCAAGGTCCCTGAGGGCGGTGCTCAGCGTGCGGGGCTAGCAGCTGTGCCCGCTGCTGCAGCCAGAGGCCGCGCGGGCTCTGCTTCAGGCTCCCGTCGGCCTGAGTCGGGGGCCCATGGAGCCCCGGCCCGGCGGGGCTGCGGGGCGGCACCACGGCTCCCCGGGCAGCAGCCGGCCCTCCGCCCCTCCCCTCGGGAGCCCTTGGCTAGCGGCTGCTGGCCGCACATCAGGGCTGTGCGGGCAGGCGAGGCCGGCGATGGGCGCAGGCAGCGCCCGGCCCAGGAGCTGAGCCCGCGCCAACCCTTCCCTCCTGCCGCTCTCTGCAGCTGGCAGAGGACAGGAGCCGAACGGCCGAGCACCTGCGCCGGGCACTGCGCTACCTGCAGAGCCCACAGGAGTCCCTGCGAGAGGCGGCCGTCAGGTTCATGGGTGAGTCCCGAGCCCGGGCTCCCTCCCCGGCCCGCCGCAGCTCGGCCCCAGCCCCGCCTGCTGCCCCGGCAGCGCCAGCCGGGCCCGGCGCCGTGGAGCCCCCCTGGCCTGGGCGTTGCTGCCGCCGTCTGGCAGCCGTGTCCTGGGGCGGCAGCGTGCGGCAAGGGCCCGGGCTGAGCTCTGCCTGGCCAGCAGCCCAGGTGGCCACTGCGCCGGCAGTGCCGCTGGCAGGGAGCTGTGCTGCTGCGGCCGTGACAGGCTCTGTGTTCACAGGCATGGCCGGGCGGCACCTGAGAGGGCAGCAGCAAGAACTGCAGCTGATCTGCACTGGTGAGTGAGTGAGGGCAGCGGACTGACCGCGGGGGCTGGAGGGGCAGCTGCAAGCCTTGCCCCTGCGGTGGAGGGATCTGCACCCGTGGGCAGAGCACACAGAGATATCAGGGCTATGTGTGGCATTCGTGGCCAGCAACTTCGGGCTGATCCCCTTGCTCCCTGCTCCCTGCGGGCCATGGCAAGAGACGCCCGGGATGGCCCTGGCAAGGAGCTCTCCTTGGCTCCCTGCATATGCGGGATCTGACCTTGCCTCTGTTCCTCTCTCTTGCAGCCCTTGAAGAAATGGCCTATGACAGCAGTCCTGCAATCAGAAATGCTGCCATTGAATCTTGTTTAGTTCTCCGAGCCATACAGAGAGCTCCCTACTCCCCATGGCGTCAGCTGCGAGATCGATTCCGCAGTGCATGGAGAAAACGGCCTCGTCTGTGTGACACAGCCTTGCTGTTCTGCTGGAGGTCTGCAGAGAGATGATCTGGGGCCATTTAAGCCAGCAGGAATTTTCTTTTTCCTCTTTAACATTTCCTTGTTTGCATTTTCATTATAGAGTATGTAAATATAAAATACGTTACAATACACAGAGTCCCAGGATCTTTCTTTTCCTGCCCAAGGTCTGTAGGGCAAAAGAGAAGAGGGGGAAAAGGTTGCTTGTACTCAGCCAGCTGCCCAGGCGTGCAGTGTTGCAGGGAAAATGGCCAGAAGCCTTTAGGCCTTTGGTGGTTCTGCTGAAGTGTTTGTGCTGCCCACAGAGCAGCTGGGCAGGGGCCGGAGCTGCGGGGATCCCTGCCAGAGCGGTGCCTGGAGATGGCCACAAGCCCTGTGCTGGACAGGAAGGGCCATCCGTGTGCTCCTGCCCGTCTGCTGCTGGCTGCAGTGCTGAGGGCTCCCCGGTGCCTCTGGATGGGGCTCCTCTGCAGCTGCTCTGGGGCTGCGGCGCTGCTGCCGGGAAGCTTGGCCAGGCTGGGGGAGACCCTGAGGGGTTGAGGCACTGCTAAGCCCTGAGCAATTGGCCAGCAGAGGCCATAAGTAGCCCCCTGGCAGCCGCCTTGATCCCGACAGCCGGCTGCTCTGGCGCTTCCAGGTCGGTGGCCAGTTGGAGGGACGCCCTGGAATCAGGCGTGGAAACCTGCTCCTGGCCTTTCAGGGCTGTGAGGCCAACTGTTGTGGGGCTGGGGGGGTGCCCTCCCTGTGCTCCAGACTGGAGCCCCCCACCCCTCAGCCTTAGGCATTGAGCTCCACTGCCTGATATCCAAGTCTTGTTCCTCTTGCTGCGGGGGAGGCCGAGCTCTGTGGCTTTCGGCCCCATTGAGCCAGAAGAGCAGCAGCTTTGAGCCCACAGGGGCCACAGAAAGGCCCTCTTAGACCACGGGCATTCCTGTCCTGCCCAGGCCAGGGACACATGAGAGTGCAGCGGGCACCTTCAGGGTGCCACGCTGGCTTTGCACTGGGCCACCTCCCTGTGCTGTGCACGGCTGGCTCTTTGATTTGCTGCTCTCAGCCTTGTGTCGTCGTACTCCTCTGGCTGCCTGCAGCCAGGGGCAGCCCTATCAGGAGGGTGAAAGGCCCCGTCTCCAACATCTCAACGGGGGAAATGGAGCTCTCCCAGCCCTCAGCCTACGCTGTAAGCAGAGCAGAGCCTTTTCCCCAGCCCCGCTGGCTTTCTGCCTGCTTCTGGCCCCTGGCCACCATGACCCACTGCACTCGCTCTGAGTCACCTACAGCATGGCTGGTGCCTCTTGATTTGCTGACCCTGGGATGTGAGGCTCACTGAGGGAAAGGTGGCTGTCCCAATGCTGAGGGCACACGTGGCTCACTGAGCAGACTTGAGGCTTCCCCAGCAGCTTGCAGGTGCCTTATGTGTCATGTTACAGTGCTTGTGCTCCTGCCTCTTCCTGTCCCTCTTCTCACCCTCACCCAACCTGCACCCTCTGACCTACCTTCAATAAACCCTGTTGCATCAGACCCGGTGTCAAGAGCCCTCCTTCGGCTGCCGGTCGAGGGCACGTTACAACCTCCGGGCCTGGGAGCAAGGTGGGCTGGGGGAGCTGGTCTCTCAGACCAAGAGGGAACGGCTCTCGACAGCACCTGCCCATGGGCCTTCCCCGCACCAAATAAAATCATCTCCAAGTTTAGCTAGTAAGCTAGTAAGGTATAAACCATTAATTGCCTGGAAATCTGGCACTAGTCTCTGAGTTCCATTAGGTTTCTTTATTGCTGATCTAGCAGTATTAAATTTTGACTCCCATTCTTCCAATAGTCCTGATGTCAGGGATTTAATTGATTGTTGGCTCTATTCCTTTCCTAGCTTCTAATCTTCAAGGGTATTGCTTTCTGACTACTGCCCTAACTCTTGTCTGTAGCTCAATTTTCATAGGGTCTGCTCGTTTTGATTTTCCTGGGCTATCAGTATCCCATACTCTTGGGTACACCTGATTCAATACTTGCTCTAACTAGTTCTTCTTGTTTGTTGGTCTTGTGTCAATTGTCAGTCCTACTGCTAAAACCGCTCATTTGTCTTCAGGTACCTTCCATTGAAGTTTTCTTTTCCTAAATGGAACTGTTGCTTCTAAATTTTCAAGCAAATTCCTGCATAGGACAGATTTGGGTGAGTTTGGTAAAGAAAGAAACTGATGTATTCCCATTTTCTTCTTGATTTTACATCAAAGTGGTTTCAGGAAGAATGCATTTTCTGGCTGCCCTATAGTTGCTCCTATTGCTTGAAGATAGTTTTCACTTTTGGGTATCAGTTCTTGATTCAAGAGTGCAAATGTATCTCCACTATTTCTTAAAATTTCAACTTCTTCATCATTCTTTAGCTGTATTTTAAACAGTGGCCTGCTAGGGTAAGAATTGCCAGTCTTGGTCATTTCTTATCATCTAGAGTGGCTGCAAGAGTTTTGTGTACTTTGTCTGCTTACTCTGGGCACTGGCCCTATTTCCAGTGTCCTGATTTATTACATGATGCACATTGATTTGGCCCCAGCTTGGTCTGTGGCTGCTTTGAACCTCCTCTGCCTCTGCTATTTTCGCCCCTGCCTCTGCTTCAACCGCGCCTACATCCGTCCTCTCCCTGGTGCCGATCCAGAGCTGCCACCATGGCTGCAGGGAGCTCTTTTTCTTTTTCCCTCTCTTGACTATCGTACACTTTCTACTTTTGATGTAGTGTCTAAAAGCTTGCGTGACTGCTCAATGTTGTTTGAACACTTCTCAAACTCAGACAGGCTTGGTGCTGTGACCATTTCCCTGGGGTGTTCCAGTTCGTGTTTATTTATCACTTATCGTAGAATGGTTTGTTTTCATGTACCCCGTATTTTCCCCAAGCTGGTTTACCCCTAGGTTCTGCCCTCCCTCAAAGCTGTCTCCCTCATGCCATTCCCCACTCTTTGTTCCAGCTCCTTCCCTGCCTCTCAAAATAATCCAGCTCTTTATTCCTGAACCTTCCCTGTCACTTTTGCCTTGGACCAATCCCTGACTGCACCACCCCTTTGGAATTCCTCTATTGCTGGAAGCCCCGCTGGCGCATGTGACCTACCCTCTCTTCCCATCTGTCCTAATTAGTCCCAAGCAACTGATGGAATCCCCTCGCTCCTCCCCTGCAGATTCCTTATTGCTCAATTGTTTGTATCCACCCCCTGAGTTGTACCCCGATAAAATCCCGTGCACAGAAGTGCTGGCGGCTCTTTGCTGCTGAATCCTTCCCTTGGAATAAGCCTTGGCCTGTGGAACCTCACAATCGAGGAGCCTCCTCCTTCTCTTTGGCCTGCTCCGTGCTGCAGTTAGTGCATCCTGAACCACTGAGCAGTGGCTCACCAGGGTCAGCCACGGGCAGGACCCACGCCTTGGCCGTTCCCCACTCCTGGCGCAGCGCCGCAGTTTTCCCAAGAGCCAGCCCGGGCTCCGCTGGGCTGCGTCCATGGGGAACCCGTCCCAGTGCCCGACCGTGCTCTGGGTGAAAAACCTTGATCTGATACGGAAATGAAACCTGCCCTGTCCCAGCTCCCTGCCCTTTTCTCCAGTCCTGTCACTGGTCCCAACAGTGACCAGAGCTGCAGCAGCCCCTCTGATTCACCTCAGGAGGAGGTTGCAGACCACAATGACGCCCTTTACTCTCCTCCAGGCTGAACAAAGTGGCTTCAGCTGCACCTGGATGGCTTCCCCTCCAGGCCACACTCCATCCTTGCAGTCCTCCTTTGCATTCTGGCTAATGGTTTCATAACTTTTGATATTGTGCTGCCCAAAAGTGCGCCCGTCTGCTTCCAGCGCTTCTCTGGGTGCTGCTTCAGGGTGTGGGCACCATCATCAGAGACACAGAAGAGCTTCTCCTCCCAGACTTGTCCTTATCCTCCGCACTTCCACGTCTCTGCCTTGATCTTCACTGGGGAACTTGCCACTTTGTGACCGTTCATTGCTGCGCTCAGCAGGGACACAGTTTTGTTTGGACATGAGCTGCCAGAGCAAGACATGCAGCAACTGAAGCTGAGAAATGCAGAGGCTGGGCAGATGCCGTTTTTTCAAAAATGTGGGAAAGAGAGTGAGAAAAGCACAAGGAAATTTCAGACTGTTAACTTTGCATTCTAATTGCCCTGCGAAACTCAGCAATGGCTGGTGCTCTGGTGCTACTGCCAATGCCTTCCATGAGAAAAATTCATTTCAGGATGGAGCAACATCATCTGACAGAGACCAAGTGTGCCAGCAGTTGCTCCAGGTGCTCCTGCCATCAGCCCCTGCAGGAAAGAGGCACAGCCCCCAAGGCACGTGGCCTTTGGCTCCTTCTGGCACAGAAGCCCCCCGGGGGCACAGGTCTCTGGTGCAGGAGACAGGCACCAGTGCTGCCAGGGCTCGGGGGGGTGGCAGGTCTTCTTGGCCGGGGACTCTGCCACACCTGCTGATGTCAGCGCTCCCCGGGCCCCAGGCCTCAGAGCAGCACTCGTGCCCGGGCCCACACGTTCCTTGTGCGTGTCACACCGGCAGCTTTAGGATGGCCACCAGCCGGGACGACGTGTCCCGAGGAGGCTGTGCCAACTTCCCTGCAAGGCCTCGTGCCCTTCCCAGAACGGCTGTGTCGGCAGCCCTGGGGGCTCCTTCTGCTGCCCTGAGCCCACAGAGCATGGCAGCGTTTGCTGATGGTCTGAGCCCTTCCTAAAGATCCTGTCGGCCTGCCTTAGACTCCTGGGGCCAGCCATTCCTTCCAAACTGGGCCACTTTGGGTGGGCTGGGCGTGGCCCCAGGGCAGGCGGCAGTGTGTGCAAGGGCCCTTGGTGACACAGTGCCGCACAGTCACTGTGACACGGAACGGGTGTCCAAAGGCCCTTTGTGACACGGGGTGACATAGGAGCTGGAGGTGACAAGAGCACGCCACAGTGCTCAGAGCACACAACGGGACAGGACGGGACAGAGCGGTGCCGTGAGGAGCCCCTGCACAGCGTGCCCGTTCGCGTCCCACCCGGAGCTTTTCTGAAGCCTTGTTCCTGCAGCTGAGCTCAAGGCCAGACCACAGGACTTGCTGACCCGTGGTCTCCCTGAGGCTTCTCTTCTGCAGGTGCCTTTGAGGCCATATCATAGTCCTTGTCAGGAGTCCCCTGTCCTTGTGGCAGGGGCCCTTGAGACCGAGTGCAGGACTTGCTGTCCTGTAGCCTTCCTGAGGCTTCTTACTTGAAGGTGCCTTCCAGGTACCACTGCAGGACTTGGTGCCTTGGAGCTTTTCCAAGGCAACTCTCCTGCAAATAGCCACAAATCCAGGCAGAGACATGGAGCAGAGACACCCGGCAGTGCCTGAGCTGGCCTGGGTGGAGGAGGAGGAAGAAGGCCCTGGAGCTGCCCCGGCACAGCAGACTGAAGAGGTGGTGCCGTTGCAGCCACCACAGGAGGGTGAGTGGCAGAGCTGGGCCACAGGACTGGTGCCTGCTGCCAGCTTGGACCCCATGCCGTGCCGTGCGTTGCCATGCTATCCCCTGGGGACAGGCCCACAGAGAGGACGGAAGAGGGGCCGGGCAGACACCCTGCAGTGGCCGTGCTCCATCCCCTGGGGCATCCTGGGGCTCTCTCGGCCTGCGGGATGCCGCAGGGCTGGGCCGTGCTCTCCGGCCTCTCCCGCAGCCCCTCATCTCTGGCTGCGCTCGCTCTTTGCCAGATGCAGCCCCGGAGCGCACACAAGAGCAGGAGTCCAGCCGTGGCCGCTTCTGCAGAACAGCGCAGGTACCTGCAGCCACCCCCACCTGGGCTGGGCCTGCTGTCCCTGCTCAGCCCAGCACCGTGTGTGCAGCACTGCATGCAACATCCTCGGCTTCTTGCCCTTCTCCTACAGTTTGTTTGCAACTTCCTCAAGAGAATTAAAGAGGAGGAAGAAACCATCGCCACGGGCGTAGGCCTCAGACCATACTCGCCCATCTTCCTAAGCAAGACCAGTGCTGCCCTGCTGTGTATGCTTGTAGAGGAAGATTTTTACACTCCAAAGCAAGTAAGCAGCCTGTGGCCAGGCTTTGATCCTCCCAGCAATTGCTTGGCCTCCCAATCCACGCATGCCGCTTGCTGTGAGTCTTTCAGGCCACATGGCAGTGGGGTGGGAAGGGAAGCACTCCTCTGGGGAAGCTGGGAACATTGCTCCCTCTGGCAGCTTTCCAAGTCTCCCCGTGCCTTCCCCAGGTGCCTGCCATGGTGAGCTACATCCACCAGTGGCTCATGGCCAATGATTCTGCTGAGCACAGGCTGGACAAGACCCTGCTGGATCTCACCGAAGCACAGCCAAATGACGCAGTCATCACGCTCCTGCGTGTGGCCCCGTCCTGTGACAGGTATGGGGCCCACCTGCCCATAGGGCTCAGGCCTCTCCAGCCCATCACCCTGCACAGCCTGCCCCAGGTGTCGGAGCAACAGAGAGTTCCAGGGCCCTCTGGCTGCTCCCTTTCCCAGCCCTGCCATGTCAGCCCCTGAGCCTGCTGCCATGCTCCCTTGCCGCCTCTCAGGGCTCTGTCCCCACAGGGCTGGGCTGTCTGGCTGCTGCTGCCAGGGGGGCAGTGGGCAGAGGCAGAAATGGCAGCCGGCTCAGCTGCCCCCACTGCTGTCTCTGAGACCCCCCCTGAGACACAGCTCTAACCCCACAGAGCTGCCATGGCCATGTGGAAGACCATCATGGGCTCAGCCAGGACTGTGGAGCTGGCGCAGCTGATCCTCCTGGATGTGCTGGGGAGCTGGCCAGAGTACAGCACTTGCACCTCCGATGGGGACGAAACGGGTGTCTTTGCCCTGGCTGTGAGTTTCTACAAATGGCCTTTGCAGGCCCCAAGGCTGCCTCTCCAGCAGCTCTCTATCCTCCTTCCCCCACTGCATCTCCCTGCCTCTGGCGCTGGCCTGAAACCCGGCCCAGGGGCAGCTTCAGGCCCACCAGGCCCCGTACTCCGCCTGCCAAGGTCTCTCCGGGCCTCTCCCTGCCACGCTCGGGCCCTGCCACACGCACACCTCGGCACTGAGCGCTGTCTCGGGGGGCTTTGTCCTTTGCAGGCAACTGTGGTGATGTGGAAGATCCTCCAGGTGCCCTGTCTCCCACGGATCTTGAAGGTGTATTTCCCCCGCCTATTTGTGCATCTGCTATTCCAAGTGTTCTTCAGCACTCTGGATATGCCAGAGGAGGTCGACACCTTCTGGAAGGGATGCCAGGAAGAGCACGGCCTTGCCACCAGCCCCAACAGGTGCTCCATCCCACTCTTCCTGTCCCTGCCACGTGGCCTGCCAAGGAGCCAGTGCTGCCAGTGTGACCTGGGCTTTGCTCTGCACGCAGGTTTGCAGTGCGCACCCTCAAGTCCCTGCTCTGCCTTCTCCGCTGCGAGGATGTGGTGGTGGCAATGGAGCGCAGGTGTGCCTGGGACACGCTGCTCTCTCTTGACACTCACCACTTTGCCGTGGCTCTGCTTGCCAGGTGAGACCCCCTTCTCCCCACTGCCTCTGACATTGCTGCTCTGTGCCCAGGTGCCCCACAAAGTGTCCGTGGTGGCCATGGGCCAGAGGGCCTTGTCACTGAGGGACGGCCAAGCAGACTGGAAAAGGCTGGCACAGGAGGGTGCCCATGAGCAACCAACTGCCAAATGGCCCACGTCCCCTTGCTGGAAGGGTGCTGGGGAAAGATGAGAACAGGGTGAGTCACGCCTGGGAGAGGTTTGCCCCACTGCATCAGAGTCTTGTTTCCTTTTTCCCCTCTTCAGAGAAATACGCCGCTTAGCCATCCACTTTTGTTCCGCGATTGCATTCTACCTGCTCGCCCTGCTCGGCAAAGAGATGCCATACTGGGATTTCCCTGCCCTGGCATTCCTCGTGGAGGTGAGCCTCAAGGCCAGCGCTGCCTGGCTGAGCTGCCTCCCAGCCCTCTGGCCTCTCGCAGCCACAGCTGCCAGGACAGTGCCCGTGCCCTGTGCTGCTGCCTGGGCCCGGCCCTGTGCGCTTCTGGGCTCCTGCCGGCTGGCTCCCCTGTCACTGCCCTGTGTCTTTCAGGTCCTCGAGTGCCTGGACTTGAGCGAATGCAGTGACAGCGTTCTGGAGATCCTGGCACAGAACCTGCAGAGCGAGCACATGGCCAGGCGTTACTTGGCACTCCGAGGCCTCGTAGTGCTGGGCAAGAATCCCTTGATGGTGAGAAGGGGGCAGTGGCTGAAGCCGTGCAGGCAGCGTGGGGCTGGGCAACGCCGTCACTTGGCATTGTCTGGGCTTCGGCCACTGGGGCAGCTGTTCCCATCTCTCCTGCTTCCCGCTTCAGCTGCCCCAGTGCTTCGGGACAGGCCTTTGGCCTCTGGGCCCTGCGGCAGCAGGGCGGCCTTTCACAAAGTTGTGTTCCGCACAGGCTGAAAAAATGCGGAGCCTGACTGAAAGTCTTGTGGAGCTCCTGGAGGAAAATGACAGCGACATGATCAGGATGAGCATTCTTCTACTCAGATATTTGCTCCTGGATAATGGTGCTCCAATAGCCACCCCCATCGCCCTGCAGCTGGCTGAGGCGCTCCTGCCACTCTTTGACAGCGTAAGGCTCTGTGCCCACAGCCACAGCCACTGGCTGCTGCCCAGACCCTTGGTGCCCTGTGCAGATGCAGGCCTGTGCCCTGGGGGGCCTGAAGCAGCTGATGCTCAGGTCTTTTGCCCTTTCCTTTCATCCAGGATGATATCCAGGTGCAGCTGAGCTCCATGGCTCTATTTCAAGAGATGCTGGACTTATTAACAGAAGAGGGAAGAAAGGCCCTCAAGTCCCACGTGTGCCAGAGCCTGCTCCCTCTCTACTTCCACTGCCATGATGAGAATCAGATTGTTGCTGAGGTGAGCACTTGTGGCCAACTGCGGTCCCCCTGGCAGGGGCTTGGGCTGCCTCCCGCCCTGGCACCTTGTGGGCTGCAGCCTCCTCCAGCCTGTGCCACTGGGATGCTCCTGTGCCCTGGACTGTGGGGCCATCTGTGCATCTCTGTCCCTCTCCAGGCCTCCCGGGAAACGCTGCATTCCTCAGCCAGATTCCTGAAGAGGAGAGATATAGAACAAATGCTACACGTGGATCAGAGCTTTGGGGAGTGCCTGGTAAGAACAGCAGAGACCCCCCAGCCTCAGCATGGCCAAGGTCCCTGAGGGCGGTGCTCAGCGTGCGGGGCTAGCAGCTGTGCCCGCTGCTGCAGCCAGAGGCCGCGCGGGCTCTGCTTCAGGCTCCCGTCGGCCTGAGTCGGGGGCCCATGGAGCCCCGGCCCGGCGGGGCTGCGGGGCGGCACCACGGCTCCCCGGGCAGCAGCCGGCCCTCCGCCCCTCCCCTCGGGAGCCCTTGGCTAGCGGCTGCTGGCCGCACATCAGGGCTGTGCGGGCAGGCGAGGCCGGCGATGGGCGCAGGCAGCGCCCGGCCCAGGAGCTGAGCCCGCGCCAACCCTTCCCTCCTGCCGCTCTCTGCAGCTGGCAGAGGACAGGAGCCGAACGGCCGAGCACCTGCGCCGGGCACTGCGCTACCTGCAGAGCCCACAGGAGTCCCTGCGAGAGGCGGCCGTCAGGTTCATGGGTGGGTCCCGAGCCCGGGCTCCTCCCCGGCCCGCCGCAGCTCGGCCCCGGCCCCGCCTGCTGCCCCGGCAGCGCCAGCCGGGCCCGGCGCCGCGGAGCCCCCCCTGGCCTGGGCGTTGCTGCCGCCGTCTGGCAGCCGTGTCCTGGGGCGGCAGCGTGCGGCAAGGGCCCGGGCTGAGCTCTGCCTGGCCAGCAGCCCGAGTGGCCACTGCGCCGGCAGTGCCGCTGGCAGGGAGCTGTGCTGCTGCGGCCGTGACAGGCTCTGTGTTCACAGGCATGGCCGGGCGGCACCTGAGAGGGCAGCAGCAAGAACTGCAGCTGATCTGCACTGGTGAGTGAGTGAGGGCAGCGGACTGACTGCGGGGGCTGGAGGGGCAACTGCAAGCCCTGCCCCTGCGGTGGAGGGATCTGCACCCGTGGGCAGAGCACACAGAGATATCAGGGCTACGTGTGGCGTTCGTGGCCAGCAACTTCGGGCTGATCCCCTTGCTCCCTGCTTCCTGCGGGCCATGGCAAGAGACGACCGGGATGGCCCTGGCAAGGAGCTCTCCTTGGCTCCCCTGCACATGCAGGATCTGACCTTGCCTCTGTTCCTCTCTCTTGCAGCCCTTGAAGAAATGGCCTATGACAGCAGTCCTGCAATCAGAAATGCTGCCATTGAATCTTGTTAGTTCTCCGAGCCATACAGAGAGCTCCCTACTCCCCATGGCGTCAGCTGCGAGATCGATTCCGCAGTGCATGGAGGAAACGGCCTCGTCTATGTGGCACAGCCTTGCTGTTCTGCTGGAGGTCTGCAGAGAGATGATCTGGGGCCATTTAAGCCAGCAGGAATTTTCTTTTTCCTCTTTAACATTTCCTTGTTTGCATTTTCATTATAGAGTATGTAAATATAAAATACGTAACAATACACAGAGTCCCAGGATCTTTCTTTTCCTGCCCAAGGTCTGTAGGGCAAAGAGAAGAGGGGGAAAAGGTTGCTTGTACTCAGCCAGCTGCCCAGGCGTGCAGTGTTGCAGGGAAAATGGCCAGAAGCCTTTAGGCCTTTGGTGGTTCTGCTGAAGTGTTTGTGCTGCCCACAGAGCGGCTGGGCAGGGACCGGAGCTGCAGGGATTCCCTGCCAGAGCGGTGCACTGGAGATGGCCACAAGCCCTGTGCTGGACAGGAAGGGCCATCCGTGTGCTCCTGCCCGTCTGCTGCTGGCTGCAGTGCTGAGGGCTCCCCGGTGCCTCTGGATGGGGCTCCTCTGCAGCTGCTCTGGGGCTGCGGCGCTGCTGCCGGGAAGCTTGGCCAGGCTGGGGGAGACCCTGAGGGGTTGAGGCACTGCTAAGCCCTGAGCAATTGGCCAGCAGAGGCCATAAGTAGCCCCCTGGCAGCCGCCTTGATCCCGACAGCCGGCTGCTCTGGCGCTTCCAGGTCGGTGGCCAGTTGGAGGGACGCCCTGCAATCAGGCGTGGAAACCTGCTCCTGGCCTTTCAGGGCTGTGAGGCCAACTGTTGTGGGGCTGGGGGGGGTGCCCTCCCTGTGCTCCAGACTGGAGCCCCCCACCCCTCAGCCTTAGGCATTGAGCTCACTGCCTGCTATCCAAGTCTTGTTCCTCTTGCTGCGGGGAGGCGAGCTCTGTGGCTTTCGGCCCCATTGAGCCAGAAGAGCAGCAGCTTTGAGCCCACAGGGGCCACAGAAAGGCCCTCTTAGACCACGGGCATTCCTGTCCTTCCCAGGCCAGGGACACATGAGAGTGCAGCGGGCACCTTCAGGGTGCCACGCTGGCTTTGCACTGGGCCACCTCCCTGTGCTGTGCACGGCTGGCTCTTTGATTTGCTGCTCTCAGCCTTGTGTCGTCGTACTCCTCTGGCTGCCTGCAGCCAGGGGCAGCCCTATCAGGAGGGTGAAAGGCCCCGTCTCCAACATCTCAACGGGGAAATGGAGCTCTCCCAGCCCTCAGCCTACGCTGTAAGCAGAGCAGAGCCTTTTCCCCAGCCCCGCTGGCTTTCTGCCTGCTTCTGGCCCCTGGCCACCATGACCCACTGCACTCGCTCTGAGTCACCTACAGCATGGCTGGTGCCTCTTGATTTGCTGACCCCTGGGATGTGAGGCTCACTGAGGGAAAGGTGGCTGTCCCAATGCTGAGGGCACACGTGGCTCACTGAGCAGACTTGAGGCTTCCCCAGCAGCTTGCAGGTGCCTTATGTGTCATGTTACAGTGCTTGTGCTCCTGCCTCTTCCTGTCCCTCTTCTCACCCTCACCCAACCTGCACCCTCTGACCCTACCTTCAATAAACCTGTTGCATCAGACCCGGTGTCAAGAGCCCTCCTTCGGCTGCCGGTCGAGGGCACGTTACAACCTCCGGCCTGGGAGCAAGGTGGGCTGGGGGAGCTGGTCTCTCAGACCAAGAGGGAACGGCTCTCGACAGCACCTGCCCATGGGCCTTCCCGCACCAAATAAAATCATCTCCAAGTTTAGCTAGTAAGCTAGTAAGGTATAAACCATTAATTGCCTGGAAATCTGGCACTAGTCTCTGAGTTCCATTAGGTTTCTTTATTGCTGATCTAGCAGTATTAAATTTTGACTCCCATTCTTCCAATAGTCCTGATGTCAGGGATTTAATTGATTGTTGGCTCTATTCCTTTCCTAGCTTCTAATCTTCAAGGGTATTGCTTTCTGACTACTGCCCTAACTCTTGTCTGTAGCTCAATTTTCATAGGGTCTGCTCGTTTTGATTTTCCTGGGCTATCAGTATCCCATACTCTTGGGTACACCTGATTCAATACTTGCTCTAACTAGTTCTTCTTGTTTGTTGGTCTTGTGTCAATTGTCAGTCCTACTGCTAAAACCGCTCATTTGTCTTCAGGTACCTTCCATTGAAGTTTTCTTTTCCTAAATGGAACTGTTGCTTCTAAATTTTCAAGCAAATTCCTGCATAGGACAGATTTGGGTGAGTTTGGTAAAGAAAGAAACTGATGTATTCCCATTTTCTTCTTGATTTTACATCAAAGTGGTTTCAGAAGAATGCATTTTCTGGCTGCCCCTATAGTTGCTCCTATTGCTTGAAGATAGTTTTCACTTTTGGGTATCAGTTCTTGATTCAAGAGTGCAAATGTATCTCCACTATTTCTTAAAATTTCAACTTCTTCATCAATCTTTAGCTGTATTTTAAACAGTGGCCTGCTAGGGTAAGAATTGCCAGTCTTGGTCATTTCTTATCATCTAGAGTGGCTGCAAGAGTTTTGTGTACTTTGTCTGCTTACTCTGGGCACTGGCCCTATTTCCAGTGTCCTGATTTATTACATGATGCACATTGATTTGGCCCCAGCTTGGTCTGTGGCTGCTTTGAACCTCCTCTGCCTCTGCTATTTTCGCCCCTGCCTCTGCTTCCAACCGCGCCTACATCCGTCCTCTCCCTGGTGCCGATCCAGAGCTGCCACCATGGCTGCAGGGAGCTCTTTTTCTTTTTCCCTCTCTTGACTATCGTACACTTTCTACTTTTGATGTAGTGTCTAAAAGCTTGCGTGACTGCTCAATGTTGTTTGAACACTTCCTCAAACTCAGACAGCTTGGTGCTGTGACCATTTCCCTGGGGTGTTCCAGTTCGTGTTTATTTATCACTTATCGTAGAATGGTTTGTTTTCATGTACCCCGTATTTTCCCCAAGCTGTTTACCCCTAGGTTCTGCCCTCCCTCAAGCTGTCTCCCTCATGCCATTCCCCACTCTTTGTTCCAGCTCCTCCCTGCCTCTCAAAATAATCCAGCTCTTTATTCCTGAACCTTCCCTGTCACTTTTGCCTTGGACCACCCCTTTGGAATTCCTCTATTGCTGGAAGCCCCCGCTGGCGCATGTGACCTACCCTCTCTTCCCATCTGTCCTAATTAGTCCCAAGCAACTGATGGAATCCCCTCGCTCCTCCCTGCAGATTCCTTATTGCTCAATTGTTTGTATCCACCCCCTGAGTTGTACCCCGATAAAATCCCGTGCACAGAAGTGCTGGCGGCTCTTTGCTGCTGAATCCTTCCCTTGGAATAAGCCTTGGCCTGTGGAACCTCACAATCGAGGAGCCTCCTCCCTTCTCTTTGGCCTGCTCCGTGCTGCAGTTAGTGCATCCTGAACCACTGAGCAGTGGCTCACCAGGGTCAGCCGCGGGCAGGACCCACGCCTTGGCCGTTCCCCACTCCTGGCGCAGCGCCGCAGTTTTCCCAAGAGCCAGCCCGGGCTCCGCTGGGCTGCGTCCATGGGGAACCCGTCCCAGTGCCCGACCGTGCTCTGGGTGAAAAACCTTGATCTGATACGGAAATGAAACCTGCCCTGTCCCAGCTCCCTGCCCTTTTCTCCAGTCCTGTCACTGGTCCCAACAGTGACCAGAGCTGCAGCAGCCCCTCTGATTCACCTCAGGAGGAGGTTGCAGACCACAATGACGCCCTTTACTCTCCTCCAGGCTGAACAAAGTGGCTTCAGCTGCACCTGGATGGCTTCTCCTCCAGCCACACTCCATCCTTGCAGTCCTCCTTTGCATTCTGGCTAATGGTTTCATAACTTTTGATATTGTGCTGCCCAAAAGTGCGCCCGTCTGCTTCCAGCGCTTCTCTGGGTGCTGCTTCAGGGTGTGGGCACCATCATCAGAGACACAGAAGAGCTTCTCCTCCCAGACTTGTCCTTATTCCTCCGCACTTCCACGTCTCTGCCTTGATCTTCACTGGGGAACTTGCCACTTTGTGACCGCTCATTGCTGCGCTCAGCAGGGACCAGTTTTGTTTGGACATGAGCTGCCAGAGCAAGACATGCAGCAACTGAAGCTGAGAAATGCAGAGGCTGGGCAGATGCCGTTTTTTCAAAAATGTGGGAAAGAGAGTGAGAAAAGCACAAGGAAATTTCAGACTGTTAACTTTGCATTCTAATTGCCCTGCGAAACTCAGCAATGGCTGGTGCTCTGGTGCTACTGCCAATGCCTTCCATGAGAAAAATTCATTTCAGGATGGAGCAACATCATCTGACAGAGACCAAGTGTGCCAGCAGTTGCTCCAGGTGCTCCTGCCATCAGCCCCTGCAGGAAAGAGGCACAGCCCCCAAGGCACGTGGCCTTTGGCTCCTTCTGGCACAGAAGCCCCCCAGGGGCACAGGTCTCTGGTGCAGGAGACAGGCACCAGTGCTGCCAGGGCTCGGGGGGGTGGCAGGTCTGCTTGGCCGGGGACTCTGCCACACCTGCTGATGTCAGCGCTCCCCGGGCCCCAGGCCTCAGAGCAGCACTCGTGCCCGGGCCCACACGTTCCTTGTGCGTGTCACACCGGCAGCTTTAGGATGGCCACCAGCCGGGACGACGTGTCCCGAGGAGGCTGTGCCAACTTCCCTGCAAGGCCTCGTGCCCTTCCCAGAACGGCTGTGTCGGCAGCCCTGGGGGCTCCTTCTGCTGCCCTGAGCCCACAGAGCATGGCAGCGTTTGCTGATGGTCTGAGCCCTTCCTAAAGATCCTGTCGGCCTGCCTTAGACTCCTGGGGCCAGCCATTCCTTCCAAACTGGGCCACTTTGGGTGGGCTGGGCGTGGCCCCAGGGCAGGCGGCAGTGTGTGCAAGGGCCCTTGGTGACACAGTGCCGCACAGTCACTGTGACACGGAACGGGTGTCCAAAGGCCCTTTGTGACACGGGGTGACATAGGAGCTGGAGGTGACAAGAGCACGCCACAGTGCTCAGAGCACACAACGGGACAGGACGGGACAGAGCGGTGCCGTGAGGAGCCCCTGCACAGCGTGCCCGTTCGCGTCCCACCCGGAGCTTTTCTGAAGCCTTGTTCCTGCAGCTGAGCTCAAGGCCAGACCACAGGACTTGCTGACCCGTGGTCTCCCTGAGGCTTCTCTTCTGCAGGTGCCTTTGAGGCCATATCATAGTCCTTGTCAGGAGTCCCCTGTCCTTGTGGCAGGGGCCCTTGAGACCGAGTGCAGGACTTGCTGTCCTGTAGCCTTCCTGAGGCTTCTTACTTGAAGGTGCCTTCCAGGTACCACTGCAGGACTTGGTGCCTTGGAGCTTTTCCAAGGCAACTCTCCTGCAAATAGCCACAAATCCAGGCAGAGACATGGAGCAGAGACACCCGGCAGTGCCTGAGCTGGCCTGGGTGGAGGAGGAGGAAGAAGGCCCTGGAGCTGCCCCGGCACAGCAGACTGAAGAGGTGGTGCCGTTGCAGCCACCACAGGAGGGTGAGTGGCAGAGCTGGGCCACAGGACTGGTGCCTGCTGCCAGCTTGGACCCCATGCCGTGCCGTGCGTTGCCATGCTATCCCCTGGGGACAGGCCCACAGAGAGGACGGAAGAGGGGCCGGGCAGACACCCTGCAGTGGCCGTGCTCCATCCCCTGGGGCATCCTGGGGCTCTCTCGGCCTGCGGGATGCCGCAGGGCTGGGCCGTGCTCTCCGGCCTCTCCCGCAGCCCCTCATCTCTGGCTGCGCTCGCTCTTTGCCAGATGCAGCCCCGGAGCGCACACAAGAGCAGGAGTCCAGCCGTGGCCGCTTCCGCAGAACAGCGCAGGTACCTGCAGCCACCCCCACCTGGGCTGGGCCTGCTGTCCCTGCTCAGCCCAGCACCGTGTGTGCAGCACTGCATGCAACATCCTCGGCTTCTTGCCCTTCTCCTACAGTTTGTTTGCAACTTCCTCAAGAGAATTAAAGAGGAGGAAGAAACCATCGCCACGGGCGTAGGCCTCAGACCATACTCGCCCATCTTCCTAAGCAAGACCAGTGCTGCCCTGCTGTGTATGCTTGTAGAGGAAGATTTTTACACTCCAAAGCAAGTAAGCAGCCTGTGGCCAGGCTTTGATCCTCCCAGCAATTGCTTGGCCTCCCAATCCACGCATGCCGCTTGCTGTGAGTCTTTCAGGCCACATGGCAGTGGGGTGGGAAGGGAAGCACTCCTCTGGGGAAGCTGGGAACATTGCTCCCTCTGGCAGCTTTCCAAGTCTCCCCGTGCCTTCCCCAGGTGCCTGCCATCATGAGCTACATCCACCAGTGGCTCATGGCCAATGATTCTGCTGAGCACAGGCTGGACAAGACCCTGCTGGATCTCACCGAAGCACAGCCAAATGACGCAGTCATCACGCTCCTGCGTGTGGCCCCGTCCTGTGACAGGTATGGGGCCCACCTGCCCATAGGGCTCAGGCCTCTCCAGCCCATCACCCTGCACAGCCTGCCCCAGGTGTCGGAGCAACAGAGAGTTCCAGGGCCCTCTGGCTGCTCCCTTTCCCAGCCCTGTCATGTCAGCCCCTGAGCCTGCTGCCATGCTCCCTTGCCGCCTCTCAGGGCTCTGTCCCCACAGGGCTGGGCTGTCTGGCTGCTGCTGCCAGGGGGGCAGTGGGCAGAGGCAGAAATGGCAGCCGGCTCAGCTGCCCCCACTGCTGTCTCTGAGACCCCCCCTGAGACACAGCTCTAACCCCACAGAGCTGCCATGGCCATGTGGAAGACCATCATGGGCTCAGCCAGGACTGTGGAGCTGGCGCAGCTGATCCTCCTGGATGTGCTGGGGAGCTGGCCAGAGTACAGCACTTGCACCTCCGATGGGGACGAAACGGGTGTCTTTGCCCTGGCTGTGAGTTTCTACAAATGGCCTTTGCAGGCCCCAAGGCTGCCTCTCCAGCAGCTCTCTATCCTCCTTCCCCCACTGCATCTCCCTGCCTCTGGCGCTGGCCTGAAACCCGGCCCAGGGGCAGCTTCAGGCCCACCAGGCCCCGTACTCCGCCTGCCAAGGTCTCTCCGGGCCTCTCCCTGCCACGCTCGGGCCCTGCCACACGCACACCTCGGCACTGAGCGCTGTCTCGGGGGGCTTTGTCCTTTGCAGGCAACTGTGGTGATGTGGAAGATCCTCCAGGTGCCCTGTCTCCCACGGATCTTGAAGGTGTATTTCCCCCGCCTATTTGTGCATCTGCTATTCCAAGTGTTCTTCAGCACTCTGGATATGCCAGAGGAGGTCGACACCTTCTGGAAGGGATGCCAGGAAGAGCACGGCCTTGCCACCAGCCCCAACAGGTGCTCCATCCCACTCTTCCTGTCCCTGCCACGTGGCCTGCCAAGGAGCCAGTGCTGCCAGTGTGACCTGGGCTTTGCTCTGCACGCAGGTTTGCAGTGCGCACCCTCAAGTCCCTGCTCTGCCTTCTCCGCTGCGAGGATGTGGTGGTGGCAATGGAGCGCAGGTGTGCCTGGGACACGCTGCTCTCTCTTGACACTCACCACTTTGCCGTGGCTCTGCTTGCCAGGTGAGACCCCCTTCTCCCCACTGCCTCTGACATTGCTGCTCTGTGCCCAGGTGCCCCACAAAGTGTCCGTGGTGGCCATGGGCCAGAGGGCCTTGTCACTGAGGGACGGCCAAGCAGACTGGAAAAGGCTGGCACAGGTGCCCATGAGCAACCAACTGCCAAATGGCCCACGTCCCCTTGCTGGAAGGGTGCTGGGGAAAGATGAGAACAGGGTGAGTCACGCCTGGGAGAGGTTTGCCCCACTGCATCAGAGTCTTGTTTCCTTTTTCCCCTCTTCAGAGAAATACGCCGCTTAGCCATCCACTTTTGTTCCGCGATTGCATTCTACCTGCTCGCCCTGCTCGGCAAAGAGATGCCATACTGGGATTTCCCTGCCCTGGCATTCCTCGTGGAGGTGAGCCTCAAGGCCAGCGCTGCCTGGCTGAGCTGCCTCCCAGCCCTCTGGCCTCTCGCAGCCACAGCTGCCAGGACAGTGCCCGTGCCCTGTGCTGCTGCCTGGGCCCGGCCCTGTGCGCTTCTGGGCTCCTGCCGGCTGGCTCCCCTGTCACTGCCCTGTGTCTTTCAGGTCCTCGAGTGCCTGGACTTGAGCGAATGCAGTGACAGCGTTCTGGAGATCCTGGCACAGAACCTGCAGAGCGAGCACATGGCCAGGCGTTACTTGGCACTCCGAGGCCTCGTAGTGCTGGGCAAGAATCCCTTGATGGTGAGAAGGGGGCAGTGGCTGAAGCCGTGCAGGCAGCGTGGGGCTGGGCAACGCCGTCACTTGGCATTGTCTGGGCTTCGGCCACTGGGGCAGCTGTTCCCATCTCTCCTGCTTCCCGCTTCAGCTGCCCCAGTGCTTCGGGACAGGCCTTTGGCCTCTGGGCCCTGCGGCAGCAGGGCGGCCTTTCACAAAGTCGTGTTCCGCACAGGCTGAAAAAATGCGGAGCCTGAGTGAAAGTCTTGTGGAGCTCCTGGAGGAAAATGACAGCGACATGATCAGGATGAGCATTCTTCTACTCAGATATTTGCTCCTGGATAATGGTGCTCCAATAGCCACCCCCATCGCCCTGCAGCTGGCTGAGGCGCTCCTGCCACTCTTTGACAGCGTAAGGCTCTGTGCCCACAGCCACAGCCACTGGCTGCTGCCCAGACCCTTGGTGCCCTGTGCAGATGCAGGCCTGTGCCCTGGGGGGCCTGAAGCAGCTGATGCTCAGGTCTTTTGCCCTTTCCTTTCATCCAGGATGATATCCAGGTGCAGCTGAGCTCCATGGCTCTATTTCAAGAGATGCTGGACTTATTAACAGAAGAGGGAAGAAAGGCCCTCAAGTCCCACGTGTGCCAGAGCCTGCTCCCTCTCTACTTCCACTGCCATGATGAGAATCAGATTGTTGCTGAGGTGAGCACTTGTGGCCAACTGCGGTCCCCCTGGCAGGGGCTTGGGCTGCCTCCCGCCCTGGCACCTTGTGGGCTGCAGCCTCCTCCAGCCTGTGCCACTGGGATGCTCCTGTGCCCTGGACTGTGGGGCCATCTGTGCATCTCTGTCCCTCTCCAGGCCTCCCGGGAAACGCTGCATTCCTCAGCCAGATTCCTGAAGAGGAGAGATATAGAACAAATGCTACACGTGGATCAGAGCTTTGGGGAGTGCCTGGTAAGAACAGCAGAGACCCCCCAGCCTCAGCATGGCCAAGGTCCCTGAGGGCGGTGCTCAGCGTGCGGGGCTAGCAGCTGTGCCCGCTGCTGCAGCCAGAGGCCGCGCGGGCTCTGCTTCAGGCTCCCGTCGGCCTGAGTCGGGGGCCCATGGAGCCCCGGCCCGGCGGGGCTGCGGGGCGGCACCACGGCTCCCCGGGCAGCAGCCGGCCCTCCGCCCCTCCCCTCGGGAGCCCTTGGCTAGCGGCTGCTGGCCGCACATCAGGGCTGTGCGGGCAGGCGAGGCCGGCGATGGGCGCAGGCAGCGCCCGGCCCAGGAGCTGAGCCCGCGCCAACCCTTCCCTCCTGCCGCTCTCTGCAGCTGGCAGAGGACAGGAGCCGAACGGCCGAGCACCTGCGCCGGGCACTGCGCTACCTGCAGAGCCCACAGGAGTCCCTGCGAGAGGCGGCCGTCAGGTTCATGGGTGAGTCCCGAGCCCGGGCTCCCTCCCCGGCCCGCCGCAGCTCGGCCCCAGCCCCGCCTGCTGCCCCGGCAGCGCCAGCCGGGCCCGGCGCCGTGGAGCCCCCCTGGCCTGGGCGTTGCTGCCGCCGTCTGGCAGCCGTGTCCTGGGGCGGCAGCGTGCGGCAAGGGCCCGGGCTGAGCTCTGCCTGGCCAGCAGCCCAGGTGGCCACTGCGCCGGCAGTGCCGCTGGCAGGGAGCTGTGCTGCTGCCGCCGTGACAGGCTCTGTGTTCACAGGCATGGCCGGGCGGCACCTGAGAGGGCAGCAGCAAGAACTGCAGCTGATCTGCACTGGTGAGTGAGTGAGGGCAGCGGACTGACCGCGGGGGCTGGAGGGGCAGCTGCAAGCCTTGCCCCTGCGGTGGAGGGATCTGCACCCGTGGGCAGAGCACACAGAGATATCAGGGCTATGTGTGGCATTCGTGGCCAGCAACTTCGGGCTGATCCCCTTGCTCCCTGCTCCCTGCGGGCCATGGCAAGAGACGCCCGGGATGGCCCTGGCAGGGGGCTCTCCTCGGCTCCCTGCATATGCGGGATCTGACCTTGCCTCTGTTCCTCTCTCTTGCAGCCCTTGAAGAAATGGCCTATGACAGCAGTCCTGCAATCAGAAATGCTGCCATTGAATCTTGTTTAGTTCTCCGAGCCATACAGAGAGCTCCCTACTCCCCATGGCGTCAGCTGCGAGATCGATTCCGCAGTGCATGGAGAAAACGGCCTCGTCTGTGTGACACAGCCTTGCTGTTCTGCTGGAGGTCTGCAGAGAGATGATCTGGGGCCATTTAAGCCAGCAGGAATTTTCTTTTTCCTCTTTAACATTTCCTTGTTTGCATTTTCATTATAGAGTATGTAAATATAAAATACGTTACAATACACAGAGTCCCAGGATCTTTCTTTTCCTGCCCAAGGTCTGTAGGGCAAAAGAGAAGAGGGGGAAAAGGTTGCTTGTACTCAGCCAGCTGCCCAGGCGTGCAGTGTTGCAGGGAAAATGGCCAGAAGCCTTTAGGCCTTTGGTGGTTCTGCTGAAGTGTTTGTGCTGCCCACAGAGCAGCTGGGCAGGGGCCGGAGCTGCGGGGATCCCTGCCAGAGCGGTGCCTGGAGATGGCCACAAGCCCTGTGCTGGACAGGAAGGGCCATCCGTGTGCTCCTGCCCGTCTGCTGCTGGCTGCAGTGCTGAGGGCTCCCCGGTGCCTCTGGATGGGGCTCCTCTGCAGCTGCTCTGGGGCTGCGGCGCTGCTGCCGGGAAGCTTGGCCAGGCTGGGGGAGACCCTGAGGGGTTGAGGCACTGCTAAGCCCTGAGCAATTGGCCAGAAGAGGCCATAAGTAGCCCCCTGGCAGCCGCCTTGATCCCGACAGCCGGCTGCTCTGGCGCTTCCAGGTCGGTGGCCAGTTGGAGGGACGCCCTGGAATCAGGCGTGGAAACCTGCTCCTGGCCTTTCAGGGCTGTGAGGCCAACTGTTGTGGGGCTGGGGGGGTGCCCTCCCTGTGCTCCAGACTGGAGCCCCCCACCCCTCAGCCTTAGGCATTGAGCTCCACTGCCTGATATCCAAGTCTTGTTCCTCTTGCTGCGGGGGAGGCCGAGCTCTGTGGCTTTCGGCCCCATTGAGCCAGAAGAGCAGCAGCTTTGAGCCCACAGGGGCCACAGAAAGGCCCTCTTAGACCACGGGCATTCCTGTCCTGCCCAGGCCAGGGACACATGAGAGTGCAGCGGGCACCTTCAGGGTGCCACGCTGGCTTTGCACTGGGCCACCTCCCTGTGCTGTGCACGGCTGGCTCTTTGATTTGCTGCTCTCAGCCTTGTGTCGTCGTACTCCTCTGGCTGCCTGCAGCCAGGGGCAGCCCTATCAGGAGGGTGAAAGGCCCCGTCTCCAACATCTCAACGGGGGAAATGGAGCTCTCCCAGCCCTCAGCCTACGCTGTAAGCAGAGCAGAGCCTTTTCCCCAGCCCCGTTGGCTTTCTGCCTGCTTCTGGCCCCTGGCCACCATGACCCACTGCACTCGCTCTGAGTCACCTACAGCATGGCTGGTGCCTCTTGATTTGCTGACCCTGGGATGTGAGGCTCACTGAGGGAAAGGTGGCTGTCCCAATGCTGAGGGCACACGTGGCTCACTGAGCAGACTTGAGGCTTCCCCAGCAGCTTGCAGGTGCCTTATGTGTCATGTTACAGTGCTTGTGCTCCTGCCTCTTCCTGTCCCTCTTCTCACCCTCACCCAACCTGCACCCTCTGACCTACCTTCAATAAACCCTGTTGCATCAGACCCGGTGTCAAGAGCCCTCCTTCGGCTGCCGGTCGAGGGCACGTTACAACCTCCGGGCCTGGGAGCAAGGTGGGCTGGGGGAGCTGGTCTCTCAGACCAAGAGGGAACGGCTCTCGACAGCACCTGCCCATGGGCCTTCCCCGCACCAAATAAAATCATCTCCAAGTTTAGCTAGTAAGCTAGTAAGGTATAAACCATTAATTGCCTGGAAATCTGGCACTAGTCTCTGAGTTCCATTAGGTTTCTTTATTGCTGATCTAGCAGTATTAAATTTTGACTCCCATTCTTCCAATAGTCCTGATGTCAGGGATTTAATTGATTGTTGGCTCTATTCCTTTCCTAGCTTCTAATCTTCAAGGGTATTGCTTTCTGACTACTGCCCTAACTCTTGTCTGTAGCTCAATTTTCATAGGGTCTGCTCGTTTTGATTTTCCTGGGCTATCAGTATCCCATACTCTTGGGTACACCTGATTCAATACTTGCTCTAACTAGTTCTTCTTGTTTGTTGGTCTTGTGTCAATTGTCAGTCCTACTGCTAAAACCGCTCATTTGTCTTCAGGTACCTTCCATTGAAGTTTTCTTTTCCTAAATGGAACTGTTGCTTCTAAATTTTCAAGCAAATTCCTGCATAGGACAGATTTGGGTGAGTTTGGTAAAGAAAGAAACTGATGTATTCCCATTTTCTTCTTGATTTTACATCAAAGTGGTTTCAGGAAGAATGCATTTTCTGGCTGCCCTATAGTTGCTCCTATTGCTTGAAGATAGTTTTCACTTTTGGGTATCAGTTCTTGATTCAAGAGTGCAAATGTATCTCCACTATTTCTTAAAATTTCAACTTCTTCATCATTCTTTAGCTGTATTTTAAACAGTGGCCTGCTAGGGTAAGAATTGCCAGTCTTGGTCATTTCTTATCATCTAGAGTGGCTGCAAGAGTTTTGTGTACTTTGTCTGCTTACTCTGGGCACTGGCCCTATTTCCAGTGTCCTGATTTATTACATGATGCACATTGATTTGGCCCCAGCTTGGTCTGTGGCTGCTTTGAACCTCCTCTGCCTCTGCTATTTTCGCCCCTGCCTCTGCTTCAACCGCGCCTACATCCGTCCTCTCCCTGGTGCCGATCCAGAGCTGCCACCATGGCTGCAGGGAGCTCTTTTTCTTTTTCCCTCTCTTGACTATCGTACACTTTCTACTTTTGATGTAGTGTCTAAAAGCTTGCGTGACTGCTCAATGTTGTTTGAACACTTCTCAAACTCAGACAGGCTTGGTGCTGTGACCATTTCCCTGGGGTGTTCCAGTTCGTGTTTATTTATCACTTATCGTAGAATGGTTTGTTTTCATGTACCCCGTATTTTCCCCAAGCTGGTTTACCCCTAGGTTCTGCCCTCCCTCAAAGCTGTCTCCCTCATGCCATTCCCCACTCTTTGTTCCAGCTCCTTCCCTGCCTCTCAAAATAATCCAGCTCTTTATTCCTGAACCTTCCCTGTCACTTTTGCCTTGGACCAATCCCTGACTGCACCACCCCTTTGGAATTCCTCTATTGCTGGAAGCCCCGCTGGCGCATGTGACCTACCCTCTCTTCCCATCTGTCCTAATTAGTCCCAAGCAACTGATGGAATCCCCTCGCTCCTCCCCTGCAGATTCCTTATTGCTCAATTGTTTGTATCCACCCCCTGAGTTGTACCCCGATAAAATCCCGTGCACAGAAGTGCTGGCGGCTCTTTGCTGCTGAATCCTTCCCTTGGAATAAGCCTTGGCCTGTGGAACCTCACAATCGAGGAGCCTCCTCCTTCTCTTTGGCCTGCTCCGTGCTGCAGTTAGTGCATCCTGAACCACTGAGCAGTGGCTCACCAGGGTCAGCCGCGGGCAGGACCCACGCCTTGGCCGTTCCCCACTCCTGGCGCAGCGCCGCAGTTTTCCCAAGAGCCAGCCCGGGCTCCGCTGGGCTGCGTCCATGGGGAACCCGTCCCAGTGCCCGACCGTGCTCTGGGTGAAAAACCTTGATCTGATACGGAAATGAAACCTGCCCTGTCCCAGCTCCCTGCCCTTTTCTCCAGTCCTGTCACTGGTCCCAACAGTGACCAGAGCTGCAGCAGCCCCTCTGATTCACCTCAGGAGGAGGTTGCAGACCACAATGACGCCCTTTACTCTCCTCCAGGCTGAACAAAGTGGCTTCAGCTGCACCTGGATGGCTTCTCCTCCAGGCCACACTCCATCCTTGCAGTCCTCCTTTGCATTCTGCCTAATGGTTTCATAACTTTTGATATTGTGCTGCCCAAAAGTGCGCCCGTCTGCTTCCAGCGCTTCTCTGGGTGCTGCTTCAGGGTGTGGGCACCATCATCAGAGACACAGAAGAGCTTCTCCTCCCAGACTTGTCCTTATCCTCCGCACTTCCACGTCTCTGCCTTGATCTTCACTGGGGAACTTGCCACTTTGTGACCGCTCATTGCTGCGCTCAGCAGGGACACAGTTTTGTTTGGACATGAGCTGCCAGAGCAAGACATGCAGCAACTGAAGCTGAGAAATGCAGAGGCTGGGCAGATGCCGTTTTTTCAAAAATGTGGGAAAGAGAGTGAGAAAAGCACAAGGAAATTTCAGACTGTTAACTTTGCATTCTAATTGCCCTGCGAAACTCAGCAATGGCTGGTGCTCTGGTGCTACTGCCAATGCCTTCCATGAGAAAAATTCATTTCAGGATGGAGCAACATCATCTGACAGAGACCAAGTGTGCCAGCAGTTGCTCCAGGTGCTCCTGCCATCAGCCCCTGCAGGAAAGAGGCACAGCCCCCAAGGCACGTGGCCTTTGGCTCCTTCTGGCACAGAAGCCCCCCAGGGGCACAGGTCTCTGGTGCAGGAGACAGGCACCAGTGCTGCCAGGGCTCGGGGGGGTGGCAGGTCTGCTTGGCCGGGGACTCTGCCACACCTGCTGATGTCAGCGCTCCCCGGGCCCCAGGCCTCAGAGCAGCACTCGTGCCCGGGCCCACACGTTCCTTGTGCGTGTCACACCGGCAGCTTTAGGATGGCCACCAGCCGGGACGACGTGTCCCGAGGAGGCTGTGCCAACTTCCCTGCAAGGCCTCGTGCCCTTCCCAGAACGGCTGTGTCGGCAGCCCTGGGGGCTCCTTCTGCTGCCCTGAGCCCACAGAGCATGGCAGCGTTTGCTGATGGTCTGAGCCCTTCCTAAAGATCCTGTCGGCCTGCCTTAGACTCCTGGGGCCAGCCATTCCTTCCAAACTGGGCCACTTTGGGTGGGCTGGGCGTGGCCCCAGGGCAGGCGGCAGTGTGTGCAAGGGCCCTTGGTGACACAGTGCCGCACAGTCACTGTGACACGGAACGGGTGTCCAAAGGCCCTTTGTGACACGGGGTGACATAGGAGCTGGAGGTGACAAGAGCACGCCACAGTGCTCAGAGCACACAACGGGACAGGACGGGACAGAGCGGTGCCGTGAGGAGCCCCTGCACAGCGTGCCCGTTCGCGTCCCACCCGGAGCTTTTCTGAAGCCTTGTTCCTGCAGCTGAGCTCAAGGCCAGACCACAGGACTTGCTGACCCGTGGTCTCCCTGAGGCTTCTCTTCTGCAGGTGCCTTTGAGGCCATATCATAGTCCTTGTCAGGAGTCCCCTGTCCTTGTGGCAGGGGCCCTTGAGACCGAGTGCAGGACTTGCTGTCCTGTAGCCTTCCTGAGGCTTCTTACTTGAAGGTGCCTTCCAGGTACCACTGCAGGACTTGGTGCCTTGGAGCTTTTCCAAGGCAACTCTCCTGCAAATAGCCACAAATCCAGGCAGAGACATGGAGCAGAGACACCCGGCAGTGCCTGAGCTGGCCTGGGTGGAGGAGGAGGAAGAAGGCCCTGGAGCTGCCCCGGCACAGCAGACTGAAGAGGTGGTGCCGTTGCAGCCACCACAGGAGGGTGAGTGGCAGAGCTGGGCCACAGGACTGGTGCCTGCTGCCAGCTTGGACCCCATGCCGTGCCGTGCGTTGCCATGCTATCCCCTGGGGACAGGCCCACAGAGAGGACGGAAGAGGGGCCGGGCAGACACCCTGCAGTGGCCGTGCTCCATCCCCTGGGGCATCCTGGGGCTCTCTCGGCCTGCGGGATGCCGCAGGGCTGGGCCGTGCTCTCCGGCCTCTCCCGCAGCCCCTCATCTCTGGCTGCGCTCGCTCTTTGCCAGATGCAGCCCCGGAGCGCACACAAGAGCAGGAGTCCAGCCGTGGCCGCTTCCGCAGAACAGCGCAGGTACCTGCAGCCACCCCCACCTGGGCTGGGCCTGCTGTCCCTGCTCAGCCCAGCACCGTGTGTGCAGCACTGCATGCAACATCCTCGGCTTCTTGCCCTTCTCCTACAGTTTGTTTGCAACTTCCTCAAGAGAATTAAAGAGGAGGAAGAAACCATCGCCACGGGCGTAGGCCTCAGACCATACTCGCCCATCTTCCTAAGCAAGACCAGTGCTGCCCTGCTGTGTATGCTTGTAGAGGAAGATTTTTACACTCCAAAGCAAGTAAGCAGCCTGTGGCCAGGCTTTGATCCTCCCAGCAATTGCTTGGCCTCCCAATCCACGCATGCCGCTTGCTGTGAGTCTTTCAGGCCACATGGCAGTGGGGTGGGAAGGGAAGCACTCCTCTGGGGAAGCTGGGAACATTGCTCCCTCTGGCAGCTTTCCAAGTCTCCCCGTGCCTTCCCCAGGTGCCTGCCATGGTGAGCTACATCCACCAGTGGCTCATGGCCAATGATTCTGCTGAGCACAGGCTGGACAAGACCCTGCTGGATCTCACCGAAGCACAGCCAAATGACGCAGTCATCACGCTCCTGCGTGTGGCCCCGTCCTGTGACAGGTATGGGGCCCACCTGCCCATAGGGCTCAGGCCTCTCCAGCCCATCACCCTGCACAGCCTGCCCCAGGTGTCGGAGCAACAGAGAGTTCCAGGGCCCTCTGGCTGCTCCCTTTCCCAGCCCTGTCATGTCAGCCCCTGAGCCTGCTGCCATGCTCCCTTGCCGCCTCTCAGGGCTCTGTCCCCACAGGGCTGGGCTGTCTGGCTGCTGCTGCCAGGGGGGCAGTGGGCAGAGGCAGAAATGGCAGCCGGCTCAGCTGCCCCCACTGCTGTCTCTGAGACCCCCCCTGAGACACAGCTCTAACCCCACAGAGCTGCCATGGCCATGTGGAAGACCATCATGGGCTCAGCCAGGACTGTGGAGCTGGCGCAGCTGATCCTCCTGGATGTGCTGGGGAGCTGGCCAGAGTACAGCACCTGCACCTCTGATGGGGACGAAACGGGTGTCTTTGCCCTGGCTGTGAGTTTCTACAAGTGGCCTTTGCAGGCCCCAAGGCTGCCTCTCCAGCAGCTCTCTATCCTCCTTCCCCCACTGCATCTCCCTGCCTCTGGCGCTGGCCTGAAACCCGGCCCAGGGGCAGCTTCAGGCCCACCAGGCCCCGTACTCCGCCTGCCAAGGTCTCTCCGGGCCTCTCCCTGCCACGCTCGGGCCCTGCCACACGCACACCTCGGCACTGAGCGCTGTCTCGGGGGGCTTTGTCCTTTGCAGGCAACTGTGGTGATGTGGAAGATCCTCCAGGTGCCCTGTCTCCCACGGATCTTGAAGGTGTATTTCCCCCGCCTATTTGTGCATCTGCTATTCCAAGTGTTCTTCAGCACTCTGGATATGCCAGAGGAGGTCGACACCTTCTGGAAGGGATGCCAGGAAGAGCACGGCCTTGCCACCAGCCCCAACAGGTGCTCCATCCCACTCCTCCTGTCCCTGCCACGTGGCCTGCCAAGGAGCCAGTGCTGCCAGTGTGACCTGGGCTTTGCTCTGCACGCAGGTTTGCAGTGCGCACCCTCAAGTCCCTGCTCGGCCTTCTCCGCTGCGAGGATGTGGTGGTGGCAATGGAGCGCAGGTGTGCCTGGGACACGCTGCTCTCTCTTGACACTCACCACTTTGCCGTGGCTCTGCTTGCCAGGTGAGACCGCCTTCTCCCCACTGCCTCTGACATTGCTGCTCTGTGCCCAGGTGCCCCACAAAGTGTCCGTGGTGGCCATGGGCCAGAGGGCCTTGTCACTGAGGGACGGCCAAGCAGACTGGAAAAGGCTGGCACAGGAGGGTGCCCATGAGCAACCAACTGCCAAATGGCCCACGTCCCCTTGCTGGAAGGGTGCTGGGGAAAGATGAGAACAGGGTGAGTCACGCCTGGGAGAGGTTTGCCCCACTGCATCAGAGTCTTGTTTCCTTTTTCCCCTCTTCAGAGAAATACGCCGCTTAGCCATCCACTTTTGTTCCGCGATTGCATTCTACCTGCTCGCCCTGCTCGGCAAAGAGATGCCATACTGGGATTTCCCTGCCCTGGCATTCCTCGTGGAGGTGAGCCTCAAGGCCAGCGCTGCCTGGCTGAGCTGCCTCCCAGCCCTCTGGCCTCTCGCAGCCACAGCTGCCAGGACAGTGCCCGTGCCCTGTGCTGCTGCCTGGGCCCGGCCCTGTGCACTTCTGGGCTCCTGCCGGCTGGCTCCCCTGTCACTGCCCTGTGTCTTTCAGGTCCTCGAGTGCCTGGACTTGAGCGAATGCAGTGACAGCGTTCTGGAGATCCTGGCACAGAACCTGCAGAGCGAGCACATGGCCAGGCGTTACTTGGCACTCCGAGGCCTCGTAGTGCTGGGCAAGAATCCCTTGATGGTGAGAAGGGGGCAGTGGCTGAAGCCGTGCAGGCAGCGTGGGGCTGGGCAACGCCGTCACTTGGCATTGTCTGGGCTTCGGCCACTGGGGCAGCTGTTCCCATCTCTCCTGCTTCCCGCTTCAGCTGCCCCAGTGCTTCGGGACAGGCCTTTGGCCTCTGGGCCCTGCGGCAGCAGGGCGGCCTTTCACAAAGTCGTGTTCCGCACAGGCTGAAAAAATGCGGAGCCTGAGTGAAAGTCTTGTGGAGCTCCTGGAGGAAAATGACAGCGACATGATCAGGATGAGCATTCTTCTACTCAGATATTTGCTCCTGGATAATGGTGCTCCAATAGCCACCCCCATCGCCCTGCAGCTGGCTGAGGCGCTCCTGCCACTCTTTGACAGCGTAAGGCTCTGTGCCCACAGCCACAGCCACTGGCTGCTGCCCAGACCCTTGGTGCCCTGTGCAGATGCAGGCCTGTGCCCTGGGGGGCCTGAAGCAGCTGATGCTCAGGTCTTTTGCCCTTTCCTTTCATCCAGGATGATATCCAGGTGCAGCTGAGCTCCATGGCTCTATTTCAAGAGATGCTGGACTTATTAACAGAAGAGGGAAGAAAGGCCCTCAAGTCCCACGTGTGCCAGAGCCTGCTCCCTCTCTACTTCCACTGCCATAATGAGAATCAGATTGTTGCTGAGGTGAGCACTTGTGGCCAACTGCGGTCCCCCTGGCAGGGGCTTGGGCTGCCTCCTGCCCTGGCACCTTGTGGGCTGCAGCCTCCTCCAGCCTGTGCCACTGGGATGCTCCTGTGCCCTGGACTGTGGGGCCATCTGTGCATCTCTGTCCCTCTCCAGGCCTCCCGGGAAACGCTGCATTCCTCAGCCAGATTCCTGAAGAGGAGAGATATAGAACAAATGCTACACGTGGATCAGAGCTTTGGGGAGTGCCTGGTAAGAACAGCAGAGACCCCCCAGCCTCAGCATGGCCAAGGTCCCTGAGGGCGGTGCTCAGCGTGCGGGGCTAGCAGCTGTGCCCGCTGCTGCAGCCAGAGGCCGCGCGGGCTCTGCTTCAGGCTCCCGTCGGCCTGAGTCGGGGGCCCATGGAGCCCCGGCCCGGCGGGGCTGCGGGGCGGCACCACGGCTCCCCGGGCAGCAGCCGGCCCTCCGCCCCTCCCCTCGGGAGCCCTTGGCTAGCGGCTGCTGGCCGCACATCAGGGCTGTGCGGGCAGGCGAGGCCGGCGATGGGCGCAGGCAGCGCCCGGCCCAGGAGCTGAGCCCGCGCCAACCCTTCCCTCCTGCCGCTCTCTGCAGCTGGCAGAGGACAGGAGCCGAACGGCCGAGCACCTGCGCCGGGCACTGCGCTACCTGCAGAGCCCACAGGAGTCCCTGCGAGAGGCGGCCGTCAGGTTCATGGGTGAGTCCCGAGCCCGGGCTCCCTCCCCGGCCCGCCGCAGCTCGGCCCCAGCCCCGCCTGCTGCCCCGGCAGCGCCAGCCGGGCCCGGCGCCGTGGAGCCCCCCTGGCCTGGGCGTTGCTGCCGCCGTCTGGCAGCCGTGTCCTGGGGCGGCAGCGTGCGGCAAGGGCCCGGGCTGAGCTCTGCCTGGCCAGCAGCCCAGGTGGCCACTGCGCCGGCAGTGCCGCTGGCAGGGAGCTGTGCTGCTGCCACCGTGACAGGCTCTGTGTTCACAGGCATGGCCGGGCGGCACCTGAGAGGGCAGCAGCAAGAACTGCAGCTGATCTGCACTGGTGAGTGAGTGAGGGCAGCGGACTGACCGCGGGGGCTGGAGGGGCAGCTGCAAGCCTTGCCCCTGCGGTGGAGGGATCTGCACCCGTGGGCAGAGCACACAGAGATATCAGGGCTATGTGTGGCATTCGTGGCCAGCAACTTCGGGCTGATCCCCTTGCTCCCTGCTCCCTGCGGGCCATGGCAAGAGACGCCCGGGATGGCCCTGGCAGGGGGCTCTCCTCGGCTCCCTGCATATGCGGGATCTGACCTTGCCTCTGTTCCTCTCTCTTGCAGCCCTTGAAGAAATGGCCTATGACAGCAGTCCTGCAATCAGAAATGCTGCCATTGAATCTTGTTTAGTTCTCCGAGCCATACAGAGAGCTCCCTACTCCCCATGGCGTCAGCTGCGAGATCGATTCCGCAGTGCATGGAGAAAACGGCCTCGTCTGTGTGACACAGCCTTGCTGTTCTGCTGGAGGTCTGCAGAGAGATGATCTGGGGCCATTTAAGCCAGCAGGAATTTTCTTTTTCCTCTTTAACATTTCCTTGTTTGCATTTTCATTGTAGAGTATGTAAATATAAAATACGTTACAATACACAGAGTCCCAGGATCTTTCTTTTCCTGCCCAAGGTCTGTAGGGCAAAAGAGAAGAGGGGGAAAAGGTTGCTTGTACTCAGCCAGCTGCCCAGGCGTGCAGTGTTGCAGGGAAAATGGCCAGAAGCCTTTAGGCCTTTGGTGGTCCTGCTGAAATCTTTGTACTTCCGAAAGAGTGGCTGGGCAGCGGCCGGAGCTGCAGGGATCCCTGCCAGAGCGGTGCCTGGAGATGGCCACAAGCCCTGTGCTGGACAGGAAGGGCCATCCGTGTCCTCCTGCCCATCTGCTGCTGGCTGCAGTGCTGAGGGCTCCCCGGTGCCTCTGGATGGGGCTCCTCTGCAGCTGCTCTGGGGCTGCGGCGCTGCTGCCGGGAAGCTTGGCCAGGCTGGGGGAGACCCTGAGGGGTTGAGGCACTGCTAAGCTCTGAGCAATTGGCCAGCAGAGGCCATAAGTAGCCCCCTGGCAGCCGCCTTGATCCCGACAGCCGGCTGCTCTGGCGCTTCCAGGTCGGTGGCCGGTTGGAGGGACGCCCTGGAATCAGGCGTGGAATCTGCTCCTGGCCTTTCAGGGCTGTGAGGCCAGCTGTTGTGGGGCTGAGGGTGTGCCCTCCCTGTGCTCCAGACTGGAGCCCCCCACCCCTCAGCCTTAGGCATTGAGCTCCACTGCCTGATATCCAAGTCTTGTTCCTCTTGCTGTTGGGGAGGCGGAGCTCTGTGGCTTTAGGCCCCATTGAGCCAGAAGAGCAGCAGCTTTGAGCCCACAGGGGCCACAGAAAGGCCCTCTTAGACCACGGGCATTCCTGTCCTGCCCAGGCCAGGGACACATGAGAGTGCAGCGGGCACCTTCAGGGTGCCACGCTGGCTTTGCACTGGGCCACCTCCCTGTGCTGTGCACGGCTGGCTCTTTGATTTGCTGCTCTCAGCCTTGTGTCGTCGTACTCCTCTGGCTGCCTGCAGCCAGGGGCAGCCCTATCAGGAGGGTGAAAGGCCCCGTCTCCAACATCTCAACGGGGGAAATGGAGCTCTCCCAGCCCTCAGCCTACGCTGTAAGCAGAGCAGAGCCTTTTCCCCAGCCCCGTTGGCTTTCTGCCTGCTTCTGGCCCCTGGCCACCATGACCCACTGCACTCGCTCTGAGTCACCTACAGCATGGCTGGTGCCTCTTGATTTGCTGACCCTGGGATGTGAGGCTCACTGAGGGAAAGGTGGCTGTCCCAATGCTGAGGGCACACGTGGCTCACTGAGCAGACTTGAGGCTTCCCCAGCAGCTTGCAGGTGCCTTATGTGTCATGTTACAGTGCTTGTGCTCCTGCCTCTTCCTGTCCCTCTTCTCACCCTCACCCAACCTGCACCCTCTGACCTACCTTCAATAAACCCTATTGCATCAGACCCGGTGTCAAGAGCCCTCCTTCGGCTGCCGGTCGAGGGCACGTTACAACCTCCGGGCCTGGGAGCAAGGTGGGCTGGGGGAGCTGGTCTCTCAGACCAAGAGGGAACGGCTCTCGACAGCACCTGCCCATGGGCCTTCCCCGCACCAAATAAAATCATCTCCAAGTTTAGCTAGTAAGCTAGTAAGGTATAAACCATTAATTGCCTGGAAATCTGGCACTAGTCTCTGAGTTCCATTAGGTTTCTTTATTGCTGATCTAGCAGTATTAAATTTTGACTCCCATTCTTCCAATAGTCCTGATGTCAGGGATTTAATTGATTGTTGGCTCTATTCCTTTCCTAGCTTCTAATCTTCAAGGGTATTGCTTTCTGACTACTGCCCTAACTCTTGTCTGTAGCTCAATTTTCATAGGGTCTGCTCGTTTTGTTTTTTCTGGGCTATCAGTATCCCATACTCTTGGTTTCACCTGATTCAATACTTGCTCTAACTAGTTCTTCTTGTTTGTTGGTCTGGTGTCAATTGTCAGTCCTACTGCTAAAACCGCTCATTTGTCTTCAGGTACCTTCCATTGAAGTTTTCTTTTCCTAAATGGAACTGTTGCTTCTAAGTTTTCAAGCAAATCCCTGCATAGGACAGATTTGGGTGAGTTTGGTAAAGAAAGAAACTGATGTATTCCCATTTTCTTCTTGATTTTACATCAAAGTGGTTTCAGGAAGAATGCATTTTCTGGCTGCCTTTTAGTTGCTCCTATTGCTTGAAGATAGTTTTCACTTTTGGGTATCAGTTCTTGATTCAAGAGTGCAAATGTGTCTCCACTATTTCTTAAAATTTCAACTTCTTCATCATTCTTGAGCTGTATTTTAAACAGTGGCCTGCTAGGGTAAGAATTGCCAGTCTTGGTCATTTCTTATCATCTAGAGTGGCTGCAAGAGTTTTGTGTACTTTGTCTGCTTACTCTGGGCACTGGCCCTATTTCCAGTGTCCTGATTTATTACATGATGCACATTGATTTGGCCCCAGCTTGGTCTGTGGCTGCTTTGAACCTCCTCTGCCTCTACTATTTTCGCCCCTGCCTCTGCTTCAACCGCGCCTACATCCGTCCTCTCCCTGGTGCCGATCCAGAGCTGCCACCATGGCTGCAGGGAGCTCTTTTTCTTTTTCCCTCTCTTGACTATCGTACACTTTCTACTTTTGATGTAGTGTCTAAAAGCTTGCGTGACTGCTCAATGTTGTTTGAACACTTCTCAAACTCAGACGGGCTTGGTGCTGTGACCATTTCCCTGGGGTGTTCCAGTTCGTGTTTATTTATCACTTATCGTAGAATGGTTTGTTTTCATGTACCCCGTATTTTCCCCAAGCTGGTTTACCCCTAGGTTCTGCCCTCCCTCAAAGCTGTCTCCCTCATGCCATTCCCCACTCTTTGTTCCAGCTCCTTCCCTGCCTCTCAAGATAATCCAGCTCTTTATTCCTGAACCTTCCCTGTCACTTTTGCCTTGGACCAATCCCTGACTGCAGCACCCCTTTGGAATTCCTCTATTGCTGGAAGCCCCGCTGGCGCATGTGACCTACCCTCTCTTCCCATCTGTCCTAATTAGTCCCAAGCAACTGATGGAATCCCCTCGCTCCTCCCCTGCAGATTCCTTATTGCTCAATTGTTTGTATCCACCCCCTGAGTTGTACCCCGATAAAATCCCGTGCACAGAAGTGCTGGCGGCTCTTTGCTGCTGAATCCTTCCCTTGGAATAAGCCTTGGCCTGTGGAACCTCACAATCGAGGAGCCTCCTCCTTCTCTTTGGCCTGCTCCGTGCTGCAGTTAGTGCATCCTGAACCACTGAGCAGTGGCTCACCAGGGTCAGCCGCGGGCAGGACCCACGCCTTGGCCGTTCCCCACTCCTGGCGCAGCGCCGCAGTTTTCCCAAGAGCCAGCCCGGGCTCCGCTGGGCTGCGTCCACGGGGAACCCGTCCCAGTGCCCGACCGTGCTCTGGGTGAAAAACCTTGATCTGATACGGAAATGAAACCTGCCCTGTCCCAGCTCCCTGCCCTTTTCTCCAGTCCTGTCACTGGTCCCAACAGTGACCAGAGCTGCAGCAGCCCCTCTGATTCACCTCAGGAGGAGGTTGAAGACCACAATGACGCCCTTTACTCTCCTCCAGGCTGAACAAAGTGGCTTCTGCTGCACCTGGATGGCTTCCCCTCCAGGCCACACTCCATCCTTGCAGTCCTCCTTTGCATTCTGGCTAATGGTTTCATAACTTTTGATATTGTGCTGCCCAAAAGTGCGCCCGTCTGCTTCCAGCGCTTCTCTGGGTGCTGCTTCAGGGTGTGGGCACCATCATCAGAGACACAGAAGAGCTTCTCCTCCCAGACTTGTCCTTATCCTCCGCACTTCCACGTCTCTGCCTTGATCTTCACTGGGGAACTTGCCACTTTGTGACCGCTCATTGCTGCGCTCAGCAGGGACACAGTTTTGTTTGGACATGAGCTGCCAGAGCAAGACATGCAGCAACTGAAGCTGAGAAATGCAGAGGCTGGGCAGATGCCATTTTTTCCAGAATGTGGGAAAGAGAGTGAGAAAAGCACAAGGAAATTTCAGACTGTTAACTTTGCATTCTAATTGCCCTGTGAAACTCAGCAATTGCTGGTGCTCTGGTGCTACTGCCAATGCCTTCCATGAGAAAAATTCATTTCAGGATGGATCAACATCATCTGACAGAGACCAAGTGTGCCAGCAGTTGCTCCAGGTGCTCCTGCCATCAGCCCCTTCAGGTAGGAGCTCAGTCCCCCATGCACATGGGCTTTGGCTCCTTCTGGCACAGAACTATGATAAAGAGGTATGATTCATGCTGATAAAAATTGAAACAGTAATCGGTATTTACACAGTAGGTAATATTTGGGTATATAAAATAGTTAAATTTGTATTGCCAAAGAAGAGAGGGAGAGGAGAGCCTCCCCCCCTCCTCCCCACAGATGTTCTCAAGGACCACAGGAAAGAAGCCCAATATGCAATTGGTAAAAATGGGCAAAACCCGGTTGGGTCCCAAAAAATGCTAATTATAAGGGATTTTTTGCCTTGATATATAGCTACAGTGATATGTTATTCTTGGTTTACATTGTACTGCCTTGATGCACATTTGTAGCCCAAAGGTGAATCAAAGGACAAAGAAGATGTCTACAGAGCCTTCATCAGTGACGAGCCCCAAAGACTGGTGCGACCACCAAACCGAGTGGTGGCTCATGCATGGTAAAAATGGTAATGAAGGCAGAGATAGAAATATGAGAAACCGAAAATGGGAGGCGATGGCATTTAGACATGGCATAAAAGGGGGGAATCTTTACTTGACAAGCTTGGACATGATGTGGCAAGGGTCCCAGAACCCTGCACTCCATACCCCGCGGTTATCTTTTGCTTTTGCGCCATAATTGGAACCAAATTATCCCTTATTTTAATCAAATTATATTGTATTAAATTTTATATTTTTTTACTTTAACTATTCAATTAAAATTTTTACTACTTTTAATCTTGTTTGGTTTTTTTTATGATGGGATAATTGGGCAAACATAAGAATTTTGGTGCCAATATCCGGGACTCTCTCAGCTCCTGGGAGGTGGATAATTTCTGGGAAGGAGTTCCCCACCTGACTTTTAAGTGGTCCCAAGGCTAGACCACTCTCCCTTGGGAAAAGAGAGTCTTTATTAAAATAACGCATAAGCAAATTAATTATTAAAATCGTGCAAGAGAGGCTCCCATCATAGTGCCGGCTTATAGGAGAGAGAGTACCCAAGAAAACTGCTTTGTGCACGAAGACCCTCGTGAGAAAAGGAGGCTGTGAGTATCACGATGTTTTGGGTCGGGGGGCGGCTGTATGCATGTGTGAGTGTGTGTGGAGTGTCTGAGACAGGGGCTGGGCAGTCCTGGACCCCCGAAGTGAGCGGGACCTCCCAGTACCGCATTTCCGAGATCTCCGTGAGGAGACCGGCCAGAAAAGGAGGGAAGCGAAAGAAAAGTGAACGAGTGGGGACCCCAGGAGGGTTTGACCCAGGGGGAAGGAGGGGATCCCTGGTCCAGGCACCTGTGGGAAGGTCCTTGAGCAGGAGGTATTGACTCAGTAGGGAGACTGAGAAAGAGAGTGAATGAATAGGTTCAAATTTCCTTGGAGGGGTTGGTAGCAGGCAATTTAGTATGTGATTAGATGGTGAGAGGTTGACGCTAATAGATTGAGAAAGAGGGAGAGATAGGAGTGGAACAAGTAGATTGCAGAGGGAGAGATAGGAGTGGAACAGTTAGATTCAAAAGGCAGTGTGACAAAGTAGTGAGGAAGTTGAGCCATGAAGTGAGTGTGGGAAACTAAGACTCTCCTGGTACCGGGGTGTCACAGTGGTCGCAAATATTACATTATGACTATACTAAAAAGATATAGAAAGAAATGTTCTCAGAAGGTTAGCTAAGCTAAGAATAGAAAAGAATGAATAACAAAGGAGCTCTCTCCGACTCTGTCCCAGAGCGAGCTCGGTCCTTGATTGGCCATTAATTGTAAACATCCAACATGGGCCAATCACAGGTGCACCTGTTGCATTTCACAGCAACAGATAACCATTGTTTACATTTTGTTGCTGAGGCCACAGCTTCTCAGAAGGGGAAAAAATCCTAAAGAAAGGATTTTTCACAAAAGATGTCTGTGACACCAGGGATTTCTTAGTTTGTTGTTGCCAGAAATGGGTCAGGGAAAAAGTAAGTTCCTTGACCCAGGGGCTGCGGATTGTGTGAATAATTCACAGCAGTTTGAGGTATCTAGGAACTGTGAGGCGGGTTCTCAGGGGGAGAGCATTCCTCAGGACAGCCCACTGGGGATGATAATACGGTTTAGGGATGAATGGGAATCCCAAAGGAGAAAAAGTAAACGGAAAATAGTTAAGTATTACATGTTTAAATGGACAAAGGAAATGATCCGGAAAGATAATTTATATTGGTCCAAGTTCGGATCATTTGAGGATTGGATTTGCCAGGCTCTAAATATATATGTGAATTCAAAAGACCCTGTTAATCAGGAGGAGAGTGAAAATGCTGCCTTTTGGAGTCCTGAGGGGAGAAGTAGGTCTGTTGTTCAGAGGCAGAACAGAGGACTTCAGGAGTTACTGAGAGGAGCACAAAGGGTGTATGTGAACAGAGATAAGAAAAAGCCGAAAGCAGATGCCAGAATTTTGGTAGCAGCAGTTAAAGAAGTGCAGGCAGCTTTGAATACAGAAAAATCCACAGAGAAAAACAAAGAGCAGATGTCAAGATCTATCTTTAGGAACACAAGACCTGTGTGTTTTTCCCACTACAAGAAAGAGCACCTAAAAAAATTCTTGCCCTACCTTAAAGGGTGCAGGTCCTACTTGTTTTTACTATCATAAAAAGTGTCAGAGACAAAAAAAGTTGCAGGAAGAAAGAGCAAGATGAGGAAACTTTTAATGGAGGTCAGGGGCTCTGTTTAATGAAGGGGACTAAAAAACACCACCAGAAGTGTGTTGATAAGTTATATTCTTAGTCAATACAGGAGTTTCTCAGTCGACAATGACAAAATTACCCCAGGGATGTGAGATAAGTTGTGAGCAAGTTCCAGTAGTTAGAATTACAAGAGAGGCTTTTCCAGTTCCTGTAATTAAAGGGGTGCAAATTTAAACAGGTGACAAATTTGGAGTAAATGATTTATTGTTGATACCAGAAGCCGAGAATAATTTATTAAGCAGAGATCTAGTAATAGCCTTAAATTTACAGATAAAACCCTGGGAAGGAAAACTAAAAAATTATTCTTTAACTGAAGAAGATAATCTGGAAATTAATGATACGGGTTGGCATTTGAGTGAAGTGGGGAAGAGCTTGGGGTAAAGGAATCTGGTCCCCTTAGTCCCTCCTGGTCAGCACAAGCCTGTGAACTTTATGCATTACTCCGTGCATTATTCATACTAAAAGAGCAAGAAGGGACTATTTAAAAAGACTCCAAATATGCTTTTAGTGTAGTACATACTTTTAGAAAAATTTGGAGGGAAAGGGGACTTATAAACACTCAAGAGAAAGGGTTAGTACATGGGGAATTGATAATTCAGATACTTGAAGCTTTAAAAAGCTCAAAGAAAATAGCAGTAGTTCATGCAAAGGGACACCAGAGAGACAGGGATATTAGAGTCAGAGAGAATAATTTGGCCGACAAAGAAGCAAAAAGAGCGACCTTAAGGAAAAAAAAACCCAAAGCAAAAATACTGAAATCATGACCTTACAAGAAACAGAATTCAGCAGGGGACACTTTCTCTTTCGCTAGCAGAACTGGCAGCTATAAGGAAATTAGGAGCAACATTTAAGGAGGGAAAGTGGGTTTTTCTTGATAGCAAGATTATGATGCCAAAACCAGTGGCACATTAGGTCTTAGATAACTTGCATAGATGGACACACTGGGAAACAAGAGCCCTTTGTGATCACTTTTTAAAATTTTATGGGTGTATAAGGATATTTGAAATTGGAAAGCAAATTACCCAGTGGTGTCTCACCTGTCAAAAAGTAACTAAGAAGGCGTTAAGAAGCCCTCTCTCTGGAGGATGCAAAACAGCCTACGGGCTATTGGAAAAGATCCAGGTTGATTTTACAGAATTGCCTAAAGTGAGTCGGTGGAAATATTTGTTAGTTATAATAGATCAATTAACTCAGTGAGTTGAAGCATTTCCAGCAGCTCGGACTACAGTTCAAACGGAGGCTAAAATATTGTTGGAACATGTAATTCCAAGAATGTGATAATATGGTGGGATTGAAGTGGATTTATATTAACCCTGATTTAGTAAGAATGAACTAAGCATCCTGGAGTGGCTGCCGACCGCAATTCCCTTGAGCTCAGAGGCAGAAGAACGCTGGTGGAAAAGAATAAAAGACTTTCTGAATCAGTGGGAACAGCCTAAAAGGATCAAAGATCTCCTCCAGGGTTACCCACCAGCAACATTATTAGAATTTATTACAAAACTGCAATTCCAGAAACTGAGATTGATAACACCTGCTGTTGAAAGAGTCCAGAGACAACTAAAACGTTGGGAGTGCAGTAAACATGGTTTAGGGTGTCATCCCTGGATATGTATTGTTTGCACACTTTGCTTTAACTCATGGTGGAGAGTAACTAAGAGGGAAGAGAAGGAGAAACAATTGATTTGCTTGCTTTGCTATGGTTATGTATTTAGACAGCTAACTATAGAACGCATTGCTAGTGATTTTTTTTAGATACCAATGAGACTGGCAGACGGGACCCTTCCAGGAGCAATTGGATTAATAGAGAACTTAGATCAGTTGGTTCTTGCCATATTGGCTGTAGCACAAATAAGAGAACGAGCAATTTATAATATTATAGACCAGTGTCTCATAATCGATAGTTGTTGTGGAGAAGAAGTCTATATATCACATCATAAGCGCATTCCAGGGGCATATTGGCCTGGCGAGTGTGCCTATTGGAGGCTGCGATTTAATGCACTTCTTGCACTTGAAGTAGAAAATATTTAGTGAAATCTTATTGTGGTTGACACATCCCTAAAATTTTGGAAAATTAAGGTTTATGGTATTCCAGCCTAACCTTTCCCCTGTTCTTGTTGTTTTAATTATTTCTTCTTAACCAGCCAGAACTGAGAAATGGCATTTAAGAGGGGACAAGCAAACTGTGGGGCTATGGGTACCAGAGAAACTAAAAACACCAGTGACTAGATCCCTAGATATTACCTTTGCTACTGAGAAGACTAGCATCTCGGCCCTTGGTTGCAACCCAAGGGGCCTTGAGAAAGGTAGAAAGGTAGATTTCCTAAAGAAATCTATTATATTATTTTCACTGTGATCATTCTGGTACCCTGGATGGTTGGCCAAAGCCAGAGAGCCACACCTGACAGAGTTTCATCAATAAAAAAGCAAACAGGGCAAAAACCAAGTCCCAGCAATTTCAATATTTGTGACTATTGCAATCACCCTATGAAGATTAAGGACAAGATGGGATCTGTGTTTGTGACACACCCATATGTTAGTTCTGCTTGCTACAATCGCAACCACTTTATAGATGTTTGTGTTAAAGAAAGAAAGATGCATTGGGTAGGGAAAAATTTAAACTATAATGGACGAGCTCCTCATCCCCATGGTAATCAGATTTGCCCCCAGTATGAAAAGTTCTTTTGTTTTGAAAGAGATGATCCAAGTATAAGCATGGGAAACCAGGCACTAAGAGAAAAATTGAAAGAGAAAATAAAAGAAGAGAAAGAAACAAAGGAGAATAGAGGAAAGAACAAGAGAAAAGAGTCAAAAGAATTGGCTGAACTGTATAAATAACTTTAACAGCACTACAAAGATTGGAACCTGCCAGCCTCGAATAAGAATCTGTTTGTGAGGTTGATGCAAGAGATTGCTACAGAATTGGGATTATCCAAATGTTGGATTTGTGGAGGTCTAAAAATAGCTGAAAAGATGGCCGTGGAAAAGTGAGAGCTTAGCTCCAGAACAATTTTTAAAATGGAACCATAGCCAAATTTCTACAACATTGAAGAGACTTGAAAGATAGATTCTAAGCTATCAAGTAATTGAAATCATTTGTATAACTCAAGAAGGAAGAAAATGTAATAAAGTAGTGGGGCATACTCCTTGTAAATCCACATTGGTGGTCAATATGGATAATTGTTCAAAAGTTTGGTGACCTGAAACCCCTGTTGGATATTAGAGACCAATAAAAAATAAACTGTGAATGGGATGAACAGATTGATTTATGCTGGTACAGAAGTCCTGGAGCTAACCCCTACCAATCCATCAATGGCTCAGGATTGGTCATGGGGGTATAGGACCCTAATTTGCCTGTTGAATCGAGTGATAGGGCCCCAAGTAGTAGTGGAAGTGGTGTCAAATCACACCACCGGTGCCTTAAAAATGTTGGCCAGGCAATATACACAAATGCGAGCATTTGTGTACCAAAACAGGATTGCCCTAGACTATCTGTTAGCAGAAGAAGGAAGAGTTTGTGGGAGATTTAACAAATTTTACTGCTGTATAGAAATTGAAGATTATGGAGAAGCTATCACCGAACCTGTGGAGGAAATTAAAAGGGTGGCTCATGTGCCAGTACAAAAGTGGAATTCAATCTAGAAAGCAGATTGGTGAGATAACCTCTTTGGAGGTGTTTGGTAGAAAAAGTTAGAGTTCATGTTGTTTTGTTCAATTTTGAGACTTTTGTTTCTGCCTTGTATGATTCCATGTTTTATTAGGCTAATTCGCTCAGTGATTCAGGAGATGCAGATTACAATAATATCTCTAGATTCAGAATCAGTAGAAAGAGGAAAACCAAAATCTGTGATGGTACTAACAGCTGAATCAACCCATGTTAAATAATAAGGACCTAAACAGATTGAAATAGCCCAGGAAATGCTAACCAAATTTGAAAAAAGTGTGGAAAATTAGAGGCAGCAACAGAAATGCTGGAGAAAATTGAGGCTTAAAAGAGACAACAAGAAAATCAAAATTCTGAGGAATATAAAGGATATCAGGGCATAGATTTTTAATAAAGCACAGATCATAATGATCAAGAAGAGAAATGGGGGATTTGTGGTAAATAGGTATGATTCATGCTGATAAAAATTGAAACAGGTATCAATATTAATACAGTAATTAATATTTGTGGATAATAAAACAGTTAAAAATTGTAATGCCAAAGAAGAAAGGGAGAAGAGGGGCTCCACCTCCCCTCCCTGCAGATGTTCAGGAACAGGAGGAAAGCAAGAGATAACAGTTGCTAAAAATTAACACAGAAGGGACACTCTGGTTGGGTCCCAGAAAAATGTTAATTATAAGGGATTTATTGCCTTGATATGTAGATGTAGTGATATGTTAGTCTTGGCTTACATTGTACTGGCTTGGTGGCGCATGTGTAACCCAAAGGTAAATTAAAAGACACACAGTGTTGGAAAAGAAATGAAATTTAGCAAAATATTTAATTATAGTGAGTTGTGTCTGAACTGGTTTGTTAAAAAGTAGTTTTGTAGCCGTTGAAAAGTGTGTTGAGTTTTGTGTGTAACCTAGGAGGTAGTCTTAGGGATTTAATAAATAATTAAACTAGTGCAGGAAAGTAAGAATGCTAACCTGTCTGGAGGCAGCATACAATGCTCTTAGAATAAGATAAGCAGAGGATTAATGATCTTGTTTGTGAACCAAGGAATGTATCACAAGGGGTCTGTGACCAGGCAAGGGGAACGGGGAAACTGTTTCTTGGAGACTTTGTTGTGAATTGCATGTATAAGAGGGAAGCACCCATACGTGAATTTGGGGGGCTCGAATTTTGGGACGTGAGTCCCCCAGTTCCCCGGGCCCTTAATAAAGCACCCACAAAACTTATCCGAGTTTTGTGTCATTTATCAATCGGGCAACAGTTTTCTGGCGATCGCGGCAGGACTCCAAGGGCTGCTGGGGCGGTTTGCGTTCCGATCCACTCCAAGCCGGCACCGAGCACTTCTTGGGGAGTCATCGGTCGTGCCCGACCCCCCGCGCCTGTCGGACAACTGCCAAGGTAAGCCCGAAGGTGCTTTATATTGGAAAAAGGTGAGAATTGGATTTGGATTTGGATTTGGTGGTTGGTAAAAAAAAGCCTAGGCTCAGGCCATAAGACGTCTAAGTACGCAGGACCAGAACTCGCCTCCTGTTTGTTTTAGGGAAGGACTGCGAGAAGGTATATTGGTTTAAGGTATATTGGTTTATTGGGATTAATAGTGGAATTAAAGGTTGTAATATGATGTCTTTTAAAACTTTTAAAACCTTAGTGCAAGCCAATGGTAAAATACCTGGAAATACACCATTAGGTTGTGTATTGAAACGGTGGAAAAGTGAGGGGTTTTATCAAGAATTGGATAAAAGTAAAATGATAGATTATTGTAATCATTGGTGGCCTGAATATGAGATTGGGGAAGTGGGATGGCCGGTGAATGGTACACTGGAATTGGGGATAATGGAATCTTTGATGCCATTTTTAAGGAGAAATGAGAAATGGGATGAAATACCATTTTTGGATTTGTTTTTCGTTTTATATCGGAAAGAGGAATGGCAAAAGGAATGTGGTATCTTGGTTTTAGAAGTGAATGATGAAAGGGAGTGTGTGGGATGTAAAGAAAGAAAGGAGCGTAATTTGTATCCTTCAGTTGAGGAAGATTTGTCTTATTGTATAGCACTTCTAAGGGTTCCAGTTGCTCCTAATATGCCCCCTGCTCCCCCTGCGGATATATCTATAAAAATGGGATCTAGTGAGAGTGATACTGATGGTATCACTCTCATGGTGATGGTGAAAAGAATGAGAGTGTTAAAAGAACTCCGTTAGCAGGGCGGACTCACAAGGGAAGGAAGGGGCAGAAGGGGCCACAGTTAATTGCGCCGTTAAGGGAAGCTGTGGGACCGCAGGGAGAAAGGATACTTATAAAGGCGCCTTTATCCCCCGGGGATTTGGTAATATGGAAGCAATCAGCGGGGAGTTATCGGGAGGATTCTGAAAGGGTGGCAAGGGAGGTTAAAATGGTAATAAAGACTCAGAATCCGTACTGGAATGATTTACAGGTATTATTAGATACTATAACATGGGGAGGTTGGATCCAAACCAGTGTGCGTTTTGCCAACAATTGGGGCACTGGAAAAATGAATGCCCGGTTAGAGGAGGTATGGGCATGGGAAACATGGGATTAAGGACAGGTCCAATGGGGAATGCTCCTGTGGGAGGATTCACGGGAGGACCAGCAGAAGTCGCTCAAGCACTAGTTTTGGGAAACTATCAGAATCAAAGCTGACTAGAAAAGTATTTAAGGGTAGTTTTAGAAATAGATGGAAAGGATCAAGAATTTATGGTAGACACTGGAGCTACTTATTCTGTACTCAATAGACGATTGAGACCTTTGAGTGACACAACGGTACAGGTGGTGGGGGCAACAGGGAAGCTAGAGGAACAACCATTTTTACAACCTTTAAATCTTAGGTTTGGGGGGAAGGAATTAGATCACCAATTTTTGTATATGCCAAACTGCCCCACACCCCTTCTTGGCAGAGACCTGTTGTCCCGACTTAATGTGAAAATAATATTTGAAGGGGGAAGGGTGAAATTGGAAATACCTGAGGAACAAATAGCAGGCATTTTTGTGATCAAGGAAGTGGATGCCTCTCCTATTTTAGAAGAAATTGAGCAGGCTGTAGTACCCTGGGTATGGGAGTCAGGGGTCCCTGGAAAATCTAAAGCTGTGCAGCCAGTAAAGGTGGAACTAAAGGAAGGGGCCCGACCAGTGAGGATAAAGCAATACCCCTTGAAGCTTGAGGCAAGGAGGGGAGTAGCCCCGTTAATTAAACAATTTTTGGTTCAAGGAATATTACAGGAATGTGAATCGGAGTATAATACTCCAATTTTTCCAGTAAAGAAACCTAATGGTAAGTACCGTTTGGTACAGGACTTAAGGGCTATTAATGAAATAGTGAAAGACATACATCCAGTTGTTGCTAATCCTTATACCTTGTTAACATCTGTATCTGAGGAGTTTAAATGGTTCTCAGTGATTGACCTTAAAGATGCCTTCTTCTGCATCCCACTGCAGATAGAGAGTAGGAAATATTTTGCCTTCGAGTGGAAGAGTCCTGATTTTGGGAGAAAGAAGCAGCTTACGTGGACGAGACTCCCACAGGGATTTAAATGCTCCCCTACTATTTTTGGAAACCAACTGGCCAAGGAGCTGGAGGAATGGAAGATAACCCAGGTAACAATATCCCCATCCTTGTATGTAGCCCTGCAGTACGTGGACGACATTTTTCTGGCTACTAAGGAAAGGGAAATGTGTGTGGAATTAACAATTAAATTACTCAACATGCTTGGCCAAGCAGGGTATCAGGTTTCTAAGGAAAATCTCAATTGGTCAAAAATAGCATTATTTACCTCGGTTGTGAGATCACACAAGGGCAGAGACATTTGGGAGTAAACCGAATAGAGGCAATATGTGCTATTCCTTTGCCTCGTAACCATCAGGAATTGAGATCTTTTCTAGGAATGGTGGGATGGTGTTGACTGTGGATCATGAATTTCGGTCTCCTAGCCAAGCCACTGTATGAGGCCTTGAAGCAGCATCGGTTGGTGTGGACGACACAGCAAAAGAAGGCCTTCCAGGAATTGAAGCAGGCACTAAAGGAGGCCCCAGCCCTAGGACTCCCTGACGTGACCAAGGAATTCCAGTTGTACGTGAATGAGAGGCAAAAACTGGCATAGGGGTCCTCACCCAGAAGGTGGGATCCTGGAAGAGGCCAGTGGGATACTTCTCTGAACAACTGGTATGTTCGGTAAGTTCCGGGTGGCCCTCATGTTTACGAGCCGTGGCGGCAAAAATAATTCTTATTCAAGAGGCCCGTAAATTGACTTTGGGGGCAAAAATGAAAGTGTTTGTTCCCCATATGGTCATGGCCGTTTTGGAGCAAAAGGGGGGTCACTGGCTATCATCCAGTCGAATGTTGCAATACCAGGCCATCCTGAGAGAACAGGATGATATTGAAATAAGGACTATTAATCATGTTAATCCAGCAGAGTTTTTACGCCGTGACCAGGAGGCTGGGGGACTGGTGCACGATTGCGTAGAGGTAATTGAACAAGTATATGCCAGCAGACTCGACCTAAAGGATGAACCATTGGAAGAACCTGAATGGGAACTATACACTGATGGATCCAGTTTTGTCGAGAATGGGACTCGCTATGCCGGGTATGCAGTGGTAACATTGGATCAGGTAATAGAGGCAAAGGCTTTGTTACCTGGAACTTCGGCCCAGAAGGCAGAGGTGATTGGACTCACCAGAGCCCTGTATTTGAGCAAGGACAAAAGGGTTAATATCTGGACAGATTCTAAATATGCCTTTGGTGTGGTTCATGTACATGGGGCGTTATGGAAGGAAAGGGGGCTTTTGAATTCACAGGGAACCAACATCAAGCACCAGGAAGAAGTGCTACAGCTACTGGATGCGGCACACAGTCCCAAAGCAGTTGCAGTAATGCATGTTAGAGGACATCAGACTGCGGAAGGAGACGTTTACAGAGGAAATCGATTTGCTGATGTTACAGCACAGCAAGTGGCACGGGAAGTATGGACTCAAATGGCATTGGTACCGGTAAGAACAAATCCGGCTACCCCATACCTGAATCAGGAGCCCAAATATTCAATAGAAGATGGAAAACTAATAAACTTGCTAGGGGCACAGAAGAATCAACTTGGGTGGTATGTTACACCAATGGGACAAATAGTGGTACCTACCCGCATAATGAAATTTATTTTGGAATCAGAACATAATAAATGTCATTGGGGGGCAGAAGTATTGGTAAAATTTTTGAAGAAGGAGATAATCTCTAATCAGATGTTAACAATGGCAAAAAGAGTTAATGCAATGTGCCCGGTATGTTTGAAAAATAATCCAGTAGTTAGGAGACAAATACAAATGGGAAAGTTGCAAGTTGGGCCACAACCAGGAGATTACTGGCAAGTTGATTTTTCCGAATTGCCTAGGGCACAGGGATACAGATACTTGTTAGTGTACGTATGTACGTTCTCAGGATGGCCAGAAGCTTTTCCATGTAGAACTAATCAGGCTAAGGAGGTGGTAAAAACCTTGTTAAAAGAAATAATACCAAGATTTGGAGTACCTTTAGGATTGTCATCAGATAGGGGTCCGCATTTTATAGCTGGGGTAGTGCAGGAATTAACACGAATGTTAGATATGACCTGGAATTTGCATACCCCCTGGAGACCTCAGTCTAGTGGGCAGGTGGAAAGGATGAATCAAACCCTGAAAGGACAAATCAAAAAGATTTGCCAGGAAGCTAAACTGCACTGGCCCCAAGCTTTGCCTTTGGCCCTACTCAGTATTCGAATTAAACCAAGGGAAAAGGTAGGCGTAAGCCCATATGAGATATTATATGGCAAACCATATCATGCAACTGTATTAAAGGGGAGGTACATGTGAGTGGGGACCAGGCGATTGCAGAGTATGTTATGTCACTTAATAGGATCTTGAATTCTTTAAGAAATACATTACAGTGGAATAGACCGCTCACGCTGGAGAATTCTGTCCACGACATCCAGCCTGGGGACCAGGTGTACGTCAAGAAGTGGATCACGGATCCGCTACAGGAATCATGGAGCGGAGCCCACCAGGTGATGATGGCGACCTACACGGCGGTGAAGGTCCAGGGGATGGATGCTTGGATCCATTACACCAGGGTAAAGAAGGCACCGTTCCAATGGGAAACCCAGATAGTGTTTCCAACCCGGATGATCTTCCATGCAAAGCCGCCTTCTTAATTATATTACTGCTAGTGATCATGAGACTATTACCCGTTCAAGGGTCTACTCTAGTACAGGTTGAAGAAACAAAGGTTACAGTCATGGAAGGGATGGATGTTCAATTAACTTGTGTTATCTTTGACAGCCAGAAAGTTGAGGCCGGTGAAGTTATTGCAATATGGCAACGGGGGTCTGAAAGAAGCCGAGGCAAGATAGGAGTCAGTTGGGATCAGGATAAACAACAAGGAAACACGGTACTGAATCTTACCAAGGTAACCACAAACGATACGGGAGAATATACATGTTTGGTCAAAATACGGGATAGTTTTGATTACAAAAGAGTGAGTATGAGGGTTTTGCCATGGACAGGGGATCATGCTGAAAACATAAAGGTTAATCCAGTATCAATGGCAGTGGACATGTGGGATGGGCCACCTCTCAGAATAAATTGTTCCTTCCTAGTAAGATCAAGATATCAAAGGAACCTTCGGGTCAAATGGTGGAAGCAAAATAGGGAACTGACCTGGGACAGAATAGAGGACGGGACCAGTTGGTGGGGGAAGGAAGGCAAAGGTTGTGGGTGGTCAAATGTCACTAATCCTAGAATAGGAAATGCATGGTGGAGGCATGACAGAATGATGTTATCCTTACAGAGACACGGTAGAAGGAGTAGACGGGAGGTTAATGATACAATAGAACGAAATACTGAGCAGGAAAATTTAGTAGTAAGATTAATCAGAGATTTTGGGATCATGCAGAATGTGACTAAAATAACAGCTTGCCTGCCATTACCACAGGCTGCAGGTGAACCAATTCCCTGGGGAATAATACCGGTAACCAAAATGCCTGAAACATTCAAGAATGTTTCATGGTCCTGCCAGTCAGTTCCCAAACCAGTAGATGTATGGAGGGATTTGTGTATGACCATTCGGGCTATGACTAGAGAGGAATGTGAAAAGAAATCCAATCATTATGGTTGGATTCAAAATACCAGGAGGTGTTTAATTGCAACCCCAATAGATGAGCCATGCAATACAGTACGAATAAGAACGAAATCCCAACGAAATGAGATGAGTTGCCAGAATGTCACACAGAATTTTGACACCTGGAATAGTTGGAAGACATTATGGGGACCTAGTGTTTTGGAACACTATAATTACCTTGGGGAAGTACAATGGTGCATCCAATGGTCAGGAGTAAAGAATCAGCCACATTATAGGGCCCTTATCACGTCTACATCTTCCCGAGAGTTCAGACCGCAGAAAGAGGATTGGAATTTTACTGAGGTTTTTACATGTGATACACCGGAAGACCGAATTGGATTCGTACCGGTGAAAATGGCATTAAAGTGGGGATGCGAGTGTAGGGGGTATGATCACACGGTTAGCAGAGAGTCCATGGATGGACCTATAGATTGCAGATATACTACTGTGCACAGCCCTGGAAATTTAGTCTGGGTGTTGGGACAGGGACAGTGGACCACACATTTACCTCTAGATGGATCAGTAACACAAATCACCCTAGGGGTTCCCACATTGTGTCCATACTGGAAACAGAATAGATTGGTCCAACGGAAAGGACTCAGAAAGAGGGAAGAATCCCTAGAGGAGCAGTGGCATGAACCTGGCTCAGGAGTACAATTTGGATGGATATTGGAGTCATTATTCCCTCCGGTAGCGACATATCGAAACAGGGAAATGCTCAACAATTTGTTAGGACAGACAGAAAGGTTGGCAGCAGCTACTAAGAAGGGATTTAAAGATCTAAATTTGCAATTGCAAGCTACATCAAGAATGACCCTACAAAACAGAATGGCATTGGATTTGCTATTGTTAAAGGAACATGGAGTTTGTGGTTACCTGAGTAGGAGAATAGATCATTGCTGTGTACACATTCCAAATGTTACACTTGAAGTTGAGAAAGATATTTCTCAACTGGCAGAAGTGGAAACAAAAACCAAGGAAATTGAAAAGGAAGCACAGCATAATTGGATAGGAGCAGTATTTGATTCTTTGGGGCTTCACCTGTCTGGCTGGATTACATCTGCTATAAATATGTACTAATGTTTTTAGTATTTTTAGTGACTATATGGATTGTATATAGATGCCTCTTAGGTGTGATCAAAAAGGAAAAGAGGCGATCTCTCCGGTTGCTGAAGGCGATGACCCACGGGCGGCAGAATGAAGAACACTCCCCACCTCGTTATGAAGATGTTACTGTTGATTGAGCATCCTTGCAGCAGGACTGAAGGATGCTCAAAAGGGGGGGAAATGTTGGAAAAGAAATGAAATTTAGCAAAATATTTAATTATAGTGAGTTGTGTCTGAACTGGTTTGTTAAAAAGTAGTTTTGTAGCCGTTGAAAAGTGTGTTGAGTTTTGTGTGTAACCTAGGAGGTAGTCTTAGGGATTTAATAAATAATTAAACTAGTGCAGGAAAGTAAGAATGCTAACCTGTCTGGAGGCAGCATACAATGCTCTTAGAATAAGATAAGCAGAGGATTAATGATCTTGTTTGTGAACCCAGGAATGTATCACAAGGGGTCTGTGACCAGGCAAGGGGAACGGGGAAACTGTTTCTTGGAGACTTTGTTGTGAATTGCATGTATAAGAGGGAAGCACCCATACGTGAATTTGGGGGGCTCGGATTTTGGGACGTGAGTCCCCCAGTTCCCCGGGCCTTAATAAAGCACCCACAAAACTTATCCGAGTTTTGTGTCATTTATCAATCGGGCAACAACAGGAAGACTACAAAATCTTCATCAGACGACCTCCAAAAGACTTGTGCGACCACCAAACTGAGTGGTGGCGCATGCGCGGAAAAGGTGATAATGAGGGTGGACATAGAAATATGACAAACCAAAAATGGGAGGAGATGGTATTAACACATGGCATGTAAGGGGGTAATTTTCACTCGGCAAGCTCATATGTGAGGTGGCACGGGTCCAAGAGCCCTTCACTCTGTACCCCACATTTTTTTTGCTTATGCGCTATTATTTGAACCAAATTATCCCTTATTTATATATTTCCTCAGCTATTCAATTAAAATTGCTGCTAAATCAAATATTGTTTGGCTTTTTTTTATGATGGGAATATTGGGCAAACATAACACAGACAGCCAAAAAAGCTCCTTGTGGGCAGAGCTGGCAGCATCGGACCCCCAAATTGTGTCCAGTGCTGCCTTGTGTAGCCCAAAATCGCCAGTAGAGGCACTGGATGTTTGTGCACTGGGATGCTTTAGAACCATGGCTGAAATTTAGGAACCCCGGCCCTAATTACAATGTCTCCTTAATGGTCTGCAGCACCCAGAGCAGAACTGGGGCATTGGCCCAATCAGCTCCAATTTTGCCCCATTTTGCCCTCCCAAGGCACTGCTTCCAGCCTAGGCTGCCCCTGTGCTCCAGCTGCAGCTGTAGAGCCCTCAGAGCTGCGGCTCTGCTCTCCTTCTCCTCCTCCCCCTGTGGCTTCTGTGTAGGGACCAGCAGTGGCCCAGGAAGAGCAGGAACTCCAAACGTGCTCTGGAGCCCCCTGAGGAGCCCTGGCAGAGTCAGCACCGAGTACCAGCTTTCCTCAAAGTGCCAGGGTAATTCAACATTTCCAGAGTGGCTGTGCCAGGGCTGAAGGAAGAAAACGGAGAGAAAGGCTGAGAGTTTGCAGGAATTTCGGTGTAAAGCCACTAGAGGGGCTGCTATGGACCCAAGACCTGCCTGGGGTCAGGTGCTGCCTTCCTTCCATTCAGGATCAGGGAGAGCAGTTGGAGGTGTTGCACAGGGCGTGTGCCAGGCCCTGGGACACTGCTACGCTGCCAGTGGGCTCTGTGATCCAACCTGCTGCCTTGGCAGCTTCTGCTCGCTGCTGGTGGTGGTGCCAGGAGCGATTGGTGCCCGTGAGTTTGCAAAAGGAGCGATTTCCCCTCCTCCCTCCCGTCTGAGGCCGCCATGGCCCCTGAGGGGATGGAGCTGGACCAGGGCGCCCCCTGCTGGCCGGGAGTACTCCCTGCAGCGCCCCCTGATGGCCGCAGTTAGAACTGCCACAAAAACCAACAGCCCTGAGCGGGAGGGAAAGTTCTGGGTTTTTTTTGTTTGTTCTGTTCTGGTTTATAAATTTCCCAGTAAAGACCTGTTATTCCTTTTCCTACACTTTGGCCTGGAAGCCCCACCATTTTTGAAATTAGAAAATATTTTTGACATGGGTCTTCATTCTATTCCAGGAACATTCCCACTTTCTTGGCTCATATTGCTTATAAACGAGATGTCAGCTCCTGAGCTGCAGTGTGGATGGGACAGACACCTATAGGGAAGACAGGATCAGGGACTTGGCCACGTCATGCTCTGCCCTTTAAGCCACTTGGGCCACCAAGGGCCGTCTCCCCAGATGGCACTTCTGCTCACACAGCCACTCAGGAGCTGGCTTTGGCAGAGTGTCACACTGTCCCCAGTGTGCCATGGCTGACAGACTGATGGACAGACGGGGCCCTGTCTCACCAAAAGCAAGGCCTGACCCACCCCTGCCACACACAGGTGTTCCAAAATGTCTCCAGACATCACACTTTTCCTGTCTCTGACACCCCACCATGTGCCATGGTCTGATCCTAACTGCTCTGGCAAAGGGGCAGGCTCCAGAACCCTCACAGGGCCTTCATGGCATCATTGGGGGATGATCACGGGAGAGAAGGGGTTTGGGAGGGGAGAAGAGGAGGGGAGAAGAGAATCCCAAGCCTTCTGAAGGCTGCTTTGGCCATCAGAGCGAGGAAGATCCAAGGCCGTGCCAGGTTACTCTGGGGTGTGAAACATGCTGGGAGGAGTGTTCAGGGTTTCTTACTTGTTGGGGGCTCTCCTAGGAAATTGTTCTTTTTGTGACTCTTTGGACTCTGAAACTTGTTGCTGTTGCTGGTGGTTTCATTCTCTCTTGTTGCTGTTTCAGGAAATTGTTCTTCTCTCAGTCCTTTGGGATCTTTCTCCCTTCACAACGAGGTTGAGGAGCAATTTTTTAGTGGCGGCACACACAAGAGTGGGTGCCCATGGGTGGGCACCCCCAGTGCCCCCCAGTGTCACAGCACATTCCCGTAGATGTCACCGGGTTCCTGTGGTCGCCCCTGGGGTCCCTGCAGCTCCGCGTAGGTCACCTGGGGATCCTGGAGGGTGGTGGCAGGGGGGAACACTGCGAGACACATGGGCTGTGGGATCTGGATGGGGTGACACTCGTGGGTGAGGTGTCCCTCTGTGTGTGTCCCCACCGTACTCACCCCCTGCTCTCTTGGTGACCATCGCGTGGGTGTACAGCACCTCTCCCTCCTCTGGGGGGGCTGGGGGATCCGGGGGGACCCTGAGGGAACAAAGGGGATGTGGGGGAAGAAATGGGAGGTCGTGGCGGTAGGGGTAAAAGGGGAGAGTGTGGGTTGAGCCCCCATTCACCTTTCCTGCTGCTTCCTGGCAGTTGCAGAGGAAAGAGGGGAGGGGTGACTGTGGGATCTGAGGGCTATGACCCCTCTTAGGAATCCTGAACAGCCAAGGGGCCCTCAATTTCCCACAGGACCCCCAAGCATCCCTGAGGTCCCCCAGAATTCATGAACATCCCCAGTGCCCCTGACCAACTCAGCCTCAAGAACCCAAAGCCCGGCAGAGACAGAGACACCCAAACACCCCCAAGGGAACCCCCAACATCCCTGCAGGACCCTCCAGCACCTCCCCAAACCCTAAAGGACCCCCAGGCAAGGTCACAGTTCTGGGGCTGTGGGTGCTGTCTAATTGCTCCCCAACTCTATAGCTCCCTGGGACCCCTGTCTCCCCATTGTCATCCACCCATATGGTGCCAGGTCACAATGACACCCACAAGCAGATGCAGGAACAAAAGGGCCCAACCGACCCCTGCAGCCACTGCAAGAAACAGAGGGGGACACGGTGTCAGGGTTACTCATCATTCCCGGGGTCCTGCACTCCCTGGTGACCCTGTGCGTCGCCACCTGTGTCCCTGTGTCCCCATGTTTTCACTGTCAGTGCCAGCTCAGGGCTGAGTGCCCAGAACATGCGGTGCCGTCCTGTCCCAGCTGGTTGGTGGCCACGTACTGGTAGGTGCCCGAATGTCCCACATTGATGGCTCTGAGCTCCAGGAGGGGACCCCAGCCAACCTCCTGCCCATTGTGCAGTCAGGTGAACGTGACAGGGGCTGAACCCACCTGCACCTAGCAGTGCAGGGTCATGGGGTCACCTGCACGCACCTGGTGTGACAGGGGACTGGGGGTGATGGTGGCATTGGCCACGGGCGCTGTGGGGACACAGACAGGGCTGAGGGCACAGGGAGGGGCTGGCAGCCGGTGTGGGTGGGTACGGACAGGGGGGGATGGGTGTGATGGGGGATGTCGGGGATGAGGTCACACCATGGAGGGGTGAGAGGACACAGGGCAGAGGTGGGGGGACACAAGCAAGGTGTCCGGGGGCCATGGAGGTGCCCAGGCAGGAGACCCAAGGGGTCTCTTGGGGCTCCCTGTACCCATCCTAGCACTCATTGCGCACAGTGACGCAGAGCCGGGCACTGCTCTTCCACATGGCCTCCCCTTGGAGAGCACCTGGCAGCTGTAATTCCCCGAGTGGGAGACCCCCACAGCGGGCGAAGACCCCTGCAGGCCCCCCACCACTTGCCCGTCCTGGTAGAACACGTGCAGGAGGGGGGCTCAGGGCCGCAGGGGCCTGGAGATGCTGAGGCAGTTGAGAGTGAGGGGGGAACCTACGGTGAGATCAGGGGGACCTTCCAGCACTTGCACCATGAAGAGCTCAGGGAAGGAGAGGGGAGGGAGATTTGTGACCCCAAGTTCCCTGGAAGGGGCTGGAGGTGTCAGGGTGGCAGCTCTGGGATGGTCACCATGCACTGTCACTGTCACCAGCGCAGACTCCTTCCACACCCAGTATTCCACCTGGCCTTTGCAGCTGTAGTGGCCACTGTGGTTCAGCTGCAGAGGGGACAGGGACAGCTCGGTGCTATCGGAGGACACCTCCAGATCTGTCTCCTTTTGGTAGAAGGACACCAAGGTGACCGTGTTGTTCCACCAGCCCTGGCAGCACAGTGTCACTGTGTCCCCCTCCAGTAGCGCCTGCCCCAGTGCCTGCAGTACCAGCCAGTCTCGGAGACAGAGAGGATTCATCACATCACATCACATCACATGACAGGGATCTGGAGGGTTCTGGTGAAATCGGGACCCCCACTGGGTCGCACTCAGTGCACCAGAGGTCATCAATTCCATCAACAGGATCCTCTCACTCTGGGATGCTCTGGGATGTCCGAGAGCAGGGGACAGGCTCTGGTAACACAGGAGGTGACCTATGGAGCAAAGACCACCAGGGGCCCTCAGGGATCTCGTGGGTCCCAGTCTGGGGACACCTAAACATCCCTCACCATTTGAGACTCTCAGGGGGGAACTGCGCCTGGTGCCAGGTCTGACACACCGGTAGGTGTCTTTCTTGGTGACAGTGATGTTTTCCTGTCCGTCCTGCACCCAGCGCTCCCTGTCCTTGTACCAGGTGGTAGCACTGGCAGTCCCCGAGCCCTGGCAGGTCAGTGTCACCCTGTCCCACAGCACCGCCGGCCTCCACGGGGACTCCACAATGAGCTGGGTGGTCTGGGCACCTGTGGGTGACAGGGGGACACCAGACTACCAGGGCCAGTGCAGGGCTGAGGACAGCAGAGTCGGGTCATGGCATCCCCCGAGGACTCACCAGCGAGGCTGAGGGTCTGGGCTGAAAGGGAGAAGGGACAGGGCTGGATGGGGGATGGCACTGCAGGGACAGCAGCACAAGGAATATGGGGTGTTGGGGCTGTCCCCAAAAGGTCTCCATGGGGGCATTGGTGTGGCACAGATGTCTCAAGGGCAGGGACACAGTGGCCAACCCATGCTCAGGAATGGGGACCCTGTGCTGACACTGGTCAACATCAGCAGCCCCACAGCCACATCCCCATGGCCCTGCACCCATGGTCCCATTCCATTGGCACCTGTCTCCATGGCCTATCAGCGTGGTGCTTGTCCTCTTGTCCCTGTCCCTGCATCACTGTTTCCCTGTCCCCACAGCTGCCCCAGCCCCAAGGTTCCTTCTTCAACATCCTTGTCCCAACATCTCTATCCCCTGTCCCCACATCCCAGTTCCCCTATTCCTGAGCCCTGTTCCTGTCCCCAAAAGCCACCCCAGGACTCTGGTCACACTGGGCTCAATGCCCTGCTGACCCTGGGGACCTCAGGGGACCCCACAGCTCCCCTGTGCCCTGTCCTCTCCCCATGCCCGGGGTGTCAGGCCTGTGCCCAGGGGACTCACCCCACAGGAGCAGCGCCACCTTCCCAGCCATCCTGGTGTCCCCAGCCATGTGCACTTGCTGTCACTCATTGCTGTGGCCACCGCTCCCCTGGCTGGTGACTCTTCGGATGAAGGGGAAGGAAGTGAGGTCACGTCCGTCCCCACGTGTAGGTAGCCCTTGGTGGGGACAGGGCGGCCACAAGCTGGGCACAGGCCAGGGACATTCTGGGATAGTCTGGGGACATGGTTGGCGATGGTGTTGCCAGGAGTGGGGGGCTCAGGGGATGTGGGGAACCAAGGGTGGGTGTCCAGGGGAATTGGGGTCTCCATGCCTAGGGGGATTCAGGGATGGGAGTGCTGTGGAAACAGGGTCCCCAAGGATTTGGTGTCATGGCATGTGGGTGCCGGAGTTGGGGGTGCAGGGGGAAAAAGGGGATCCTTGGAAATAGGGGTTCTGGGGGAAGAAGCAGCCCATGGGATGGGCTCAAGGCAATGGTGGTGCTGGGCAATAGCAGTTCTGGGATAGAAGTCCCCAGGGAGGAGAGACCAAGGCAATGGGGGTCCCATGGTTGGGTTCCCAGGGGAATGGGGGTGCCAGGGATGCGCAGTGGCTGGGTGGGCACAGGGGTCACAGCTCCTTCCCAGGGTGCTTCAGAAATCGGGGTGACCCAGGGCCCAGCGCTGCCTCCCTGGGGTGCTCATTTCCTGGGGAAGTATCACATGGGGGTCCTGGGTTGCTGTGCCTCTGTGCCCACCCCTGCCCTTGACTTTTTCCTCTCTTTATTTCTCTTATTTCCCTATTTTCCTCACTTTTGTGCCATGTACCCCCATCCCCAGTTCCTGACACAGCAATCCTGGGAAACACCTGAGCAAAGAACAGGTTGGGGGCACCCCGGAGAGAGGGAAGATGGGGAGTGGGGGACGCAGGAAAGGGTGGGCAGGCTGTGGGGGATGGGGGTGTTGGGCTGTGTCCCCTCAACACTTTCACTTTCTTTTTCCTAGACAAGAAGGAAGAGGCCATTTGTGCTCAGTTTCAGATGGGAAAGGGGCGGGGTTCTGTCCTGGGGGACACATCAAGGGGGGTCCTGTCCTGAGAGAATCCTGTCCCCGGGGGTGACGTATCCTGGCATGGGGGGTCCTGTCCCAGAGGGTGACAGTTCCAGAAATGTCCCTGCACGTTCCTGGCAGGGTGCCTGTCCCAGGGGTGGCACATCCTGGGGACCCCTGTCAATGCAAGGGTGGGGCCCAGCCATGGCCCAGCCCCACTGCACAGGGATGGCCATTGCCCAGTCCTGCTCTGGCCAGCCCCAGGTGACAGTCAGGACCTGAGGGTCTTCCCTGCCCCCTTGGCTTTTATTCTGGCAGATTTAGAGCTGCTGCAGAGGTGAGAATTCTGTGGGTGGAAAAAGGCCTGCCTGTGGTTTCCTCAGCCCTGCAAGAAGCACAAGACCCAAAGACAGGCCAAGCAGTGGCTCTGAGAGGGCCTTTGATGGTTTTCAGAGCAGGGCTGGCTGGAAACTCCCCCTGCAGGGCCAGCTGAGGGGAAAGGAGTCTGGAAATGCATCAATTGATCATTTTGTCCCTTTGCCCAAGGGACTGAGAGAGCCCCAGCACTACTGCAAATCCCACAACAATCTGCTCAACAACCTGACATGCACTCTCCTTCTTGAACAAAACCTGCAGCCCTTTGGAACCTCGTGGAAAGAATGTTTGTGATCTGGATGTGCACACCAGAAGAGAGGGAAAAGTGTGGAAATATTGAGCAGGGGCTGCACACGAGAGGCTGGGGAACAGGGGTGTCACAGCAGGAGCAGGGAGTGCCCAGGCAGGGGAATTCAGGGCAGGCTGGAGGAGTTGGTTTACCAGGGAATCAGTCCCTGAGGCACACACAGGCATTTCCACAGATTCCTGTGCACTGTCCCAAGGATGGACAGAGCTTCTCCTCTTTCTTTGGTACCCCCACTTCTGCCCTGTGTCTCGTCAACCATTCCTGGTGCGACCCCATCCCCGACATCCCCTATCACATCCATGCCCCATCCCGATACCCCCTACACCAGCTGCCAGCCCCTCCCTTTGCCCTCAGCCCTGTGTCCCCGCAGTGCCCGTGGCCAATCCCACCATCACCCCTGGTCCCCTGGCACACCAGGTGCGCACAGGTGACCCCGTGACCCTGTCCTGCTCAGTGCAGGTGGACTCAGCCCCTATCACCTTCATCTGGCTGCACAATGGGCAGCAGGTGGCCCAGGATCCCCTTCTGGAGCTTGGCAACATCGATGTGAGACATTTGGGCACCATGCAGTGCATGGCCACAAACCAGCTGGGACAGGACCCACACCGTGTGTTCCGGGCACTCAGCCCAGAGCTGGCCCTGGAAGTGACACCTGGCTCACCCTGGGTCACAGGTGGGGTCACACAGGGTTGCTGGGCTTTCAGGACACCTGCAGTTGAGGGTGACCCCGATGTGTCCTCTCTGTCCACAACAGTGGCTGTGAAGGTCAGCAGAACCCTTCTGTTCATGCTCCTGCTCCTGGCTGTCATCGGGGGCTGTCACTGGTGGCACCACCATGGTGGGTGACAATGGGTTGGATAAGAGGATCCTGAAATGAGGGGAAGCCTCCAGAGTGGGGGCAGAGATCAGCAGCAGCCAGGGCCCCTCAGCTGGGGGACACTGAGCCTGCAGTGACCTCAGCTGGGTGTCCTGGGGGATTTGGGGGGAATTTTGAGATTCTTGGTTGGGCCACAGGGCCTTCTCTGTGTGGGCTTTGAGGAATGTTGGAGTGACACTGGGAGCTCCTGGAGGATTTGGGGAGCTCCTGCATGGATGTGCAGGTATGTTTGGGATCTTTCTGGGGTCCTGGATGAGTTTACGCGTACCCCTCCCTGCTTGGGGTCCTGCGGACACCCAGAGGAGGGGGCTGTGCTCAACACCCACATCATGGGCACTGAGTGGGCAGGCGGTGAGTACAGGGGAGAACAGGGACACATCACCCACGGGTGTCACCCCCCAACTAGGTCCCCACAAGCGGTGTCTCTCTCAGGGCCCCCACGGGTGTCCCCCGGCCCTGCTCCTCCTCAGGATCCACAAGTGACCAACGCGGAGCTGTCAGGACCCCAGGAGGGACAGCGGGACCCCTGTGACTACAATGATGTGCTGTGACACTGGGGGCACTGGGGGGCACTGGGGGCATCGATTCCCCTCAGGAGTCTCTTCTTCCTCTTCACAGCACCCCACGGGGCTCCTCCTTCCCTCTCCCAGTACTGGGGGAGCACATGACGTTTTCCCTCTTATTATACCCAAAATGCAGTTTTTTGGTCAAACTGCGTGAGAAACAAGGCTCACTCTTTAAATTTTGTAAATGTAAAATAAGGAATAAAAGGGACAGTAAAAAGTGTGTTGGGTGCTTGGAAACTGCCAGAGGCACATGCATAACTACAGCAATTCTCCTTACATAGCTTTTCATTGTAATGGTTAAAATACATACTCAGGAGGGTTATAGATATTGAAACATTCTTTCCAGTGCACATGTTCTGGGAATTCTTTTGCTTGGTTTGACCTTTGATTTATTTTCATACAGTACACACCATACTGCAGAGTAAATTTATATATTTTATGTCCTCACAAAGCCCCCCTGTTCTGTGGTTTGACAGTTCTTTATAAAAGAAGGGTCAGTGGTAAATTCCTCTTTGCATTCTTCTTTTGGATGTTTATTTACTTGCTACTTTTCAATGTGTTCTTCTCATAATGATGAGATACTCCACCAGTACATTAAATCAACAATATCTATTTCACAAAATTATCTGAGTTATTCTCACCATTATCACTTAGTTACACAAATGAAGGCATTAGCTACTTCTGCAAAAGGTGATGTTATGACACACATCAAATTGTCTCTATCTTGATATTTTGTGAGAGCCTAAACTATGATGTATTTATCACACCAAAATATATGTTCTTCACAGGGATTAGGGTAAGAAGACCGACAAATTGTAGTGTATCAAAAGCAGTTAAAATTGATTACAACCTGTATTATATCAAAATAATTTGGAAAAACAAATATAATAGTGAAAACCAATGACAACATAGTTATTTTTAACAGGAGTGAGGTGTATTGAAGGGTTTATTTGACTTCTCCTTATCTTGCCCTGTGCCCACCCAGCCACTGCCCATCCCTGGCACCCCCATTCCCCTGGGAACCCAACCATGGGACCACCATTGCCTTGGTTTCTCTCCTCCCTGGGGACCCCCATCCCCAGATTACCATTGCCCAGCACCACCATTGCCTTGATCCCATCCCATGGGCTGCTTCTTCCCGCAGAACCCCTATTCCCAAGGCCCCCCTTTTTCCCCCTGCACCCCCAACCCTGCCACCCACATGCCATGACCCCAAATCTCGGGGGACCATGTTCAGGGAATCCCTGAATGTCCCCAGACATGGTGACCCCAATTCCCCTGGACTCCCAATCTCCTGCAAAAGCCATCGTTGGTGCCTCACATCCCCTGAGCCCCCCCCTCCTGGCAACAACAGCCCCACCTATGTCCCCAGACTGTCTCCACACCCTCCCTACAGCCCGTGCCCAGCTTGCGGCCACCCTGCCCCCACCAAGGGCCATCTCCATGTAGAGAAGGACCTGACCTTGCTTCCTTCCCCTTCATCCAAAAAGCCGCCAGCCAGGGGAGTGGTGGCCACAGCAGTGAGTGACAGCCAGTGCACATGGCTGGGGACACTGGGGTGGCTGGGAAGGTGGCGCTGCTCCTGTGGGGTGAATGCCCCGGGCACGGGCCTGACACCCCTGGGATGGGTAGGGCAGGGGGCACAGGGGGGGCTGCAGGGTCCCCTGAGGTCCCCAATGCCAGCAGTGCCAGTCCATGTTACCCACAGTGGACCTTGGTGGGACTGGGGTTGTAGGGTGGCTTTGGGGACAAGAATAGGGAGGCAGGAATTTGGGGATGGGGATGTGGGGACAGGGATGTGGGGACTGGCACCTTTGGGCTCAGGTAGCTCTGGGCATAGGGACAAGGGAACTGGGATGCAGGGACACAAGGAGACAACAACGGTGAGGATGTGGCCATGGGGATGGGATCATGGGGATGGAATCGTGAGCTTGTGGGGGTGACCTGGGCACCAGCATGGGCTGTGTCCGTGGTGTCCTCATGCCCAGGGTGTCCACAGTGTCCCCATGTTCTGCCTCAGCCCAGAGTGGCCTCGGTGTCCCTGTTCCCAAGGTGTCTGTGCCATATGGATGTGGTGCACAGGTGGCTGTGACACAGACATGTCCCCGTGCCTTACCAAATCTTTTGGGGAACACTCCCAAGCATTTTCCCACAAGAACTGCTGTCCCCACAGGGACAGTATGGGATATCCCCCACACCCTGTGCCCCAGGTGCCTCTGTCCCCACAGTGCCACCCCCACTGAGCCCTGTCCCTTCTCCCTTCCAGCCCAGACCCTTGGCCTTGCTAGTGAGTCCTTGGGAGATGCCATGGCCCCATCCTTCTGTCCCCAGCCCCACACTGGCCCTGGCAGGCTGGTGTCCGCTTTCACCCACAGGTGCCCAGACCACCCAGCTCCTCGTGGAGCCCCCCTGGAGGCCGGCGGTGCTGTGGGACCGGGTGATGCTGACCTGCCAGGGCTCGAGGAACACCGGTGCCACCACCTGGTACAAGTACAGCACTGGGGGCAGGAGGGACCTGACAACTTCTCTATCAACATGGAAGGCACCTACTGGTATGACAGACCCGGCACCGGGTGCAGCCCCCCCATGACAGTCTCAGATGGTTAGGGGGGTTTGGGTTGAGCCCCAGGCTGGCCCCCACAGTGACCCCAAGGGCTCTGGGTGGGCTCAGCTCCATGGGTCGCTTCCTGTGTGACCAGAGCCTGTCCCCTGCTCTGGGGACATCCCAGAGCATCTCAGAGCGGGGAAAACTCATGTTGGAATTGGGTGGGATCCAATGGGGAAATCCCCATGAAAATGGGACCTACAGTGTGACAAGTACCCCTCTGTCCCTCAGGCTGGCTGGTGCTGCAGGAGGTCGCACAGGCGCTGCTGGAGGGGGACATGCTGACACTGCTCTGCTAGGTCAGGGAGAACAAACCGCTCAGTGACATTTACTTCTACCATGAAGAGAAGCATCTGAAGGGGCCCCATGATGGGACTGAGCTGTCCCTGTCCCCACTGCAGCTGAACCACAGTGGCTGCTACCGCTGCAAGGGCTATGTGAGCCATTTAGTGTTCCAGTGGAAGGAGTCAGAACTGGTGACAGTGACAGTGCACAGTGAGTGCAAGGATGGGGACAGGGAAGCCCATCATCCTCCAAGGGTTTCCCCACCACTGCCTGAATCCTTCATCCCTCCCTTTACTCCTCCCTGTGTCACCCTCTCGCCTCCCTTCCTTCCCTGGGTCCACCTGCCCATCTCTAAACCTCAAATCATTCCCTGAGTCTTTTCAGTCTCACTTGTGATTCCCCATCCCTGCCTGGGTCTCTCCACCTTTCCATGGGATCTCGCCATTGTCCCCAGGTCCCAGCATGCCTCCCAGGGTCCCCTTCTGCTCACTGGGATCCTGTCTGCTCCCATCCAATCCCCTCTTTCCCCTCCTGTGTCCCCCTGCCTGTCCTGGGTCCCCAATCCCTCCTGTGTCCCCCTCCCACAGGAGTCCCGCCCTCGGGGGTGTCCTTGTCAGCACAGCCTCTGGGGGACAGGTGGCACTCAGGGACCCCCTGGTGCTGAGCTGCGCAGTGGCTATGGGGACAGGTCCCATGTCCTGCTCCTGGCACCAGGAGGGCTGGGGGCACTGCTGGGCACCAGTCCCGGCCTGGAGCTGCACCACATTGGGGACAATGACAGAGGCCAGTACCGGTGCCAGGTCAGCAATGGGGACAGCGTGGCTGAGAGTGACCCCCTGAATGTCACCGTCCTGGGTGAGCAGGACCCTCAGGCTGTGAGTGACCTCACCCACATCACCCCCATCCCACCTTGCCCAGTGCCAAGTCTGTGTCCCCACAGTGCCCATGGACAACGCCATCATCCCCGGTCCCCTGGCACACCTGGTGTGTGCAGGTGACAATGTGACCCTGCGCTGCTTGGTGCAGGTGGGCTCAGCCCCTGTCACCTTCCCCTGGCTGCACAACAGGAAGGAGGTGGCCCAGGGTCCCCTCCTGGAGCTCAGGGACATCGATGTGGGACATTTGGGCACCTACCAGTGTGTGGCCACCAACCAGCTGGGACAGGACGGGCACCACGTGTTCCAGGCACTCAGCCCAGAGCTGGCACTGGAGGTGACACCTGGCTCACCCTGGGTCACAGGTGGGATAACACATGGCCACCAGGATGTTCATGACCCCCATGGTTCAGGGTGACCCCAATGTGTCTCCCTCTGTCCCCAGCAGTGGCTGTGAATGTCGGCAGGACCCTCCCGTTCCTGCTCCTGCTCCTGGCTGTCATTGGGGGCTGTCACTGGTGGCACTGCAGGGGCGGGTGACAATGGAGGGGATGGGTGTCCTGGAGTGAGGGGGAGCCCCCAGAGTAGGGGCTGAGATGAGTAGCACCCAGGGCCCCTGAGCTGGGGGACACTCAGCCTGCAGTGACCTCGGCTGGGGGTCCTGGGGGATCTGGGTGGAATTTGGAGGGTCTTGGTTTGACTTCAGGGCCATCCCAGATGGGCCTTGTGGAACACTGAGGTGGCACTAGGATGTGCAAGGATGTTGGGGGATGTTTTTGGGATCCTGGGGGGTTTGGGGGGTGCCCCTCCCTGCCAGGCTTGTGATTCTGGGGACTCAGAGGGTGAGGGGTACCACGGGGGTTGGGGACCCTTCAGTGGTGTAAAAGTTCTGGGGGGCTTCAGGGGTGCTCAGATTTTCTTGGGGGAGTCCAGAGTCCTCTAGGAATTGGGGCTGCAGTGGGGATTTGGGGGTCCTATGGGTGGTTGGAGCTGCCAAGGTCCCTGGAAGGTTCAGGGGTCCCGGGGTCCCCACCGTCACCCCCTCCCCTTTTCCTTGCAGAAACTAAGAAATTCCAGGACAGGTGAGTTGGAGGCTCTGGCTGGGACTCCCCTTTCCCCCTCCTCACAAACCTCCCAGATCCCCCCCTACCCCCACAGGGCCCCCCATGGAGGAGGGGGCTGGTCTCAACACCCACGTGGTGGGCACTGAGTGGGCAGGGGGTGTGTAGAGTAGGTTACCCTGGGATACGTCACCCACAGATGTCACCCCCGCCCAGGTTCCCAGAATTGGTGTCAGCCTCACGGTCCCCATGGATGTCCCCTGGCACTGCCCCACCTCATGATCCACAAGGTACCAAAGCAGAGCTGTTGGGACCCCACAAGGGACAGGGGGACCCCCATGACGACGAGAGCGTGCTGTGGCACTGGGGGCACTGGGGGCACTGGGGTCCCTGCCCCAGGGCACTCCCCATGCGTCCTCCCACCAGGATACTGTGCTTCCGTGCTTTGGGGTTGCCCACGAGTGGGGGGGGGTCCCATGTAGGGCTGCCCAGTGCTCCCCATTCCAGTGTTCCCAGTGCTCCTAGTACAGCCAGGAGCTCTCCCTTCCTGCCCCTGGTGTCAGAGGGCATAGGACCCTTGTCCCTCTTATAGGACCCAAAATGCAGGGTCCTTGTCAGGTTGTTGAGCAGATCCTTGTCGGATTTGGAGGATTTTTGGGAGTCACCGCACAGCACTGCCACAAACAGTGCCCCCTGCCAGTTCCCAGGGAAACCGCACCCTCTGTTTCCATGGCAACGCACACCCCATTCTCATAGCAACAGCATCCTATCTCCATGGCAACCGTCACCCGTTTTCATGTCAGCAGCCCCCTGTTCTCATGCATTCAGACCCCCCCCCAGTCCCATGGCAACAACCTTCTGTTCCCATGGCAACACCTTCCTCCCGGTTCCCACCCCTACAGCCCAATAATTACGATGGAAACAGCATCTCATTCCCATGCCTACATCTGCCCATTCCCACAGTAACAGCCCCCCCCAGGCCCATGGCACCTGTAGCCCCCATTACCATGCCCACCTCTCCCTGTTCCCATGGCAACACCCCTGTTCCCACACCCCCCACAGCGCATGCGCTGCCCTGTCTCCACCTCTCCGTCTCTCTGACTACATTTTCCAGCACCCCCACGGCCCGCGGCATGGTATGGTGCTCGACCGCTCTGTGGAGTTCATTTCCCATCGCTCCCCACAGCGCGGATGGGAGGGGCGGGTTTCTACGGTGGCCGTCACGGGCCTGCTCTCGTGACACGCGCCGTGAGCGGATGCCAAGATGGCGGACGAGGAGGGGGAAGCTCGGCCAGGGGTGTGGAGCAGGGCCAGGGAAGGATCCCCGGGCAGGCCCCACGTCGTCCACATTGTCAAGTCCAAGTTGGGTTATGGCTTTAACGTCCGTGGGCAAATGAGCGCAGGTGAGCAGCTGCATGGTGTTACGAGTAAAAAAAGGCTACCCATTTTTTTTGTAAAAAGGTTGCAAAGTGAACAGGTTGGACCAGTTGCTGCCAAGGTGGAGTTCTACCTGTTTGTTATTGTAATCACCGGTTGTTTTCGTTAACTACTTCTTTTGTATCGGTAAGGCCCTGCCTGTGGCTAAGTTGACAGCCCTTCTCCCCAGACAGTGAGAGGAGGGGATATGGTAGGGGGCATCAGAGGGCATGCAAAATAACTTCAGAACCAGCATGCCATGGGAAGCCACTTAACCACACTTACCAAAAAGACCCCCAAAGAACGAGCCAACACAGAATTAAGAGATCAGAATTATGTCTGGATGTGAGGAACAAAGTACCAGGTCTGCAGAGATGCTGAGAACTTTTGTTGCCTCTCGCTCTGAGCAAAGACCTCAGCTGGAGCCAAGACCTCGGGACAGCAAAACCTGAAAGTTGAGAGAAATAGGGGGTATAACCCTGCTGGTCTTGTGAGGACGGTGCTCCAAACTCTGCTCTCTTAGGGCACAAAGCTGCACGTTTCTTCTCTTCTGACTGCCCTTGGGAGCAATGACGGAGAAGCCACAGACCAGTCGAGCCTCCCAACCTTGAGCTGATCACTTTTCACAAAGGCATTAAAAGGAGAAAAAGTCCCCTGCCCTGTTCATTTCATGCAGCATCAATAGCAAGCTGTATGCGCCGCTGCAGAGCGTCAGCGCCCTGCTGGGCGGAGGGGCTGTCGACCGCGCCGGGGTGCGCAAGGGGGACCCGGCCTGCAGGAGCAGTGAGCACGGGAGGGCCACCCAGCCACAGCCCCCCTGCAGCCGGGCCCGGGAATGCACCCCACACACAGGGGCAGTCTCGGGGGAGTGGGAATGGGGGTCCTGAGGGGGCTTTGGGTGCGATGAGGGGGCTCTGGGGGCCATGAGGGGGCTCTGGGGATGCGGGCTGAGAGGACACCGAGCCCTTGGTGCGGTGTTGGGGTTCTGAGGGGCTCTGCGGGGCTTTGGGTGAGGGGGTCATGAGGGGGATTGGGACCCCGGACATTGGGAGGTTTTGGGGGGTCGTGAGGAGGCTGAGGATCATGTGATGAGGAGGGACTGGGACCCCTGGCCCTTGCTGGGGGTCTGGGGGGAATCCTGAGGGGGCTGAGGGTCCTTTGGTGAGGTTTGGGGGTGTTGCAGGCTCTGAGAGTCCCCTGGTGAGGGTGTGACTGGGGAGGAGGGGGAGCCCCTGACCCTTGGTGGCGATTTAGGGGGTCATGAGGGGGCTGAAGGTTCCTTGGTGAGGACGTCATGAGAAGGAGTTGAGACCCCTAGCCCTTGGTGGGAATTTGGCGGGTCCTGAGGGGGATGAGGGTTCCTTGGTGGGCATGTTGTGAGAAGGGGTTTAGACCCCCAGCCCTTGGTGGGAATTTGGGGGGATCCTGAGGAGGCATCAAGGGGGCAGAGGATCCCTTGGTGAGGTTTAGGGGGTCCAAAAGTGGGGGTCTTGAGGTGGCTGAAGGTGCCTTGCTGAGGGTATCATGAGCCCCCAGCCCTTGAGGGGAATTTGGGGGGTCCTGAGGGGGGTGCTGAGCCCAGACTGAGCCCCACAACCCTTGCTGGGGGTTTTGGGGGGGGGGTCTTACAGGAGCCTCTCAAGAGGGAACCCTTGAATTTCAATGTGGGGACCCTCCTGAGAAGGTTGGGAGGGAATTTTCAGGGGTAAACCCCTTGGATTTCAGTGTGAGGACCATCCTGGGGAGGGCAAAGGAGCATTTTTAGGGATAAACCCCTTGGATTCCAACCTGCAGACACTTCCTTCCCATTCCTGGCTCTTGTGTTTTCCAGCTGCTGCTTTTTAACACCCAATATTGTAACTTTGCCCCAGAAAACACCTTCCCATGGGAATATTCCTGCTGTGTGGAAACTCATCTTTCTTTCCCCAAAAAATGTCCTTAAACTTTGTGGCTGAAATCCCTCAAACCCCAGCGTAGGGTTTGGTTTTCAGGGATCCCTCCAGATCCTCCCACTGTCGCACTTCGCTCTGGGTCGGTTAAGTCCAATTACTGATTAATTCCAGGGATTTCCGAGCTGCAGGAATGTTTTGCTGCCAGCTCTGGAAGTCCAAGGGGTGTGAGGGGCTGTCAGGACCTGCCCGTGGCCGGCGAATCCCGCAGAAATCCCAGCTGGGATTTGGCTCTGTCCCAGCTGACCCAAATTCCCGATTCTTTGATTTTTCCATGCAGGAGAAGTACTGGGAGCAGGAGAAATTCTGTACCGGGATGTGCCAATTGGGGGAGCAGCGTTCCCAGGCTGAGGGGGTAGGGTTTTGTGGGCACTGGGATGAAATTTTCCCTCATTTTTGAGTGTTTTGGGGAACATTAAGAAAGCTGTGTTTGGCATGAGAGAGAGGTTTGGAGCTTGGTGCTGGAATTTTGGGGTTCAGTGGCTGGTCTCAGGTGAGGGCTGGGGGATGGTGTGTGAAATAATTAAGCCCTGGGGTTAATGATGGTTAATGAAGGGGGTTTGCTTATGGTCTCCCAATCCTGGTATCCCTATGGGAGGTGGAAGGATTGGGAATTTCCTCTTGGTTTATCCGTTTATTTCCTGGGAGTGGTGGCTTTAATTAGTCCCTCTGTCCTGTAGGGCTGACAGGTTGGCTCTTGCCCTATTCCAGTATTTAGGTATCCCAATATTCAATATTCCAATATTTATGTATTCTAATATTCAATATTCCACCAGTATTCCTATATCCCAATATTTCCATAATCCAGTGTTCCTGCATTCCAGTATTTCAATTTCCCAACAGCCTTGCATCCCAGTAATTCAATATTCCTATATTTCAGTATTCCTGTACACCAATATTTCAAGATTCCTATATTTCAATATTTCAGTATTCCTGTGTTCCAATATATCAATATTCCAATATTTTAATATTCCTATTTTTCAGTTTCAGTAATCCTGCCTTCCAATATTTCAATATTCCAGTATTTCAATATTCCAGTATTTTGCTATTTCAATATCCCAGTATTCCAACACTGCCGTATTCCTATTTCCCTATATTCCAATATACCAATATTCCCATAATTCAATGTTCCCATATTCCAATATCCCTATTTTTCAATATTTCAAGATTACCCAATTCCCATAGCCCAGCATTCCCATATTTTTCTGCAGAAACCGCCCCAAAATTCCCAAGTCTCATCCCTGTTCTGGCAGCATGAAAGCCCCCTCATTTTCCTCAGCTCTGTGAAAGTCCCAACTCCTGGAATTCCTGGAGGAGGAAAAATAAGCCAGGAGTCCCAAAATAGCTCTGATTTCCCTTCTTTTCATGGGAGCAGCGGGATCGGGGAGGGAAATCCGCTCTCCCGGCCATCCCGGTTCCTCCAGAGGGAACTCCCCAAAATCCAGGCCCTGGAGCTCCGGGAGGAGCTGCCTGGGTGGATTTGGGATGTTCAGGGTGTTGATTCCATGCAGGATTTCCTTCCCACCTCCTGGAATTCCCAGCAGACCGGCCCCGAGGAGGGGAATTTTTGGGGAGGAAGAGCCTGAGCAAGGAGGTTGTTCTGCTCCTGAGGGATTTCTGCTGGGATTTATGGGAGATATTTGGGATGTGGACACTCACCTGTGGCTCTGGCACTCCACAGCTCATCCCTATCCTGTAAAACCCTGGAGATCACTCATCCAAGTGTGTTTTCCATGAAAAGCCCACTCTTCCCCATCCTTATCTGACACCAACGGATGCTCCGGGTCCTTTTTCCATCCTTCCCTCCCTGATCCAGCATCCAGCTCCTCCCTGTGTCTTCCCAGGCTCTGGAATGCTCTGGAATCTGCATGGACAGAAAATGGGAGCTAATTGACCTCTTGAGTAAGCACCAATCCACCAGGAAGAGAAGCTCTGGAGCTGTTTGAGGAAGGACAGAATGGAGGGAAAAGGGATTTATCCCTAACACTGAGTGGGAAAAGGGGCGGATTTAGGTGGGGTGGGCAGGGCTGGGGCATCCTGGATCCCACCAGACTCATTCCTGCTGGAGAGAAACCTCTGGAACAGGTGCAGCACTGGGAAGGTGTCAGATTTTGATGGAATAATCTCTGGAATTGATGTCTTCCCAGCATTCATGGGTGAGGCCAAAGGCTTTTCCCTTAGGAGGTTGGACTGTCCCTCTCTCTGTGGGCTCAATTTCCATTTTGTGGGATGGGAGAAGCCAGCTCTGCCTTGGAAAGGTCTGGAATGGTCTCTGCACTGCAGTGGGAGCTGCTGGCTCGGCACATTCCCAGTGTTCTGCTCACCAAAGGCACTGCTGGGAATTCACCCCAGGAACAGGCAGTGGGAATTTCCTTGTCCAGAAGCTCTGAGGGGTCTTTAACCTTGGAAAATTTAGGAAATGGATTGGAAGTGGAAGCTAATATCTCTTTGATCACCAGCTGATTTCTCTTCCCATTTTTTCTTTCCCCTTTTCCCCTTTTCCCCCCTTTTCCCTCCCCTCTCCTATTCATATCCTCTGGAATTTCTTAGATCCTTCATGCACCCCATCCATTCCCAGGGGTCTCCATCTCCAGGATGCTCCTTGCCCAGTTCCTCACAGTGAATTCCCCTGACAGACCCAAAGTCAGGGAATTTTCCCAAATCCTGGTGGAAAATGACTCAATCCCTGTCAGAACAGGAACCCCGGAATGTTTTCTATGTCATGGAGCCCTTGCTCATCCATGTTGGCGTGATGGGAATTCTGCTTCGTCCTCATGCTTTGCCAGCAGCTCTGCTCCTCCAACTGGAAGATTCAGAGATTCCAGGATGTCCCAGCCTTTGCCAGCAGCTCTGTTGTTCCCAATAGAAGAATTCAGATCCCAGCCCAGCTGGTGGACGAGATGTTTTCCACACTGCCTCCATTATATCCAGGGAATGCTGCACTGGGCTGGGGAGCTTCTTCCCAGCTCCCTGGGAAAGGGGTGGGAGAGGAATTCCATGAGAAATCCAACCTCCACCTTCCACCCATTGAATCCAAAGCTTTTCCCACCAGAACCTTCCCATGGAATGAGGGAACAAGAGACTCTTCTATCCTGTAGTGGGAAATGCCAGAACCTCCTGCTCTGGGTAGAGCCCCTTCCACATTCCCAAAAAAAGGGATTTATCAGAGGAAGCTGCTCCTGGAATGCTGCTGAGAATGGCTCTCCTCAATTTCCCATCCAGCTCTAAAGCGGCCAGAATCAAAGCCAAGGGGGCAGGGGGGACCCTCAGGTGCTGGCTGCCACCTGGGGCTGGGCAGAGCAGGGCTGGGCAATGGCCATCCCTGTGCAGTGGGGCTGGGCCATGGCTGGGCCCCACCCTTGGATGGACACAACAACATCAGCCGCTCCACAATACACATCACTGTCCCAACAACATCACAATATTTAATCAACAATATAATCAATAATGTTATATCAATTCTTTTAATGTCCAGTGAAAGTCAACTTCCATTAACTTGTTTCTCACAGCACATACCAGTAAACAACTGTTATTCCTGTTCCCACATCTTTACCTAAAAGCCCCATAATTTCAAAGTTACAATAGTTCAGAGAGAAGGGGGTCGTATTTTCCATTGCAAGGGAGGTTCCCACCTTGTTCAGCTTCCTTGATAGAGCTGAACAAAGAAACACCGTTTCTGCCAGTTTAACCAAAGAGCTGCATTTTTTTCCCAGGAACAGGGAACCGGGTGCTGTGCCCCCTTGGAACTGGGACAGGCACCAGTAAGCCACTTTAATGGGTGCACCAGGAGGGGGATTGCCGAGCCACTAAGCACATGGGGGTTAAGAGGAACAAATCTGATTTGCATTTATGTCTCAACATATGTTACACATGAGGTGAAAAATGACTCTGTGGGTTGTACATGTGCTGGGAGCCCTGTCCCGGGCGAGGCTTCAAACGACAGAGAATCGGGAGAGAAAGCTGCCAGTGATCGGGCTGTGAGTGACCCCTACTGGATGATGGGACAGATGCCTGGGAAAAAATGCCCGGGAAAATCGGGCTCTGGAAGGACTCTTTGCAAATAAAAGCATCAAACTGTGACACAACAGGAGCGTTTTGCTTTGAGTTTCTTGGAGAGATCAGGGGCTTGCTCGGAGGGTCAGATTCGCCCTCCTCCCCATGGGATTTACATTCTCTGAACCTGGGAGAAGCAAAGAATGATCCAAACAATTCTCATTTACTGCTCCTGTGTTGTTCACAAATGGAATGCATTGTGGAAGATTGTTTATCTGAAGGGAATTTGTCATTGGATTCTGGTGTTTTGATTCACTGTGTTTTGATTCACTGACCAGTTGAATCCAGGTGTGTGTGTGTTTGTGGGCACTGTCGGCTGAAAGTCATCAGATTGTGTGCAGTGGAGTGAAGTGCTTGGCAGATTCAGTTTAGATGTAATGTAATATAATATAGATTATTATAGTACAATAAAGTAATTTATTAGCCTTCTGATAGGATGGAGTCAGATGCATCATCTCTCCCGGACACTGGAAAAAACTATCACCGATACTTCCCCGCTGTCTTTTCCTCCCTGGTCCTTCTTCCCTCTCCGTATCCGTTCTTCCCTGCTTCGCTGCTTCCCCGAGGCAGCTCAGTCCTGCTCATCCTGGACATTCCTTCATTGCTTTCCCTGATGGAGCAGATGCTGCCTGCACCCACCTGCCTCCTCTGCCATGTTTCCCATGCTGCCCACAGCCCCGAGCCTGCTGCACCTGCCCACCGCAGCCCCAGCCCGCGGCAGCCAGCCCAGAGCCACCAGTGCCGCGGCACCAGCCCCCAGCCAGCCCGCAGCAGCCAGCCCGCAGCCATCGCTTGCCCATGCCAGAGACACGCAGGTGCCATCCTTGGAAATCACGCCCAGCCACTCACAAACGCCATGTGGGCTCACCCTGGCTTGCAGCACACACACTCCATCTGCCAAGCTGATGCCCACAGAGCGCCTGGGCTTCTTGTGGTAACGCTGTCCCTGTCTTCTGTTTCTCTCTCTATCCTTTTCCCGTTCTACTCCCTTCTCTCCCCCTTCGGTACGAATGCTTATCCTCCTTTATCAAAAGACAGTTCTCAGATATAATATTGCCACTTTTGTGCTTCATTTTCATCTGAGAAACCTTTCAGCAAGGATCCTCCCCGACTCCACCTTTTACAGCGGGATGGGACAGGGGTAGTGGGAGGGGAAATGGGGAAGCCCTGTGTGTACTGCAAGCACTGTGGGGAGAGAATGGGGCAGTCCCTGAGGGTACTTGGGCACTTGGATGGGGCTGGGGAACCCCTGCAAGTACAAGCAAAGGGATGGGGGAGCCCTTGGGGGTACTGGGAGAGGAAATGGGGAGCACAGAGTGTTCTGTGTAGCCTTCCCCTGACCCATGGACCACCTCCCTTGGAAGGATGGGAAACCACAGGAGGCATGGAGGGAGCACCCCCAGTGTCACCCAGTGCCTCCCGCTTCCCAGAGCATCACAACTGTTGGTGTTGATTGTCATAGATGTCACTGGGTTCCCATGGTTGCCCTTGCACCTCCATGTACATCGCCTGAGGATCCTCCACTGGGGGTGCCAGGGGGTCTCGGGGGGCCCTGTGGGAATAAGGGGGTGTGTGGAAGGGGATGGGAGGTGCTCAGGGTTTGAGTAAAAGGTGTATCATGGCTGGAGGCTGCACTCACCTTTCCTGGTGCTTCCTGGCATCTGCAAAGGAAAATTGGAGGGGTGACCTTGGAGACCCAGGCAGCCCCATCCACCCTTGGCAATGCTGAACCACCACCAGACACACAATTCTCCCCAGGCCCCCCAAGTATCCCTGACCCACCCCACTTGCACCAACACCCTGAGGCACCAGAACCCCGAGCCTGGCAGGGTGGAGGACCCCCGATAGAACCCCCAACATCCCTGGAGGACCCTCCAACAGCTCCCCAGGGCTCTGAGCCATGGCCACTGGGGGCTGAGCCCTGCCCAAGTCAGGGGCTGTGGGTGCCGCCTCAGGGCCTCCCTTCTCTGGGGGCCTTCCCACCCCTCTCCACGACCCCTGTCCTCTCATTGTCACCCACCCACACGGTGCCACCAGTGCCAGGCCACCATGACACCCACAAGCAGGAGCAGGAACAAAAGGGCCCCACTGACGCCTGCGGCCACTGCAACAAACAGAGAGGGACACATCAGGGTCACCCATCACCCCAAGGGTCCTGCACTCCCTGGTGACCCTGTGTGACCCCACCTGTGTCGCTGTGTGTCCCTGTCTCCAGCAGTGTCACCTCCAGGACACTGGGGGTGATGATGGCATTGTCCACAAGCACTGCGGGGACACAGACAGGGCTGAGGGCAAAGGGAGGGCAGCATGTGTAGGGGGGATAGGGACAGGGTGATGGGTGTTGTGGGGGATGTTGGGGATGGGGTCACATCACGGAGGAGTGAGAGAACCCAGGGCAGAGGTGGAGGGACCCAAGAAAGGTGTCTGGGGGACATAGAGGTGCCCAACCAGGGGATCAGGGGGGGTCTCTGGGGGCTCCCGTGCCCATCCCTGTACTCACTGGGCACCGTGATGCAGAGCCGGGCGCTGGTGTTCCTCATGGTCCCGCCCTCGGGGTGCACCTCACAGCTACAATTCCTCGAGGACAAGCCCCCCATAGCGGGCACCAGCAGCTGCGGGGACCCCTGTGGGTCCCCCACCACCTGCCTATCCCGGTGGAACACGTGCAGGAGGGGGGCTCGGGGGCTGGGGGTGCTGAGGCAGCTGAGAGTCAGGGGCGACCCCACGGTGGGCTCTGGGGGACCCTCCAGCACCGGCACCGAGAAGAGCTCTGGGAAGGAGAGGGGAGGGGGATTTGTGAGCCCGAGGCTTTGGGGAGGGCCTGTGGGGGGTGTTGGGGGAGGGGGGCTCTGGGGTGCTCACCATGCACTGGCACTGGCACTGGCACTGACTCCTGCCACGCCCAGGATCCCACCCAGCCCCTGCACCTGTAGTGGCCACTGTGGTGCAGCTGCAGAGGGGACAGGAACAGCTCGGTCTACCACAGAGCCCCCCCAGTTCTGTCTCCTCTTGGTAGAAGGACACCAAGGTGACCGTGCTGCCCCGCCAGCCCTGGTAGCGCAGTGTCACTGTGTCCCCCTCTAGTAGTACCTGTGCCAGCACCTGCAGCACCAGCCAGTCTGGGGGAGAGCACTGGCACACCGCCGTCTGGTCACACCCTGTGCACAGGGCTCCCCGATTTCAACACAAGTTCCACCCACACTGGGTACTTTGGAATGTCCCCAGAGCAGGGGACAGGCTCTGGTCACACAGCAGGTGACCCATGGAGCAAAGCCCACCCAGAGCCCTCGAGGTCCCCGAGCTGCCCTCGAGCCCTCGAGCTGCCAGGCTGGGGACACCCAAATCCTCCTCACTGTCTAGGAGTCTCACGGGGGGGCTGAGCCCACTGCCGGGTCTGTCAAACGTGTAGATGCCACTCTTGGTGACATGGACAGTGTTGTGTCCCTGCCAACAGTGCTGCCTGTCCTTGTACCTCGTGGTGGCACCGGCAGTCCCCGAGCCCTGGCAGGTCAGTGTCACCCGGTCCCACGGCACCGCCGGCCTCCGGGGGGCTCCACCAGGAGCTGGGTGGTCTGGGCACCTGTGGGTGACAGGAGACACCAGCCTGCCAGGGCCAGTGTGGGGCTGGGGACAGCAGGGTGGGGCCATGGCAACCCCTGAGGACTCACCAGCGAGGCTGAGGGTCTGGGCTGGAAGGGAGAAGGGACAGGGTGGCAGTGTGGGAAAGGAGACACAGGGGTACAGGGTGTGAGGATTGTCGCCAAACTGTCCCCGTGGGAAGAGCAGTTCTTGTGAGTAAGTGCATGAGTGTGGCCCCCAAAAGATTTGGAGAGGCAGGGGGAGATGTCTGTGTCACAGGCACCCATGCATCACATCCCTGTGGCACAGATGCCTTGGGAACAGGGACACCGAGGCCACCCTGGGCTGAGGCAGAACATGGGGACAGTTTGGACACCCTTGGCATGAGGACACCACAGAGACAGCCCATGCTGGCCCAGGTCACCCCCACCAGTTCATGATCCCATCCCCATGGCCACATCATCACTGTTCTTGTCCCCTCCAGTCCCTGCATCCCAGTTCCTTTGTCCCTATGACCAGAGCTACCTGAGCCCAAAGGTGCCAGTGCCCACATTCCTGTCCCCACATCCCCATCCCCAAATTCCTGCCCCCTGTTCCTGTCCCCAAAGCCACCCTCCATACCCGTTCCCACTCAGGTCCACTGTGGGTAACATGGACTGGCAGTGCTGGCATTGGGGACCTCAGGGGACCTGGCAGGCTTCCTGTGCCCCCTCCCTCCCCATCTCTGGCGCTTCAGGCCCATGCCCGGGGCACTCACCTCAGAGGAGCAGCACCATCTTCCCGGCCATCCCGGTGTCCCCAGCCATGTGGACTGGCTGTCACAGCTGCCAGTGGTGGCTGTCTCCTGGGTGGTGGCTCTTTGGGCAAAGGGGAAGGAAGCAAGGTCACGTTATGTGTAGGTGGCCCTTGGTGGGGCATGGTGGCCACAAGCTGAGCTCAGGCTGTGGGCAGGGTGGGGACAGGATGAGGACAATGCTGGGTGTGACACAGTGGGACATGGGGTTCCCAGGAGTGTGGGGCTCAGAGGGTCTGGGGTCCCAGGAATGAGTGTCCAGAGGAATGGAACGTCCCTGGGGAATTGGCGTCCCTGGGAATGGGGGTGCTGAGGAAGAGGAGTCACTGGGGATGGTGTTGCCATGGGAATGGGGGTCCCATGCCTCGGGGGCTCAGGGATGGGAGTCCCAGAGGAACGTGGGCTCCAGGGATGTGGGGTCATGGGATGGGGATGCTTGGGGATTGGGAGTTCCCGTGGGAATGGGAGGTCCTGGGAAAATCAAGGTCCTGAGGAAAGGAGGATTTCAGGGGATGGAATGAGTAGGAGAGGGTTCCTTGGGAAGGAGGAGTCCTGGGACATGGATATCTTGGGGAATGTCAGTACTGGGATATGGCTCCCTGGGAGGGTGGGGAGATAAGAAATGGGGTACTCATGATTTGATTTCCAGCGGAAAGGAAGTGCCAGGGACAGGCAGTGGCTGGGCGGACCCATAGGTCCCAGCTCCTTCCCTGAGTGCCTCAGATTTTGGGGTGACCCAGAGCCTAACACAGCCCCCACCAGGTGCTGGTGGCCCGGGGGTCACCGCAGGCAGATTCTGAGAGGGTCTGGGTGTGTGGAGCTGCTGCCGAGGTGAGAATTCTATGGGGGAAAAAGAACTGCCTGTGGTTTGCTCAGCCCTGCAAGAAGAACAAAACCCAAAGGGAGCCCAAGCAGTGGCTCTGTGAGGGCCTTTGGTAGTTTTCAGAGCAGGGCTGGCTGGAAACCAGCCCTGCAGGGGCAGCTGTGAGGGAACCAGTCCAGAAATGCAGCAATTGTTCATTTGCTCCTCTTGGTAAGGGACTGAAAGAACCACAAAACTACTGCAAATCCCACACCAATCTGCTCAACAGCCTGACCTGGACCCTCCTCCTCCTCCCTGCCTTGCCATGGATGGACAGTGGCCGGATGCCCGGCACCCACCACAGCCGCTCTCTTACTGCCCTCTGCACCTGGATGGGGAGAGAAAATTGAGCAAAAGGTTCCTGGGTTGAGACAAGGACCGGGAGAGATCACTCATCAAATCCTGTCACGGGTAAAACTGCCTTGGAATTAGAAATATGAATTGAATTTATTGCTGTCAAAATCAGAGCAGGAAAAGGATAAGTCAAATAAACCCTTCAATATACCTTCCCCCTGTTATGAATAACTTTGTAGTAATTGGCTTTAACTATTATATTGGTTTTTCCAAATTATTTTGATATAATACTGTTTGTAATCACTTTTTAACTGCTTTTGATACACTACAATTTTTAGCCTTTTTACCCTAACCCCTGTGTAGAATATATATTTAAGTGTGATAAATACATAATAGTTTAGGCTCTCCCAAAAGATCAAGATAGAGACAATGTGCTGTGTATTACAACATTAAGTGTTGCAGAAGTAGCTAATGCCTTTATTTGTGTAACTAAGTGACAAAGGTGAAAATAACTCAGATAATTTGTGAAATAGCTAATGTTGATTTAATATTCTGGTGGTGTATCTCATCTGTAGGAGAAGAACACATTGAAAAGTAGCAAGTGAAAAAATATCAAAAGACAGAATGCAAAGAGGAATTTACCACTGACCCTTCTGTTATCAAGAACTGTCAAACCACAGAACAGGGGGGCCTTGTGAGGACATAAAATATATAAATTTAATCTGCAGTATGGCATGTACTTGATGAGAATGAATGAAGGGTCAAACCAAGCAAAAAAATTCCCAGAACATGTAAACTGGAAAGATTGTTTGAATATGTATAACCCACTTGAGTATGTATTTCATCATTACAATGAAAAGGTATGTAAGGAGAATTGCTGTAGTTAACCATGTGCCTCTGGCAGTTTCCAGGCACCCAGCATGCTGTTTACTGTCCCTTTTATTCCTTAATAAACATTTTTAAATTTTGATGAGCGAGCCTTTTTTCTCACGCAGTTTGACCGGAAAACAGAATTTTGGGTACAATAAGAGGGAAAAACATTGTGTGCTTCCCCAGAACTGGGAGGGGGAATGAGGAGCCCCATGATGTGCTGTGAAGAAGGAGAAGAGACCCCTGAGAGGAATCAATGCCCCCAGTGCCCCCAGTGTCACAGCAGGTCACCGTCATCGTAATCACAGAGGTCCCGCTGTCCCTCCTAGGATCCCGACAGCTCTGCGTTAGTCACTTGGGGATCCCGAGGTGGGGCATGGGTGTGGGACACCCATGACGGCCCTGAGAGAGACACCGGTGGTGCAGACCTGGGTGGAGGTGACACCAGTGGGTGATGTGTTCCTGCCTCCCTTATACTCAGTCCTTGAGCACTCAGTGCCCCTGATGTGGGCACTGAGCGCAGCCTCCTCCTCTGGGGGGGTCCTGTGGGAATAAGGGGGGTGCTGATGGTGTCTGGGGAGGTGGGAAAGGGGAGTCCCAGCCAGAGACTCCCACTCACTCTCCTGGAGCTTCCTGGCAGCTGCAAGGGAAAGGGGAGGGGGTGACCATGGGGACACCGGGACCGTTGAACCTTCCTGGGACCTCGGCAGCTCCCATCACACACGGGACCCCCAAATCCCCACTGCAGCCCCAATTCCCAATGGACCCCTGACTCTCCCCGGACACTCTGACCACCCCTGAACCCCCCAGAACTTCTGCACCAATGCAGGGCCCCCAACCCCCCGGTGCCCTGAACCCTCTGGGTCCCCAGAACCCCAGGCCTGGCAGGGATGGGAGCAGGAACAGGCAGGTCCTGCCAACATTCACAGCCACTGCTGGGGACAGAGGGGAACAAATTTGGGTCACCCTAAACCATGGGGGTCCTGAACACCCCAGAAACCCTGTGTGACCCCACCTGTGACCCAGGGTGAGCCAGGTGACACCTCCAGGGCCAGCTCAGGGCTGAGTGCCCGGAACACGCGGTGCCCATCCAGCTGGTTGGTGGCCACGCACTGGCAGGTGCCCAAATGTCCCACATCGATGTCCCTGAGCTCCAGGAGGGGACCTTGGGCCACCTCCTGCCCGTTGTGCAGCCAGGTGAAGGTGACAGGGGCTGAGTCCACCTGCACCAAGTAGTGCCAGGTCACGCTGTCACCCACAGGCACCTGGTGTGCCTGGGGACCAGGGGTGATGGTGACAATGGCCACGGACACTGCAGGGACACAGACAGGGCTGAGGCCACAGGGAGGGCCTGGCAGCCGGTGTGGGGGGATAGGGGTGGGGGGGATGGGTGTGATGGGATGAATGTTTAGGATGGGGTTATATCAGGTAAGGGTGAGGAGACACAGGGCAGAGGTGGGGGAAAACAGGAAAGGTGTCTGGGGGATATGGGGATCCCCAGGCAGGGGACCCAAGGCATCTGTGGGGGCTCCCCGTGCCCATACCCGCACTCACTGCGCACCGTGACACGGAGCCGGGCGCTGCTCTTCCGCACGGCCCCGCCCTCAGATTGCACCTGGCAGCTGTAATTCCCTGAGTGGGAGACCCCCACGGCGAGCACCAGCAGCTACAGGGACCCCTGCAGGCCCCCCACCACCGTTCCGTCCCGGTGGAACATGTGCAGGAGGGGGCTCGGGGCCACAGGGGGCTGGGGGTGCTGAGGCAGCTGAGAGTCAGGGGGAACCACTCGGTGGGCTCAGGGGGTCCCTCCAGCACCGGCACAGAGAAGAGCTCTGGGAAGGAGAGGGGAGGTGAGGACTGTGACTCTTAGTGCATTGGGAAGTGGCTTTGGGGGTGTCAGGAGATTGGAGTTCTAGCCATGGGGGTGCTCACCGTGCACTGTCACTGTCACTGGTTCTGACTGTGCGCATGGTGACATTTCAGAATCCACCAAGCCCCTGCAGCTGTAGTGGCTGCTGTGGTTCAGCTGCAGAGGGGACAGCAACACCTCAGTCCCATTGAGGGACCTCTCCACCTCTTTGTTCCCAGAGTAGAATTGCACTCCAGTGACCGACATGTCCTGCCAGCACCGGCAGCGCAGTGTCACTGTGTCCCCCTCCAGCAGCACACGCCCCAGCACCTGCAGCACCAGCAAGTCTGGGGGACAGAGGGGTCCTGCCGCAACTGATGGCACCAGGACCCCCCATTGGGTCACACCCAGAGCACCAGGGATCCCCAGATCCAACATGGGGATCCCCCCACACTGGGATGCTCTGGGATGTCCCCAGAGCAGGGGACAGGCTCTGGTCAAACAGGAGGTGACCCCTTGAGCGGAGCACACTCAGAGCCCTCGGGGTCCCTGTGTGTGCCAGGCTGGGGACACCCAAACCCCCCTCACCATCTTAGACTCTCACAGCAGGGCTCCTCGTCCTCAGGACCCCAGTTCCCCATGGACCCATTACCTGGATCCCCATTCTCTGGACCCCCCATTCCCCTGGACACCCATCCCTGGCTCCCCAAACCCCCTGAGCGCCCCCCTGCTCCTGGGAAGCCCATGTCCCACCGACTTAGCGACCTCCTTGTCCCCAGCATGTCCCCACACTGCCCACAGCCTGTCCCCAGCTTGGGGCCACCCTGCCCCCACCAGGTGCCACCAGCACATGGGGATGGACTTGACCTCGCTTCCTTCCCCTTCATCCAAAGAGCCGCCAGCCAGGGGAGCGGTGGCCACAGCAGTGAGTGACAGCCAGTGCACATGGCTGGGGACACCAGGATGGCCGGGAAGGTGCCACTACTCCTGTGGGGTGAGTGCCCCGGGCACGGGCCAGGCTGATAGTACCCCGGTGATGGGCGCTGGTGAGGCAGAGTGGTGGGGAGGGGGCAGAGGGGGCCTATAGGGTTCCCTGAGGTTCCCAATGCCAGCAAAGCCAGAGCTTGAAGTGACCGGGGTCATGGGGTGGCCGTGGGGACAGGAGAGGGTGAACAGGGCTGGACGGATAGGAATGTGGGGAGAGAAATCCTGGGGCTGGGGCAGCTGTGGGGACAGGGACACAGGGATGCAGGGATGCAGGGACAGGGAAAAGAAGACAAGCACAATGTGGATGGGCCATGGAGACAGAGGCCATGGGGCTGGCAGGGGAGACCTGTGCTAGCACAGTGTCCCCATCCAGACATCTGTGCCACACCAATGTCACCATGGGGATAGTTCAGGGGCAGCCTCTATGACCCATTCCCCACGTACACAACTGTCCCCATTGTGCCACCCCAACCCAGCCCTGTCCCTTCTCCCTTCCAGCCCAGACCCGCGGCCTCACTGGTGAGTCCTCAGGGGATGCCATGTCCCCACCCTGCTGTCTCCAGCCCCACGCTAGCCCTGGCAGGCTGGTGTCTCCTGTCACCCGCAGGTGCCCAGACCACCCAACTCCTCATGGAGCCCCCCTGGAGGCTGGCGGTGCTGTGGGACCGGGTGACACTGACCTGCCAGGGCTCGGGGAACACTGGTGTTACCACCTGGTACAAGAATTGGCGGCGCTAGAGGCGGGGGGGGACACAACCACCTCACTGTCACTGAGAGAGGCAACTACACATGTGAGAGACTCAGCACTGGGCTCAGCCCCACCGTGACAATCTTAGATGGTGAGGAGGGTTTGGGTGTCCCCATCCTGGCACCAGCAGTGACCCCAGGGCTCTGAGTGGGCTCCGCTCCATGGGTCACCTCCTGTGTGACCAGAGCCTGTCCCCTACTCTGGGGGCATCCCAGAGCATCCCAGTGCTGGCAGACCCTGTTTGTGGATTTGGGGATCCCTGGTGCTCTGTGTGTGAGTCAATACGGGGTTCGTGGTGGCATTGGGACCCGCCAGGTGTAACAGGACCCCCGTGTCCCACAGCCCCATTGGTGCTGCAGGTGCCAGTGCGGGCGCTGCTGGAGGATGACATGGTGACACTGTGCTGCCGGTGCTGGCGGGACAACCCGGTCAGATCAGTGTCCTTCTACCATGAGGAGAAGAAACTGCAGGAGCTCTGCAATGGGACCAAGCTGTCCCTGTCCCCTTTGCATCTGCAACACAGCGGCCACTACAGCTGTGGGAGCATGGTGAAATCCAGGGTATCATGGGGATGGGAGAAGTCAGAATCAGTGACAGTGACAGAGCATGGTGAGCACCCCACAACTGCCACTCCAACCCCCCCCCGCAGCCCCTCCCTAGTGACTCGGGCTCACAAATCTCCCTCCCCTCTCCTTTCCAGAGCTCTTCTCTGTGCCGGTGCTGGAGGGTCCCTCTGAGCCCACCGAGGGGTCCCCCCTGACTCTCAGCTGCCTCAGCACCCCCAACCCCTGGGGCCCCGAGCCCCCCTCCTGCACGTGTTCTACCGGGACGGGACGGTGGTGGGGGGCCGGCAGGGATCCCTGCAGCTGCTGGTGCTTGCCGTGGGGGTCTCCCACTCAGGGAATTACAGCTGCCAGGTGCACTCCGAGGTGGGGGCTGTGCAGAACAGCAGTGCCCTGCTCCGTGTCACGGTGCCCAGTGAATGCAGAGATGGGCACAGGGAGCCCCCACGGCCTCCTTGGGCCCCCTGCCTGGGTACCTCCATTACTGCCCCATTCCCCCCATCCCTCACTGGGTCCATTCACCCATCTCTGAGTCAACCCCACCCCTCTCTGCTGTTTCCCTGCAGTCTCCAAGTCCCACAATACCTTCTCTGGGTCTCCATATCTGCACTGGGGTCCTCCCATCTCCTGCTCCATGTGTCCCCTCATTAAACCCCCCATCCTTCCTTGGGGTACCTATCCAAGCCTCCCCCGCCCCAGCTCTGCACCTCCTCTCCTTTCCCTCACTGGTCTCTCCCTGCCCCTCCCTGACCTTCCCCCAAATCCCTCAATGTCCCTGGTGTCACCCCCTCCCGCAGGGGTTCTGCCCTCGGGGGTGTCTCTGTCAGCACAGCCTTGTGCTGAGCTGCACGGTGGCCACAGGGACAGGTCACCTGTCCATTTCCTGGTTCCCGGGAGGGCTCGGGGGCACCGCTTGGCACTGGCCCTTCCTGGAGCTGCACCACACTGGGGACAAGGGCAGCGGCCACTACCAGAGTGGAGACAGCATGGCTGAGAGTGTCCCCCTGAATGTCACTGTCCTTTGTGAGCGGGACCGTCAGGCTGGGGGTGACCCCACCATGGCACCCCCATCAACCTCACCAGGTGCCAGCCCTGTTTGTGTCCCCACAGTGCCCGTGGCCAATGCCACCATCACTCTCAGTCCCCTGTCACACCGGGTGTGTGCAGGTGACCCCGTGACCCTGCGCTGCTCGGTGCAGGGGGGCTCAGCCCCTGTCACCTTCACCTGGCAGCACAATGGGCAGGAGGTGGCCCAAGGTCCCCTCCTGGAGCTCAGGGCTGTCGATGTGGGATATTCAGGCACCTACCAGGGCGTGGCCACCAACCAGCTGGGACAGGACGGGCACCAGGCACTGAGCCCAGAGCTGGCCCTGGAGGTGACAGCGCAGGAACAGGACACAGGTGGGGTCACTTGGGGTCACATGGGGGGTGCAGGACCCCCGGGGTTCTGGGTGACCCTGATGTGTCCCTCTCTGTCCTCAGCAGTGGCCGCAGGGGTCTGCAGGTCCCTGCTGTTCCTGGTTCTGCTCCTGGCTGTCATCAGGGGCTGGCACTGGTGGCACCACCTGGGTGGGTGACAATGAGGGGGAATGGGGGTCCCAGGGACTGGGGTGAAACCCCCACAGAGTTTGAGGTCCAGAGGGTAGCACCAACAGCTCCTGACTTGGGTGAAGCTGAATCCCTAGTGATCTCACCTGGGGGTCCTGGGGGATTTGGGGAGGTCCTGCAGGGTCGTGCAGGGACACTGGGGGTTCTGTCAGGGGTTTGGAGGAGTTTGGGGTCTCAGTGGATTCGGTGGGTGATTCAAGGCTCATTAGGGGCTTCAGGGATGCACCAGGCTCCTGGGGGCAGTCAGAAGTCTCAGGGGTGTTCAGAGGCCCTGAGGGCTCCACAGTCACCCCTCCCCTCTTTCCTTTGCAGCCCTCAGAAAACAGCAGGAAAGTTGAGTGGGGGGTCCAGGCCTGAACCCCCATTTTATGTTCATTATGACCCCCTACACCCCCACAGACACCCCCTTATCCTTGCAGGGCCCCCCCAGTGCCCTCGGTCCCTCCAAAGGCAGGGGAGCTGCTGTACAGCCAGGTCGTGCGAAAGAAGAAGGCAGGGAGTGAGTACAGGTGGGGGGACAGGGACATGTCATCCTAGGGGTGTCACCTCCCATCCAGGTTCCCCCACCCGGTGTCTCTTGCAGTGCCCCCCTGTGCCACATCCCCCCAGGTGACCAATGCAGATTTGTCAGGACCCCATGGGCAACAACAGGACCCCAGTGACATGTAGGAGAACATGCTGTGACACTGGGGGCACTGGGGGCACTGGAGGTTCCTGCCTGAGGGCCCCTCCAACTGTGTGTCCGCCCCCCAGCTCCCGTGGGTGCCCACCGTGCCATGGGGGGTGGCCACGAGTGTGGGGTCCCATATGGGGCTGCCCAGAGCTCCCCATTCCAGTGCTCCCAGTACCCCCAGGAGCTCCCCACTCCCTCCCCCAGTAGCAGGGGGCACAGGACCCTTGTCCCTCTTATGGGATCCAAAACGCAGCTTTTTCATTAAACCAGGAGAAATGGTTTTTGTTTGTTCAGGTCTGCCCTGATTGGCTCAGGAAGGAGGAACCTGGTCAGGTTTTTATGCAAATATTTGTGGGATTTGCAGGATTTTTGGGGCTCTATCTTGGTTTGAAAGACAGGTGTCTGTTAAGGAAGGAAGGAGCTTCTCTGGAAATGGAAAATATAAACCCCTTCCCTCTGAATTATTAAAATTTTGGAATTAAGGGGCTCTCAGGTAAAGATATGGGAGTAGGAATAGGAAAATGTAAAAACAAAAATAAAAATTGTTATAGATGAATAATGAGATGATTGGCTCTAACAATTAAGGAACGAATATTGTGTGAATATTAAGAGAAGTTTTATTGATGTATAGGAATGTTATTGTAGTTTATTGTTTAGATGCCCTCAGTTCTCCTCACAGTCCCCTTTCCCCATCCTCTGTATTGTCGCCACTGGACAGCCTGGGTCGTTTAGGAGAAGTAAAAGGAAGGCGTGTACCTGTGCCCCTCCTACAGGGCAGCTGAGAATGAAAAAGCTCATTGCTACTGGAGGGCACAGCATGGCACCACCTGACCCACCAATCAAGTTGCAGGAAAGCAATCTCCACCAATAAACGGCAAAGAAGAGTTGACTGACAGACTTTGGGAGGGGCCAGGGTTGGCTGATGCAACCCCCAGAGGTATAAAAGGTGAAGCGCCCATGTCAAAGATGAGCTGTGTGGTAAGCAGTCGTGAGGGAGGCTCCCAGGCCTGTTTTTCCATATTGTTATGTTTGACCAATTATCCCATCATCAAAAAACCAAACAATATTAGAGGTAGCAGCAATTTTAATTGAATAGTTTAGAAAATATATAAAATTGGATACACTTGAAATATTTAATCAAATTGGACTAAAAATAAGAGATAATTTCATTCCAATAATAGCCTGTAAGAAAAAGATAACCACGGGGTACGGAGTGCAGGGCTCTTGGACCCTTGCCACCTTACATAGGAGCTTGTCAAGTGAAGATTACCCCTTATATGCCATGTATCGATGTCAACTCCTCCCATTTTCGTTTCATCACACCTCTACCTCTGCCCTCATCACCACCTTTACCGTGCATGCTCCACCACTTGTTTTGATGGTCTCACAAGTCCTTGGAGGTCGTCACTGATGAAGGCCTCTTCTGTTCCTCTAGGCACTTTAATTCACCTTTGGGTTACACATGAGCACCAAGCCAGTACAAGGTAAGCCAAAACTAACATAATACTCCATTTAAGCATCAAAGCAATAAATCTCTTATAGCAGGCATTTTCCTGGGACCCAATCAGATTTTCCCTTCTTTTTGTTAATTTTTAGTAACTGTTATCTCTTGCTTTTATCTCTTCTCCTTGAACATCTCCAAGGAGTGGGGGTGGAACCCCTCCTATCTCTTTCTTTTTTGGCATTACAACTTTTAAATGTTTTATTATTTCCAAATATAAATTTCTGTATCGATATTGATTACTTTTAAAATTTTATCAGCATGAATCATACCTATTTACCACACATGGAATGCTTTTGTTTTCATTGATTTTTAAGACTATAAAGAAAACATTGGTGCTGGATGACTCAGAGACAGCCCGTGTGTGTTAAGTGTAGTCTACAGGGGATAAAGGGAAGGAAAAGAGAAGTACTAATACATCCTGACAAGTTTGGAAATTTAGATAGCATGAAGAATGAATAACACAAGAAGTAAAGATGGTATTAAAAAGAGTACACTAGAATGTAATTTAGCAGATGAGAAAGCTTTGGGAGGAATCCCAGAGGGTATTTTTTCAAGGAAAGGTAATCGGATGAAATACTCTTCCCAGTGGTAGGCTTAGTATCCATTAGAAAGTGGTGAGAAGTCACCCCCTAATGGAACTTTACAATACACTGTTACAGTTGATGCTATTTTTAAGACAAGAAGAAAAATGAGATCCTGTGATATATGCAGACATGTTTTTTTACCCTGAAGAATGTCACAGACATTTTTTCATAGAAATCCTTTCTTTGGGATTTGTTCATCTTCTGGGAAGCTGAGGCCCCAGAAGAAGAATGTAAACAATTGTTATCGGCTGGTGTGGAATGTAACAGGTGCAGCGGTGATTGGGCTTCTGTGAGTGTTTGGATTTGCTAACCACTCACAAGGAGAGTTTGTCCTTGCTTTCTGCTGGACACAGAACTTTGTTATTCATTCTTTCCTATTCTATTCTTAGCTCAGCAGCCTCTGCAACTTCTCTCCTTATTTTTTTAGTAAAGTTATAATGTATTATATATCATATATCAATAAATCCAGCCTTCTGATCATCAACCAAGATTCTCGTCCACTTCTCTCACCCCTGACGACCTCATCAGGTCACTGTAATACTGAAGAATAAACCTGAGTGTCAGAAAGAATGTGGCTTTGATTTGGCCCCACAGGACCTTTAGTCCTTACTTTGGAAACAGATAAGAGGCAGAAAAGAAAGAGATGTCGATAAGAATTCAGCATAGGGCAGAGATGTTTGAAATTGGCTCCAATGCACCACGAAAATTGTGTTCTAGGTGTCCAAGACTTAGAGCCGAGTTAGTCCAGGCCAGCTCAGGTACACTCCCCCTCAGGCAACCACTCCACCCCCTGAATGAAAGCCAAATGGCAGTGAGGATGAGATGAATAATTGTCCCCAAGTGAGGGGACAATTTCAGAGACCCCCAGTGACAAGCAACCCAAGGAATAAAACCAAGAAAGCTACAATGGATAGAGAAAACCCTAGCGAAGTGGCAAAAAGATTGGAGTTCATAGTCAAGAATCAGGAGCCAGACTGAGGTGATACTGATTTCATGTTGACAGAGCTAACAAAACCAGCAGAAGAGTTGGTGATCAAGGTAGCCAGAGCATGTGTGCAGGGACAAATTGCTAGTGGAGCCTTACAAGGTACAGTGGACCAGCTGTGTCCTATTGTAAGCACTTTGTGGGACGCGAACAATGCAGGCAGCTGTGCAATGTTAACCAGATACCAGGACATAGTCACATTGGAATTAAAAAATGCCATTCCAAAAGCAATAACTTGGTCAGTAATAGAGAATGTTACACAGGGACAGCACGAGTCACCCACTGACTTTGTGGACAGGCTCTGAGCAGCTGCACGTAAAGGCACAGCCCTGGATCCCTGCTCGGATATGGGAAAGCAGCAGTGCGTTTCCCTGATGTCAGGGCAATCTAACCCAGATGTCAGGCAGAAACTTGAGAAGCTGAAAGAGCCTGTCATGAGAGACTTAAAGGCATGAATGAGAAAAGCATAGAAAGTGGATGATAATCAAGAGAGAGAAAAAGGAAAAGAGCTCCCTGCAGCCATGGTGGCAGCTCTGGATGAGCACCAGGGAGAGGACGTGGGATGCCTCTGGATGAAGCAGAGGCAGGGGCAACAATATCAGAGGCAGAAGAGGTTCAAAGCAGCCACAGACCAAGCTGGGGCCAAATCAATGTGCATCATGTAATAAATCAGGACACTGGAAATAACTCCGGTGCCCAGAGTTAGCAGACAAAGTACACAAAACTCTTGCAGCCACTCTAGATGATAAGAAATGACCAAGACTGGCAATTCTTACCCCAGCAGGCCACCGGTTAAAATACAGCTAAAGAATGATAAAATGATAAAGAAGTTGAATTTTTAAGAAATTGTGGAGACACATTATCACTCTTGAATCAAGAACTGATACCCAAAAGGGAAAACTATCTCAAGCAATAGAAGCCACTATAGGCCAGCCAGAAGAAGTTTTCTTCCTGAAACCACTTCAATGTAAAATCAAGAAGAAACTGGGAATACATCAGTTTCTTTGTTTACCCAACTCACCCAAATCTGTCCTACGCAGGGATTTGCTTGAAAATTTGGCAGCAACATTTCTGTTTAGAAAAAGAAAACCTAAATGGAAGGTACCTGAAGACAAATGAGCAGTTCTAGCAAGAGGACTGACAATTGACAGAAGACCAACAAACAAGAAGAACTAGTTAGAGCAAGTATTGAATCAGGTGTACCTAAGAGTATGGGATACTCATAGCCCAGGTAAAATCAAAACGAGCAGACCCTATGAAAATTGAGCTACAGACAAGAGTTAGGCCAGTATTTAGAAAGCAATACCCTTGAAGATTAGAAGCTAGGAAAGGAATAGAGCCAACAATCAATAAATTCCTGACATCAGGACTATTGGAAGAACGGGAGTCAAAATTTAATACTGCTAGATCAGCAATAAAGAAACCTAATGGAACTTAGAGACTAGTGCCAGGTTTCCAGACAATTAATGGTTTATACCTTACTAGCTTACTAGCTAAGCTTGGAGATGATTTTATTTGGTGCGGGGAATGTCCATGGGCAGGTGCTGTCGAGAGCCGTTCCCTCTTGGTCTGAGAGACCAGCTCCCCCAGCCCACCTTGCTCTCATGCCCGGAGGTTGTAACGTGCCCTCGACCGGCAGCCGAAGGAGGGCTCTTGACACCGGGTCTGATGCAACAGGGTTTATTGAAGGTAGGTCAGAGGGTGCAGGTTGGGTGAGGGTGAGAAGAAGGACAGGAAGAGGCAGGAGCACAAGCGCTGTAACATGACACATAAGGCACCTGCAAGCTGCTGGGGAAGCCTCAAGTCTGCTCAGTGAGCCACGTGTGCCCTCAGCATTGGGACAGCCACCTTTCCCTCAGTGAGCCTCACATCCCAGGGTCAGCAAATCAAGAGGCACCAGCCATGCTGTAGGTGACTCAGAGCGAGTGCAGTGGGTCATGGTGGCCAGGGGCCAGAAGCAGGCAGAAAGCCAGCGGGGCTGGGGAAAAGGCTCTGCTCTGCTTACAGCGTAGGCTGAGGGCTGGGAGAGCTCCATTTCCCCCGTTGAGATGTTGGAGACGGGGCCTTTCACCCTCCTGATAGGGCTGCCCCTGGCTGCAGGCAGCCAGAGGAGTACGACGACACAAGGCTGAGGGCAGCAAAGCAAAGAGCCAGCCATGCACAGCACAGTGAGGTGGCCCAGTGCAAAGCCAGCGTGGCACCCTGAAGGTGCCCGCTGCACTCTCATGTGTCCCTGGCCTGGGAACGACAGGAATGCCCGTGGTCTAAGAGGGCCTTTCTGTGGCCCCTGTGGGCTCAAAGCTGCTGCTCTTCTGGCTCCATGGGGCCTAAAGCCACAGAGCTCAGCCTCCCCCACAGCAAGAGGAACAAGACTTGGATATCAGGCAGTGGAGCTCAATGCCTAAGGCTGAGGGGTGGGAGGCTGCAGTCTGGAGCACAGGGAGGGCACATGCCCAGCCCCACAACGGCTGGCCTCAGAGCCCTGAAAGGCCAGGACCAGAGTTCCACGCCTGATTCCAGGAGGTCCCTCCAACTGGCCACCAACCTGGAAGCACAAGAGCAGCCGGCTGTCGGGATCAAGGCGGCTGCCAGGGGGCTGCTTATGGCCTCTGCTGGCCAATTGCTCAGGGCTTAGCAGTGCCTCAGCCCCTCAGGGTCTCCCCCAGCCTGGCCAAGCTTCCCGGCAGCAGCGCTGCAGCCCCACAGCAGCTCCAGAGGAGCCCCATCCAGAGGCACCTGGGAACCCTCAGCAAGGCAGCCAGCAGCACCCTGGCAGGAGGACACGATGGCCCTTCCCGCCTGGCACAGGACTTGTGGCCACCTCCAGGCACCATTCTGGCAGGGATCCCTGCAGCTCTGGCCCCTGCCCAGCCGCTCTGTGGGCAGCACAAACTCTTCAGCAGAACCACCAAAGGCCAAGGGGCTTCTGGCAATTTTCCCTGTGACACTGCATGCCTGGGCAGCTGGCTGTGCACAAGCACCCTTTCCCCCTCTTCCCCTATGCCTTCTAGACCTGGTGCAGGAAAAGAAAGATCCTGGGACTCTGTGTATTGAAAGATATTCTATATTTACATACTGAAAACCAACGAAAATAAAACTACAAAAATCTTGAAGAAGAAAGAGAAAATTTCTGCTGGCTCAAATGGCCCCAGCAGACAGTCTTTCAGATCACCTCCCTGGGGAGCTCCAGCAGAACAGCAAAGCAGTGCCGCACAGACGAGGCCATTTCCTCCATGCGCTGCGGAATCAATCTCGCAGCCTGCGCCATGGGGAGTAGGGTGCTCTCTGTACAGCCCGGAGAACTATACACGATTCAATGGCAGCATCTCTGATTGCAGGACTGCTGTCACATGCCATTTCTTCAAGGGCTGCAAGAGAGAGGAACAGAGGCAAGGTCAGATCCCGCATGTGCAGGAAGCCGAGTAGAGCCCCCTGCCAGGGCCATCCCAGTCGTCTCTTGCCATGGCCTGCAGGGAGCAGGGAGCAAGGGGATCAGCCTGAAGGTGCTGGCCACCAATGCCACACGTAGCCCTGAAATCTCACCGGAGCAGAGCCCTCCGCAGCCGCTGGAGGGCTTGCAGCTGCCCCCTCCAGCCCCTGGGTCAGCCCGCTGCCCTCACTCACCAGTGCAGATCAGCTGCAGCTCTCTGCTGCCCCCTCAGGTGCTGCCTGGCCATGCCTGTGAACACAGAGCCTGTCACGGCCCCAGCGGCACTACTCCTTGCCAGCGGTGCTGCCGGCGCTGTGGCCACATGGGCTGCTGGCCTGGCAGGGCTCAGCCCAGCCCTTGCCACATGCTGTCGCCCCAGGGCATGGCTGCCAGAGGGCAGCAGCAGCAGCAATGCCCAGGCCAGGCGGGGATGCACGGCGCTGGGCCCGGCTGGCGCTGCTGGGGCAGCAGGCGGGGCCAGGGCTGAGCTGCGGCGGGCTGGGGAAGGAGCCCGGGCTCAGGACTCACCCATGAACCTGACGGCCGCCTCTCGCAGGGGCTCCTGTGGGCTCTGCAGGTAGCGCAGTGCCCGGCGCAGGTGCTCGGCCGCTCGACTCCTGTCCTCTGCCAGCTGCAGAGAGCGGCAGGAGGGAAGGGTTGGCGCGGGCTAAGCCCCTGGGCCGGGTGCTGCCTGCACCCAGCTCCAGCCTTCCCTGCCCGCACAGCCCTGAGGCGCGGCCAGAAGCCACTGGCCAAGGATTCCCAGGGACAGGGGCAGAGGGCCGGCTGCTGCCCGGGGACCCGCGGTGCCGCCCCGCAGCCAGGCCGGGCCGGGGTTCCATGGGCAACTGGCTCTGGCCCATGGGAGCCTGGAGAAGAGCCCGCCCGCCCAGCCTCTGGCTGCAGCAGCGGGCACAGCTGCTAGCCCCGCACGCTGAGCACCGCCCTCAGGGACCTTGGCCATGCTGAGGCTGGGGGCTCTCGGCTGCTCTTACCAGGCATTCGCCAAAGCTCTGATCCATGTGTAGCATTTGTTCGATATCCCTCCTCTTCAGGAATCTGGCTGAGGAATGCAGCGTTTCCCGGGAGGCCTGGAGAGCAGCAGAGATGCACAGATGGCCCCACAGTCCAGGGCACAGGAAAACATTCCAATGGCACAGACTGGAGGAGGCTGCAGCCCACAAGGTGCCAGGGCAGGAGGCAGCCCAAGCCCCTGCCAGGAGGACAGCAGGTGACCACAAGTGCTCACCTCAACAACAATCTGATTCTCATCATGGCAGTGGAAGTAGAGAGGGAGCAGGCTCTGGTGCACGTGGGACTGGAGGGCCTTTCTTCCCGCTTCTGTTAACAGGTACAGCATCTCTTGAAAGACAGCCACGCAGCTCAGCTGCACCTGGATATCATCCTGGATGAAAGGAAAGGGCAAAAGACATGAGCATCAGCTGCTTCGGGCCCCCCAGGGCACAGGCCTGCATCTGCACAGGGCACCAACTGTCCCGGCAGCAGCCAGTGGCCGTGGCTGTGGGCACAGAGCCTTACGCTGTCAAAGAGTGGCAGGAGCATCTCAGCCAGCTGCAGGGCGATGGGGGTGACTATTGGAGCACCATTATCCAGGAGCAAATATCTGAGTAGAAGAATGCTCATCCTGATCATGTCGCTGTCATTTTCCTCCAGGAGCTCCACAAGACTTTCAGTCAGGCTCTGCATTTTTCAGCCTGTGCGGAACACAACTTTGTGAAAGGCCGCCCTGCTGCCGCAGGGCCCAGAGGCCAAAGGCCTGTCTCAAAGCCCTGGGGCAGCTGAAGCGGGAGGCAGGAGAGCTGGGAGCAGCTGCCCCAGCGGCCAAAGCCCAGACAATGCCAAGCAACTGCTTTGCCCAGCCCCACGCTGCCTGCACGGCTTCAGCCACTGCTCCCTTCTCACCATCAAGGGATCCTTGCCCAGCACTATGAGGCCTCGGATTGCCAAGTAACGCCTGGCCATGTGCTCGCTCTGCAGGTTCTGTGCCAGGATCTCCAGAACGCTGTCACTGCATTCGCTCAAGTCCAGGCACTTGAGGACCTGAAAGGCACAGGGCAGTGACAGGGGAGCCGGCTGCCAGGAGCCCAGCAGCGCACAGGGCTGGGCCCAGGCAGCAGCACAGGGCACGGGCACTGTCCTGGCAGCTGTGGCTGCGAGAGGCCAGAGGGCTGGGAGGCAGGTCAGCCAGGCAGCGCTGGCCTTGAGGCTCACCTCCACAAGGAATGCCAGGGCAGGGAAATCCCAGTATGGCATCTCTTTGCCGAGCAGGGCGAGCAGGCAGAATGCAGCCGTGGAACAAAAGTGGATGGCTAAGCGGCGTATTTCTCTGAAGAGGGGAAAAAGGAAACAAGAGCCTGAGCTAGTGAGGCAAACCTCTCCCAGGCGTGACTCATCCAGTTCTCATCTTTCCCCAGCACCCTTCCAGCAAGGGGACATGGGCTGTGGAGAGTTTTGTCGCAGAGTGGCTTGAGGAAAGGGGACACAGCTTATTCAATTTGGTAAAGAAGTCTTAGCTAGAGCAGAGGCCTCTTCAAGGCTAGAGTGTCCTTGTGGATAAGAAGAATACAGAAGCTGCTGTGCTTGCTAACCACAGAAATGTAACCAAAAGGCTAGATTACACGAGGCTGACATGTAGCTGAATAGCCAATCCTGAGCTCAGCTTTTGCAATATGTATGAGACTCATTAGACACTGTATTTAAGTTGCTGAACTAATCAATAAATTGAACCTGTGATGAACCATCTGGTGTCCTGGTCTCCTTCCTTCAATAAATGGTGACCCCAAACGTTGACCCCCTTGTCTCACACTAAAAGAAAAAGGGAGAGGACGCGCCACGGTCGAGGAAGTTGGACTTGGGTCCTGTTTGCATCCGGGACGGTGCCGGAATTTTGAAGCACCCTTGGGGTTCACATCGGTGACTCAAGCCATACATGCTGCTGGAGCCTGGAAAGCTGCAAAGAGCACGCTCACGAATAGGTATGGATAGGCAAGCAGCATATGATCTTTTTGCCGCATATTTAGAAAGGCAAGGAGTAAAGGGGATAGATTTAAAAAAGGAGCTACCAGGGTTGTTAGCCTACAGCTATGCTAAGGGGGCTTTCCTTAATCCACATACGGTTCATGAACTCACGGAATGGAGAAAATTTGGGGATATACTATGGGAAGCTGTGTTAGAAGATGATAAGACAGCAAAGAAATTGGGCAAGCTATGGCGAGTAGTACACAATACACTGCTTCAACATGTTTCTGAGCGTAAGGTGGCAGAAAGGGCGACAGGAGCTCATAAGAGGAATGTAGGGTATGGTCGTGAGGATGATCCTCTCAAACTTTCGGTAAACAAGGTGGTGATATTGATGGGTTCACAACAGTGTGGTATGGAGGATCTTGTTACAGGCGTGGGGGGGCTGTCTGCACCTCCTCTGTCAGAGGAGGAGGACGAGTTGGTGGATCGCGGGGAACGCGAGCAGAGCCCACTGCCCCCCCCCGTAGGGAACGCGAGCTGAGCCTGCCGCCCCCCCGTAGGGAATGTGAGCTAAGCCCGCCGCCCCCCCACAGGGAACGCGAGCTAAGCCCGCCACCCCCCGCAGAGAGAGCGAGCCGAGCCTGCTGCCTCCCCCACCCGAACGGCCTGCACCGAAGTGCCAACAGTGCAAAACTCTCAGAGAGTACAATCCTATCCCAGGGGCACTCAGTGACCTATGGGGGGAGATGGCTAAACAGAGGAGAGAGGCTTGGGCTACTCTGGCAAAAGAGGCAATGCAAGTGGGGGATGATGAGGCAATGGAGGCCACTTCTGCTCTTGCCTGTCCGGTTACATACACGCCACAGTATGATGCTCAGGGGACCACACACAGAATCTGGCGGAGTATACTCCTTTAGACTGGAAGTTGTTATCTCAGTTGTGATCCACAGTTAGTCAGTTCAGTGTGAAAAGCGAACCTGTTAGGCAGATGCTGGATTATCTCTTTAATATGCAAATTTTTTGCCTGAATGATTTGAGGGGAATAGTGCGGTTAATATTTACTCAGCATCAGAAGTTGTTGTTTAATGCACATTGGCAAGCCTTGGCTAATGAGTCAGTTGCGACACAGTGAGCTCAGGGGGACCCACTGCATGGAGTGACAGTGGATGAGCTCATGGGCTTAGGGGTATATTTGCACACGGAGGCACAGTTGATATCAGGAGCGGATAAGATTGTAGAAGCCATGCAGTTAGTACGTGCTGCAATAGACAGGATTAAAGAGCCAGGAGGGCTGCCGGCGTACATGGGCATAAAACAAGGTAGAGAGGAATCGTTTGGGGGTTTTATTGACAAAGGAGCTGCGGCTATAGACCGGGCGGGAGTTGCAGAATACATGAAGGGGGCGCTATTGAAGCATTGTGCCTTACAGAATAGCCATCCGGCCACGCAAAGGGTGCTAGCCACTCAGGGGGCAAATTGGACCATTGAGGAAGTGCTAGAGCGAATGGCATTACAGTCAACAGCCTCACAAGCATTCTTAGTGGATGCCTTAAAGGAATTAGGATTAGGGCTGCAAAAGCAAGCAGAATCCACGCAAAATCAAGTGTTAGCTGCTCTGGCTCCTCTCAGAAACGGCTCAATGGCAGTCACACAGGGAGGCTTGAGAACAAACCCCAAATGTTACCAATGCGGCAATGGGGGACACACGCGCCGAGAATGTAGAGCGGCCGGCGTGTGGAGCCAAAGCTGCCAATCCAGCTCCCACAACACTACGGCTTGCCGGCGCTGATCGGAAAACGGTCGGCGGAGCGCGTTCAGTGGCGGCGCCCAGACACAACTTGCCGCCGTGACATCAGCGCCACCTCCTGTCTGCAGCCAGCAACAGCAGTGAGCCTCGGCTTTGAGACGGAGTGGGGATCCATTCTGAATTAGGTGAAGTGCCTGGGAGAGGTGAGAGGTCTGTAGGGCCAAAGCTGAAGGAAAGGCCGCATTCCAGAGACAGCAAGGAGACAGAGAAAGAAAAACAGAAATTACCGCAAGGTCGATCTGCCCCAGACCTAGGAATTCCTCTGATAAAGAAGAACTAGTGCTAAATGTCACGTGGAATGAATATGTATGAACTTATTGTGAAACTGTATGCATATGCATTTGGGAGGGGGATAAAAGACGACCTGAGGTCTTCAGAGGTACGCATGCCTTGTTGGGGGACTTGCGTCAGGCGCGCGTCGTAATAAAAGCATACCGGGCTTTACAACTTTTATAAAGTTGTGAGGTTTCTTCTTTTCTCCGCAAAACATTATGGCGAGCCAAGGCAGGAGTTCTCTGTCCCCGCAGGGGCAGGGGGGATAGACGGACCTCCAAGGCGCGCCCTAGGATTTTTCCTGGTGGGGCTCCGCTCGTCTCAACTTGCCACCTGCGAGGACAGACAAGGACCTGCTGGCCTGCGGAGGAAGATACGGTATGTACTGAGGGGCCCCCAGGGGAGGGAAAGGAGAGCAAGGGAGTAAACCACCCAAGAGACGTCTGGGTTCAGCTGATAGAGCAGCTGTATTAGAGATGGGGTTCATCGTTCTGATAGAGCAGACCGCTAGTGGCTCTGGGGGTGAGCCGGATGAACCCGTGTATGTGTGTTGGGGGTTCATAGTTCTGATAGAGCAGAACCGCTAGAGGCTCTGGGGATGAGCCGGGTGAACCCGTGTATGTGTGTTGGGGGTTCATAGTTCTGATAGAGCAGAACTGTTGGGCCCGTGTGTGCTTTGTTTGTGTGTGTGATGTCCGGACACTGTGTTGCTGTATGGTTAATGTGTGCATTGTGTGGTCGGTGCACTGTGTTTCTAATCGTGCAAGTGTATAAGTGTATGGTGTATAAAAGAGAATAAATCTACAGTGCGGGGGGGGTCAGTACTACCTGTGTTTGAAGCAGCCGAGTGAGGCCTGAGGCGCCGGCTGCAGCAGGCTGCGGGGTCAGGGACAGAAGTGCCCCGCAGAGAAGCGAGTGGAAGAATGTCAGTGATGGTATTTATCGTGTTTAAATGTAGTGATTTGTGTAGATCTGGTACATTTTAACCGTGAGTATGAGCTCAGAGAGTTCCTTTGCCTTGGATGTTTGATTTTGATTGTGTCCAAGAAAATTGATGTGAGTAAATGCTGAATTATGGTATGCTATGTTGTGTTGAGAAAAGCAAGCACTTTGAGAGATATGCCCTTTCCCAGTGGTTTTGTGTGGTGATTTTCTTCCGCTGCATTGTGGTAATTTGATTCTCAGATTGTATAGTAGTGTTTGTAGAGATTTTAAGATTTTGTTGCAACAAGAGTGGCATTTTACATAGGAGAACTACAGTACTATAGGTGATTTATGCTTAATTACGATAGAGTTAAAGGAATTCCAAGAATTCCTCCCCTCACAGCAATTCAAGCCTTGGCTCTAGCGAATTTGAGATAAAGGGGGAGGTGCGGGTGCGAGTGTTTGTGTCTGAGGGCATATCAGAATTTCGGCTGTGACTAGCACAGCCTTTTTGCAAAGCAGTAAAACAAGTGTAAGTAGACACAGGGCTTAATTAGATTGTGCAAGAAGAGAACTAGAAAAGACTGATATTTTGTTTGCTCAGAATATAGTGTCTATGTCACGTTTTTGATTAGCATGCTGTGTGAGGTGACAGCGGTTGTCCCCTGGGCACAGGGACAGCTCTGGCTGCCCCGTCTCCCCAGGGAACATGGGAATGGCCTGTGAGCAAAAGCTGGATGTGCAGGTATTATTGCAGTGCGGTGTTTATGAGAAACACATGTTTTGCTGTTCTAATAAGTGTCAGGGCACATGTAAATTAGAGGTTTCTGGTCAAGTGGATTCAGAACCTAAGGTCTTAGAACTTGTGTGTGGGAACCACATCCGATACCTGCCACCTGGAGCTGTGTGTATAGGAGGAAAGTTGAGAAACTACTGTGAAGGTCTGTAAAAAGGTTTGAGTGGAAGCGAGATAGGGCAAGAAGAAATAAATAATGAGAACTGACCAGAGCAAAAAGGTTCCTAAATTAGCCCTTTTTTGCAGGGGCTCACCGGGAGAAGGCTGCCAGTAGGAGCAGCTCAGAAAATAAAAAGATTTATAATACTTCATTGCTGTTAGTACTGTTTTAAAATAGGAGGATAAATGGGATAGAGTTTTGTATGCTGAAATGTCTTTGTGTTTTAAGAAATCACCCAGATTTCTTGAAAAGGGAAAACAAGGCCAAGAGAAAGCAAATCAAACATGTTGTTCAGCATGCAGCATAAGATAGCAATGTATGAAATCAGGCAAGGATTATCGTGCTGAAATGCAAAGCAATCACAGTTCACAAAATGAGTACATATGATTTGCTAAAGGCTCCTCCCAAAGTAAGGGAGGAAGGGTAAAGATGACCTCCCCAAAAGGGAAGAATTTTTGTTGACACAAGAGCCATATATTCAGTTTTAAATAAAACTTTAGTACCTGTGGAGAATGTTTATGTTGCAGTGTGGGGAACAACTGAACAACTGGCCAGTCTGAGAAGGCATACTTGTGCAAACCTTTAAAGTAATATGTGTACTATGTGTACCTAAAAGCTTTTGTACAATTCGCTCAATTTGCTAAACATTCTCAAATGAGAAAGGTTACTCTGGAGGCAAATGATATAAAGATGTTAGGATTAACATTAACAGACACTGAAATTAAGAAAGACATTAGTAAGGAGATATTAGAATAAGTAAAAAAGTGTTTTCAAGGGTATGGGCCTCTGCTGTACCAGGGAGAGTGAAAGATGCTCCCCCATGAGCATCAAGTTTAAGGAAAGAACACAACTAGTGAGAACTGAGTAGTACCCTCAAAAGGAAGATAAGGAAGGAATCAGCCCAATAATTGATAGTACTGGACTAAGGGCTGTCAATAAGATAACACAGAATTTATACCCTGTGGTAGCAAATCCATATGCCTTACTGACTTGTTTAACACCTGAGCTAACCTGGTTCACTGTTTTAGGCCTAAGAGATGCCTTCTTTTGCCTCCCTATCCACGAAGCCAGCCAGAAAATTTTTGCATTCAAACACAAGCTCACATAGTCCATGTGCCTGAAGGCTTCAAGATTCCCCACTCCGATTGGAGAACAGCTTGCAAAGACCCAGAGTCCCAGGAAGCTCCACAAGAGGAAAGGAGGCTGTTGCAGTACGTGGACGGTCTTCTAGTAGCCACTCGGATGAGGGAAGCAAGAGAAGCCTGGACGGTAAGCCTTTCGAATTTCCTAGGACTCCAAGGACGCAGAGCCTCAAAGAAAAGGCACAGGTAGTGAAACAGAAGGTAATCTACCTGGAGTAAGAAGTGAGTGCTGAGCAGCAGACTTTAAGGCAGGGAAGCCCTATGCCAAACCCTGAAACCCCAGACAACGAAAGAACTCCGAACCCTCTTAGGCATGACAGGGTAGTGCCAGCTGTGGGTTTATAATTATGAACTGCTCGCCAGACCCCTCTATGCTCTTATTGCCAATGGAAACAGAGATCTCCAGTGGACCAAAGACACCACACAGGCCTTTCACCAGCTAGAGAGAGTGCCCTCATGTCAGCTCCAGCTTTGAAACTTCCAGATGTAAGTAAACCATTCTTTCTATTTTTCCCACGCAAGGAATTGCCCAGGGAATACTGGCTCAGGACTTGGACCCTTACTGAAAGGCAGTTGCTTACTTCTCTAAGCAACTAGATGCAACAGCTAAAGGATGGCCAGGTTGCCTCAGAGCTGTAGCAGCAGTCATGCTGAATATTCAAGAGGCACGCAAGTTTACCCTGGGACAAAATGACTGTGCCAGTGTCCCACACAGTGTCCGCAGCACTGGAAGTAAAGGGTGGCCACTGGCTCTCACCACAGAGGTTTCTGAAATACCAGGCCATCATGGTAGAGCAAGACGATGTAGAGATAGCGGTGACTAATATTGTCAACTCAGCTTCTTTTCTCAGTGGACACCAGAGTTGCCTAGAGACCACCGAAGCTACCTACTCCCGCCGCCCAGACTTAAGGGACACTCCTCCGGACGATGCAGAGACCTGGTTCACTGACAGGAAAGCAACATTGCAAAGTTCACGGTGACTACCTGCAGAGAGGTAATCGAGTCTGGACCCTTACCAACAGGTACCTCTGCGCAGAAGGCTGAGATAATTGCCCTGACCCGTGCCCTGGAAAGGGCAAAAGAGAGGAGAATAACCATCTACATAGACCCAAGGAATGCATTTGGAGTCATACATGCACATGGAGCCATCTGGAAAGAGAAGGGACTGCTGACCTCACAGGGAAAGAAGAGACAATCCAGCTGCTGGAAGCAGTTCAGCTACCTGAAAAGGCATATTAAGGCACACTAGAGAGTGAGCTTAAAATTGGAGGAAATGAGCTGGCGGATGGAGAGGCAAAGAAAGCAGCAAAGGGTGAGGTACAGATTTTCCTTGAAGGTAAGCCATAATACAATAATACTAACCAAAAGAGACGTACAACTGCAAGGGGTGGGCTACCATTGAAAGAGAGCTAGGAATCCCTTCCCATTTTCGTGGTTACTAGTGAAGGAAGGGCACTAGAAAACACACTAGGGCCTAACTACTTAAAAGCCTTTTATAGAGTGTGGCTCCTTTTCGAAATGACCAAGGCTGCGAGTGATACAGAGTGCATTGAAATGAAGTGTTGACTTTGAAGCAGTCATTTCCACAGGCTTTCTAGAACACACATCTGATTGAAACAATCGTTGTATCGTTCTCAGGAATTTATATGCCACTATCACTCAGGTAAGCCGACAATGTGATCCTTGCCTCCAGACTAACCCCAAAATACGCCCCCGGCCAAAACTCGGTCAGACTGGGAGAGGCCATGGGCCTGTACAGCAGTGGCAAATTAACTTTTCAGAACTCCCAAGGAAAGGGGGGTATCAGTATTTACTGGTATTGATAGATACATTTTCAGGGTGGCCAGAAACATTCCCCACCAGAACTGTCAAAGCTCAAGAGGTGACCAGATTATTTTTATAAGGAATAATACCACGCTTCAGAGTTCCAGCCACGATATCCTCAGATAAAGAATCACATTTCATTTCCAAAATAGTGCAACAGATTAGTAGCCATCTGGGCATAGATCAGGAACTTCACACCCCATACCACTCCCAATCAAGCGGCCAGGTGGAGAGTATGAATCGTTTGATTAAGCAGCAAATCATAAAACTGGGGCAAGAAGTTAATCTACCCTAGCCCAAGCTCTTCCACTAGCACCATTGCAAATTCAAACTAAACCTTGAGCTAAAGGAATGCTGAGTCCTTTTGGAATGCCTTATAGAAGACCATATAGAATACAAAGGGAATGTCCAGAATGTCCACCTACATGGTGGCATTAAGCAAACAGCTCAGAGTAATTGAGAAACATGTGGCTGGAACTCGGAGCAGGGAGTTAGATAGCCTGGGGATGATGTATATGTTAAGTCTCTTACAGAGAAGACTTCGGAACCACAGTGGGACAGACCACTGCAAGTACTTCTCACCACCTTCACTGCAATCAGAATCAAGGAGCAGAATGCCTGGATCCATCACTCTCGAGTGAAGAAGGCCCAGAAACCCCTTAAGGAGTGACGCCAGGAGACAATGAACTGAGACTAAAACTTACTCGGGCAAACTGAGTATATTGCGGTCGGGAGTAGCTCATATTTTAGTTTGCAGAATTGTATTGTGTGTAATCATAACTGAAGTTTCAGAACTTGAGAGTACCTCTGTTCAAAGTAATGCTAAATGGCCTTGGTCCCTGGCATTTAATCAGTATACCGGATCCATAGGAAAACCTTCTGAGATAAAAGATTTAAACATATCTACTGTAGTAATCCACGAGAATCAGATATGTGAGGAGCAAGAATGGCAAGAGCAGGAACTGTGGGCTCTTCAAGGAATCAGAGGAAAAGAAATCAAAGTAGGGTGCCAGGTCATCAATAGGGTAGCTTATGAGAGACCAGATGTAATTAGTGTCTGAACCTCCCCTGGTGTATATGAACACCAGGAAGTCTGTGATAACCTCAGTGAATCAGACTGTTGGTGTAATTTCACCTTGATACAGCCTGTAGAAGTGACCTGCCTTTGAGCTCGAATTACTATCAGACTTTCATTTGAATTCAAAGTGGACTCTGCACTTTTTACCACAGCAGGGCCTTATACATCCCATACTAGTTCAGACCCTACCCAAACTCCAAACTTGAACCTAACGTAGTAAAGAATGTGACTGAACAACAGTTTCCTTAGGTCATTTTCCAAGCCGGTTGGCTGAACACCCAGGCAATGACTGGTAAAGGGTGCTGAACTGCAGGTGGTAAATTAACCCAAGCAAGAAAGGTGAGTTTCTTTATTTATAGCTATCCCTTTTCCTACTGAGATTTGGATCAGTGATTGTCCCAGTCTGAGGCAGTTGGATTCTGCTTAAAAGAGGTAGAGAGAGACTCCCCCTCAGAGCTCAGCAGCAGGCTGTAAGATTTTGAGCATCACTTTTGTGCTGAGTGTTTCAAGTAGCAGAAACCTGATCCCAGTTTCTTCTGAGGCACTGCAATGAATTTAGGCTCTTCTCTCAGACTTCCCCTTCATTATTTACTTGAGGCTTGGACCTGAAGCTAAGGGCAAGGTGGGTGAGGTTTTGTAGACCAGGAGAGACATTCCTGCTTGCCACACGTCTGGGAAATCAGGTGCTCTGGAGGGGGAAGGAGATTCCTGAGGTCTCTACATTTCAGAACAAACATCTGCCTCAAATATGACCTAAACCTCTGTCAGATACACTTGTGAAGTGTGTCTGAATTTGCAGTGTGAGCCCAGCACATCCCTCTGGCAGGGAGGGATGGTCATAAACAGAAAGCAGTTCCTGTTCCCCATAACAAACATCTAACTGGCATATTAGGGACAAGATTAGGAGTTTTAAATGGAATTGATTCAGAAATACTGGTGAATAAACTGGCCACTGCAGCAGGTAGCCTAACAAAATTGAAGCAGCCTTTATAGTAATCTCTATTGGCATTAGGAACTAGCCAGTGACAGATTTCAAAGTACTGCCAAAGTAAGGAAGTATGGAAAGGCCGGGGACCAAGACCACAAGTTGATAGTAGAAGCACTTAGTATAGTACAAGATAATGTGTCTTTAGCTTTCAGTTGTATACAAGCACAGTTATGGATACAAGCAACAGCAGCTCTGATCATATGGGAAAGGGGTGAAGGTAATTTTCCAGCTGAAATTCAAGAAATTGTGTGGGATAATGTAATTGATTTTGAAAGGAACTTTCAATCCTGGCAGACTATGGTGAATTTCACCTATGATCCTATTTCTAATGTGGCAACTGCCTTTGTGCTTACCATACATAATGCCACTGTTTATGTTGTCCATCCCATCATTGCTCTAGGATCAAACCATGAAAAAACAATACTCTATCCTTCAGAACATAGACTGTGGGCACGAAAGATGAATGGGAAGTGGCAGACAGTAAACTTAGAATCCTGCATTACTAGAGAACAGATGGGATTCATTTGCAAAAGCAATACTGTTAATGCTCAGGATGTGTGTTTGGACACTGAACAGAGTATTTGTCACTTCGAAGTCCATCCAGTCACTGACCAGAAAACTGTGCTCGTATATACTGGAAAAGGGTGTATGCTTGAGAACTGCTTGTGCTGCTGTACAAATTGATAGCAATGATGTTTTTCTGTCTAGTAGAAACCATTCTAATCTCTGTATATGTAATTTTGTTAAGATTATTGGATGTGATCTTTGGGTGGTCACCAACTGCGAATGGAATCTTTAATAAGTTGTGCCACCCCATTGTAGTTTTACTACTATTAGTTGGGGTAAGCTTAGGATTATCTATTATATTGTTAATTTGGAACTGGAGAATGCTACAACAAATAGCTGTACTAACATCTTTGTCAAAAGCACATGGTGAAGCACTAAAAGACACTTACTGTTGTGAAGGTTTTCATTAAGTAAAAGAATTTACTTATTTCCTAGGAAAGGGGGGAATGAGACAGAGTGGGGATCCATTCTGAATTAGGTGAAGTGCCATGGAGAGGTGAGAGGTCTGTAGGGCCAAAGCTGAAGGAAAGGCCGCATTCCAGAGACAGCAAGGAGACAGAGAAAGAAAAACAGAAATTACCGCAAGGTCGATCTGCCCCAGACCTAGGAATTCCTCTGATAAAGAAGAACTAGTGCTAAATGTCACGTGGAATGAATATGTATGAACTTATTGTGAAACTGTATGCATATGCATTTGGGAGGGGGATAAAAGACGACCTGAGGTCTTCAGAGGTATGCATGCCTTGTTGGGGGACTTGCGTCCGGCGCGCGTCGTAATAAAAGCATACCGGGCTTTACAACTTTTATAAAGTTGTGAGGTTTCTTCTTTTCTCCGCAAAACAGCTTGGACATAGCAGCTGCAGTAGACGTCACTTTAATGATGAACCAGCCTGAAAGGATACCAACTGGAGTAAACGGTCCTCTCATGCTACAAGGACAAAAATGTGGAGCATTATTATTAGGACGTTCCTCGACATCCATGCTGGGACTGTTTGTATTGCCTGGGGTCATAGATGCGGACTATACCGGAGAAATACAAATCATTACACCCCTTATCCCCCAGTTAAAATAACAAAAGGTCAATGCGTTGCACAATTGGTACCGCTACCGCAGATGACATCGGGTATTCCATCCCTTACTGGACAGAAGCATGATGGAAAGGGTTTTGGCTCTACCGGTGTTACACTTCTGACTGTAGATCTACAAGAGAGGCAAAAACAAAGAGTTGAGATTACCCATGGATATCAGAGCATAACCCTTTATGGATTATTGGATACGGGAGCAGACACCAGCATTATATCGCCAGAAGCATGGCCACAGCATTGGCCCCTGCTCCCATCAATTAATATGCTCACAGGAGTAGGAGGACTTACTTTGGCAAGCAAAACACCGCCTCTGTCGGTGCACATTGATGGGCAACAAGTGTCCATTGTGTTCTCAGTCATTCAGTTGCCCCCTACAGTCTCTTGCCTGATAGGCAGGGATGTTTTAACACAGCTGGGGGTGGTATTGACCAATCACGACCCTTTGGGGTAATTTCCATTGCTGGGACTTTCCCCATTCCACTCACCTGGAAAACAGATACACCGGTGATGGTTAAGCAATGGCCCTTGAAAGGGGAGAGTCTTATGCATGCCCATGAATTGGTGAAGGAACAATATGAGCAAGGACATTTACGACTCTCAACGAGTCTGTGGAACACGCCCATTTTTGTGATCAAGAAGAAGTCAGGGAAATACTGCCTGGTACACGATCTGTGAGCTGTGAATGACCAGATGGAACCGATGGGGGCCTTGCAGCCTGGTCTTCCGAATCCAGCCATGATCCCACAAGATTGGCCACTTCTAATCATTGATTTAAAGGATTGTTTTTTCACTAATTGGCTGCATCCCGATGATACGAAGAGGTTTGCCTTTACCCTACTAGCAATAAATCGTGGGGAACCAGACAAAAGGTTTGAATGGACGACATTGCTGCAGGGGATGCGGAACTCCCCCACATTGTGCCAGCTTTATGTTGACGCTGCATTACAGCCATTACGTCAGCAGTGGCCAGCTACCATAATATATCATTACATGGATGACATCTTGTTTGTGCAGCAACAGCCATTTTCCTATTTACAGGTTGACAGCATCAGAGACACTCTTGCAGCATCTTCACTTGTTATTGCCACAGAGAAAATTCAGACCACGAAACCATGGAAGTATTTGGGATGGATTCTAATGGACCAAACAGTGGTACCCCAAAAATTAGAACTGCGCTTGGACATTAAGACTTTACATGATGCTCAAAAGTTGCTAGGAGACTTACAGTGGCTTAAACCCATTGTGGGAATACCAAATCGCTTGTTGGAAACCCTGCGACCCTTGTTAAAGGGCACTGACCCCACTACCCCTGTGTGCCTCATGAAGGAACACCATCTTGCCTTGCAGCAAATCAGTAATTGTGTACAACAAGGATATGTGTCTCGTCGACAACTAGATTGCCCTATTGACCTCACCGTTTGGAATAGCCCTTGTCACCTGCTTGGCCCTGTCTCCCAATACGAGAACAAAACGGGGGAGATACGGGTATTGGAATGGCTGTCACCACCATTACAACATAAAAGAACAATATTTTCAAAAATTGAACAATTGGCTGCGTTGATTAAAAAAGGCGGTCTCAGAATTAGAAGTGGACGGTCGAGAACCTGCCACCATTAGGTTACCCATGGAAAAAGAGACGCTGGACTGGTACCTGGTTAATTCAATGGACTTACAGGAAGCATTATTGACATCATCTGCAAAGGTGGAGACAAGCAAGTTAGTGCCCAGGGTCCTGCAATGGATGGCAGAATGGGACTGGATCACTCAGCCGCTGAGAAGAGAGCGCCCCATAGAAGGAGCCACCACAGACTTCACAGACGCAGGGAAGAAATCGAGATGTGCTGCTGTCACTTGACAAGAAAAAGGACAATGGAAGCATCAACTTCTTACAGCAGACCCTGCAGACAGCCTACAAACCTTAGGATTGTTAGCAGTAGTATGGGCAATGTCTAACATGCATGAGCCCTTGCATGTGGTCACAGACTTTATGCATGTCACTGGAGTAGCCAGACGTATAGAAGGAGTAGCAATTAAGGAAGTGAATAACAAACAGCTGTATGAGTTACTGGTTCAATTAAGGAAAGCTCTCCGGGATAGAAGTGCAGTGTATTCTGTAATCCATATGAGGAGTCATAAGTGGTCTGAAGGTCTGGGGGAAGGGAATGAGCGTGCAGAGAAGATGGTTACCTTACCCATTGATAACTCTTGTCCTGTTGATAAGCATACATTGGCAAGAGAAGCCCATAGTAGATATCATCAAAATGTGAAAGGGTTGGCGAGGAACTTTGATCTGGGCTTATCAGAAGCCAAGGCCATTGTCAGGGCATGTCCAATATGCAGTTATCATAATGGGGGAATAGGTCTGGGCTGCGGAGTTAATCCTCGAGGTTTAGAAATGAATGAGAAATGGTAAATGGATGTCACGCATGTAGCTAGGTTTGGCAGGCTTAAGTATGTGCATGTTACGATAGATGCATATAGCCATTATATATGGGCTACAGCTCAGGGAGGAGAGAAAGCGATACATGTGATCAGGCATTTATTGAGTTGCTTTGCTGTTATGGGAGTCTCACAAGGTATCAAAAAGGATAATGGTCCGGCTTACACAAGTGCTAGAGTCCGAAAGTTTTTGGACCAATGGTCTGTCAAGCATGTGACAGGTATTCCGCATTCCCCCACAGGACAGGCGATAGTAGAAAGAGCAAATGGTACCCTCAAACAATATATTGACAAACATCAGGATTTAAAGGACCCACAAGCATGCCTGGCTAAGGTTTTGTATGTGATCAATCATTTATGTATTTTTGGGGAGGACGATGCCCCCCCTGCAGTTAAACATCACCCGAGATCAGGTCAGGAAACTATTAAGGAAACAGAGATCTGGGTGAAGAACCCAAGCACAGAGATATGGGAAAAACTCACAAAAATTCTATATTGGGGTCGGGGATATCCTTGTGTTTCCTCACCAACAGGGCCTTTGTGGGTGTCTGCCAAGTGGACTAAACCTGTCTTTAATGCAGCATCTGGTGAACAACCTTAAGGAGGGGGACAAGGAGCGCCTGAAGAAGAAGCTGCTGCTGATTTTACAACCCTTATTGCTGCAGCTGAAGGGACACTCGAAAGCAGTGGACAGAGCAGTGACACGCCGCTACCGGATGGCCAGGGAGCTGATTGACAATGTTGAAACACTATCGACCTTCCACATAAAAGGACCAGCAAGGGAGCGCTGCCTTGAGTGTCATAGCCACTGTTGTGCTGCGTGGGTAGCTCTGTATTATGGGGGTTGTGGTAAAACCTTTTGGTTAGAACAGTCCGGGATCTGGGGTTTATGGTGTAACACCTGCAAGCATGACTACGCATGGGGGGAAGACTGGCAAAGGGAACTAAGGAGACAGACGGGACTAGGTACGGCTCTAGCTTTAAATCTTTATGAGTGTCCCGAGCACAAAATCTTGGCCTATTACCAGTGGGAGGTACAGTGTATTGTGAAAAGAGTTAAAGCTCAAAGTAAGTCGTACATAGCTTCTGCTAGGTGTAGAAAATTGGTGCCTTTAACACAGCATTCGGTTGTAGGACCCATCAGAGGAGATCCCGATCAGGCATTGGACTCCTGCATCGAGGCCCTACAGAGATGGAGATTGCAAGAGTTAGGATCGATGAGGTTAAAGACAGATAAGAAAAGGAAAGCGAGAAAGAAAACAGAAAAATGAGGCTTATTTTTGTTATACTGCTCAGTGCTGTGACGGATGGGGCAGTAGGAGTAACACGCTTTAATCAGCCAAGAGATAACATATGGATAACGCTTGCTAATCAAACTAACCAATCATCGCTTTGTCTTAGCCTTGGAGGGGTTACTAACCCATTTTGAACATGCTTGGTGGGACTTCCAGTGTGATCTCCTTGGGAATTTTGTAGTCTGATTGATAACCAAACTCTATGCATGCAGAATATGACAAACATTAGGTTACCCACACAACAAGGGTACACTACAAGTCAAAGTGACGGTTACCGCCAATGCTTAATAATCTTATCACTTAATACTACTTTGTACTCTCCTCCAGAGGAGTTGGATATCTTCAGAAATGCAAACGCCAGTATGACTAACACCTCAAATGGTGGATGGTTCAGTTTCGATCCCTTAGATCCCCAGAATTTAAATCAGCATAGAGGAACATGGGCTACCCTAGATTCATCCCTGAATTTGGGTGAAGTGTCTCAGCAGCTTTATAGCCAATGTAACAGCACTAACATCACGGCACTGATGAAATTACCCACAGGGATATTTTGAATTTGTGGAGACAGAGCTTGGAATGGTATACCAGCCAGGCCACAGGGTGGACCTTGCTATTTGGGAAAATTGTCATTGTTTCACCCCAATGTGTCTTTATTAATGCAATTGAGTCAAAATTCAAGCAGGAAGAGACGAAGCCTGCATGACTCAGACTGCAGCCAGATAGGAGACCCACAGTTTTGGAGTGAGTTAAAGCAAGTGATAGTTTCAACTATCTTGCCAGGAGGAGCTGCAAATAAAGCTATGAACTTAGCAAAGCAATTGGGATGCTGGGCCAAGGATGAGCTAAACAAGATGTCACAAATTTTAGATATGCTAACCGCAGATGTGCAAAGTGTTAATCATGCTGTTTTGCAAAATAGAGCCGCTATAGATTTTTTGCTTTTAGCACAAGGTCATGGATGTGAAGAGTTTGAGGGAATGTGTTGCAGGAATTTGTCCAAGCACTCTGTATCTATTTATGCAAAGATAAAAGAATTATAGCAGGGACTTCACAATCTTAAAGAAGAAGAGGGTTTAGGAATCGACAAATGGCTTAAAAGCTTAGGACTTGGACTGTGGCTGAGAAACTTTGTGACATATGCTATAGGGATACTGGGTGTGATTTTGATGCTTTTGCTTATTTTGCCTTGTATCTTTAATTGTATTCAAAACATGGTCAGCCAAATGATAGAAAGAACCTGGCAGACTAACCTCCTTGCCCAAGAACAAAACGGGGGAAGTGTGGAGAGTTTTGTCAAAGAGTGGTTTGAGGAGAGGGGACACAGCCGAATCAATTTGGTAAAGATGTCCTAACTAGGGCAGAGGCCCTTTTTGCAGGCAGGGTGTCTGTTGGGAATTTAGCCGACTAGAGAATGGAAAAGTACAAGGCCGTGGCTAATTCCAAGTCCTGCACCTGCAAGATAACATGTCCTTGGGCCTAGCAGAGTATGATAACAAGTGGACAGAGAGACGTAAGAAATAGAGAACGTAGGCCCAAAGGAATGAGGAAGAGTTGATGGTATAGTTTACCCAATAGATCGCTTGGCTTACAGAATATTCATAAGCTTGATGCCGAATTTTGCCCCAAAAGGCGAGAATAACTGCTTAAGAGACTCAGCCTAAGTCAGATAAGCAGGAGGTATTTTATTGCGACGCGTCGGAGAAATCACAAAGTGGATTTCTGAGTTTCCCGTAACAAAGCAAGCCTTTTATACAGTTTTGAATATAGGATTACATCAGATCATATATATAATCATGTCTTTGCATGAATATTCATAGGGGGCGTGGTGTAGGCGGAGCGTGGACGGGGACACCTCTTTTGAGGATCATCTTGGTGGTCGTTCTGGTTGCCTTCATCATGGGCTGGGGTCCCCTGATGAGTCTTCTTCCTTAAACTTTTGAACTCCTTTCCTAATTTGGTCAATTCCCGGTGTACTTGGCTTGGTCTCTATGGCTTGGCAAAGTCCTTAGGGTCAGTTTGACATTGTTGGCACTGAACATGCTTAGCCCATCAGTTCTCCTATCCCTATCTCTTTCCTGTCATTGTGTTCCATGTTTTAGCTGATTAATTGCTCTATGTGTTTCCTAATACTATGCCTCCTTCCAATGCCTCAAATTCTATGTTTTAACTCATTATTTCTTGAAGACTATCTATTTTGGGGCTTCATTCTCCCCTTTTTCTTATAACTTGCGAATTCTTTTGTCAAGTTCTGATCCTATAGGGCGCTGATACGCTCGTACTATAGCCTAAACTATTTGGGTCTTTTTCATTATGACTCTTAGTTTCTACTACATACAAATATTTATGAGAGTTAATAGTAACAGAACTACTATTACTATTAGCATTGGGTGCACCAGGTAGTTGAAGACCTGTGTAGCTGTTGGGGAGTATCTTGTAAAGGTATCTCACCAATGATGCTGGCCCACTTGTTCTACTTCCGTCAGGACATTCTTTATCTTTTCTGAATTATGTTCTACCTGCCATACTATTCGTTTAGTCATTTGATTTACTTTTTGCACCAATTCTTTTACTTTGGGATGTGCGAGCATTGCTTTAAGAATCTTGACATCCATCCCTATTTGTAATTTCGGTATCTCTTGATATAGGTTGAAATCTGCGTTAATTAGCTGTTGGGTAGTTATTGGGACAGTGTAATGAAAATCACAACTTACGATCTTGGTAAAGTTACATACACAGAAGTTAGTATTGTTAGTCTCTTCTTGGCAATTATCTATAGTGACGTTGTCACAAGCTGTCTTTACGCAAGCACACCCATTTGTTATATAGTAAACTTGTGATTGTGTTCTATCATGCGGAAGCATTTCTAAGGTACATACACTATTTTCAGCATCTAAGCATAAATCTTTGGCTTCTACCACAGCATTTTCACAAACATAGCCTAATTGTCCTCTAGGAATACATGCTTCTGTGCTAACCGATTGCCACCTATTTTTGGTGTAATCATAACTGGCTCAGACGTTATGGTCTATTGGCCTGACAATGACATCTTGATGTATTGTCTCTAGAGTAAGGATGGGAAAGATAGCTCTTTCTTCTGCTGCACTAATGGTGAGGACATAAGCTTCAATGTGTTCTTGTTGAGGCTCATAAGTGAAGCTCACTAATTGCCACCAAGCCTGATGGTCCTTCTCAAATTGTGTAGTATGATTGTCCTTTAATATTGTTTCCCTTATTTCTTGAGGTAATATACTTGACGTTCTTTCCCTCATTATTCTTGCTGCTACTGATTGTACCTATTGTTGCGTCTGAGAGCATTGGATAGCGAGTGCAATGTCTCTGCTAAGTTCTCTTGTGTAGTCAGCGAGCTTTACAAAATCTTCTGCAGTATGGTTTGCTACCATGGTTAGTAATTTCACTACTAGCGATTGTGTTTCAGCTAATGTAAGCATGGATGAACTGAGGGGCATCTTAAGCTTTCTTAAGTTCGATGTGACGGTATTTAATTTTTTTACTAATACCTCTTGATCTATTGTGTTTACTATACTAAATCTGGTGCTAATCCACTCACTTAGATCTCTTTTTGCTCTTCTGTGATGAGACCTTGTTGCTAGCCATGCATTCCATCTCTTAAGGCTTTGCTGCATAAATGGTCGGCAATCTTTTTGCAAGTACGTAATATCGGTGTGAATGTTCATCTGCACCTTTTTTAGGGAATAAGTGGGGTCTAACAATAATTTTAATTCATTAGATTTTCTTATCACCTGAGGCCCTATAAAGGTTAGGTTATGTACTGCTTTACATTCTACTGGTCGAGTGGTTTCTTGGGGCAAGTCTAAATCTGGATACAATGAAATCACGTCTCTCGGTAATTCTACTTTATACATGGCGACACGCCTAGGGAAGTTAAAACCCTGTTCGAGCGTTTTCAACTCTCTTTCACATGTGAACGTCATCGACTGATCTAATCTAAATGCCATCTCACACTGTGCTTTCCCTTCCTCAGGACTACTAGATGCTACGATCTTTCTCGCAGGGTAGAGAAGGGGGTGAGGGTTATAGGTTATGTTTTGTGGATGTAGCTCCCCAAGTGGATCTTCTCTATAAATCACTGAGTTTCGGGGTTGTGATCTAGGTGGATCTTCTCTGAAGTCACTCCACTGACATGAAATTGGGCCCTTTTGCTGGATCTAGGAAGTGGGCCTGCCCATTCTCACTGGACTAAAGGTAATTAGGTTATGTTCAGAGGCTGGCATCAAGGGTTCAATTGTTAGCACTAGCCACCTTGTTTTCTTTTCTTCTACTGGGTCAAGCTCTCGACACTCAATTTGGATTTGGTCTCTCTCGTATGCTACCATGGGGGACTGATGCCATACTTCATTCGCGTATGGCTGATTGTTACGTAAGGCATAAACTTCGAAATGGGGTCTTCTCAATCTCAACTCTGGGTGGATACACTGGTGTGCATGAGACCATGGGTCTATTGGGGAAGGGTCTTGAGGAAGAGCTATACTTATCGAGAGTCCAATGATCAGAGTTGTGAAGGTGTGAGGTGGAGTCAGGATCATGACGTCTGCTCTTCTTGTTTGTTCTCTTTTTCTTGTTTGTTCTCCGGAGCTTTCTTGACCTGTGAATAATGGATCTACGTAGGTCGCTCTTTGATCTGAACTGCGGTGAAGGTAGTCAGCACTTGGAAAGGTCCCTCCACTTCTCTTGTAGGGGTTTTCTTAAAATATTTTTTACATACACTCAATCACTGGGATTAAACGGATGCAATTTGCAATCAGGTTGTTTAGATGAATTCCCATTTGTTTCCCAATTCTGTATTTAATGGGTTTCAAAAAGTAAGCCTTTTCTGGTTGGCCTGTTGCTCCCACAACTTGTACAAATTCATCACTTTTAGGTACTAATTCTTGATTTAAAACTGAAAAATGTTGCAGACATTTTTCCACAGAAATCCTTTCTTTAAGATTTCTGTGTCTTCTGGAAGGCAGAGGCCTCAGAAGGGAAGGTAAACAATTGTTATCAGCTGCTGTGGAATGCAATAGGATTCACCTTGATTGGCTCATTTTCTATGTTTATAATTAAGGGCCAATCACCAGTGCAAGCTAGGGGACTGGGTCCCTGGACACAACTTTGTTTGGGATTCTTTCTTTCTATTCTTAGCTTAGCTAGCAGCTCTGCAAACCTCTCTCTATATTATATTTAGTATAGTCATAATGTATTATATATATTATCTTAATAAATCAAGCCTTCTGATCAAGATACAAGATTCACCGTCTCTCTCTCACCAGCTGCGACCCACTCAGGCGCAGTAATATCTGGTGACCCCTCGTGTAAGAGCAAAGATTAATCTGATAAGACCAGAGGAGCAAAAATTGCTGCACTGGGTAAAAATCCTGTATGTGTGGCATTTGATGGTTGCTTTGAAGTGACCACAAAAGTGAATTCAAGCCAGGAGCTGAAGAACTGAAGATTTGGATAGAGTTCACAGCTAAGGCTGACCACAACAGAACCTTCTTCTGGAAAACCATCAGGAAAGATGATGGAAAAGAACAGCAGACCTGTGGAGCTGGCCAGAGAAAGCTAGACTCTTTCAGAAGGTACTGTTCACTTTTCTATCCCTGATGAACCAGCCCTTCGTAGCTTGTGGCTGTTCATATGGCAGACCCATGCCTTGCCAGAAGAGATTCAATTCTCCCCTTCAGAGGAGAAAGTTATGGCCCTCTGGAAACATTGGTCTAGAGAAGATGGTTTCCTTTTGTCAGAACCAGATATCTATGAATTCTTTCGATGGGCAAAGCTTTTTGGGTTCTTTGCTGATATTCTGTATGCTTTAGATGTTTTCGTCTGGAAGTGCATGGAATCGATTATCCAGCGCGTCTACATTGAGGGACGCGTGTTGCCTTCCATCTACCCAGCATTTATAAAGCTTTTCCCAGTCCTGAAGCGCAGAGCAGCTTGTTTTCCATGGATTTCTAATTGTTATGGCCAAGCTCTGTTTCCACCGCCCTTGGCAGAAGACCCCATGGGTGATGACTTTGGGCTTCCCAGCCCCCACTTCTTCGCGGCACGAAGAAGTTTTTTTTACTCTTGCTCCGGAGCATGCTCAGATGGAGTCTTCTCCTTCCCCCCCTTCTCTCTCTCCAGGGGGTTGGGAGTGGCCGCTCAAGCCAGCGCCGGCCTCTCAGACACCGCCTTCAGACATGGGGGGCGGCACCGGTCTCTGAGGTTTCCTCCACGCCCCTGCCAGAGCCGTCACTCCAGGAGATCCCGTCTCCGCCTCTCCAGGAGGTCCCACCCGCGGTTTCACCGGCCTCCCCGGCCCCGCAAGAGGCTGTCTCGGAGAAGGCAGAAGAGACAGCACTGTCAGCGATTGACCTGTTGCTAAGCAACAGCGACGCTCCGCCGCTCCTCCCGGCTCCGCTGCTGCCTGTTTGTGCTGTGACGGCGACTGCGACTGCACCTCCGTAGCAGACCCCGGAGTCAGCAGCAGAAAACGCCGCTGAACCTGCGGGACCCTCAGAGCAGCCCGCGGCGGATCCCACTCTCAGCGCGGTTCCCTCCCCAGTTCCGGCTCCCTCCCGGCTGCTTCCCCCGGACGTCCCAGCAGCCACCCTGGTGGGGGGTCTCTCCTTCCGTGGAGCGGGGGCTGCCCGCCAGCTCACTGTTGTGGCAGTCCAGCTGCCTGCTTTCAAGATCAGCATTCTCAGCGGTTTGGGGGGTGGTTTTTCGGGGATTGTCCCATGGAGGCCGCCGCCTCTCTTGTGCCCTAGTGGCATGGGGGGGCAGGTGCATCCAGAGAGTTCTGCCCGGAAGGGATGGGGATGATGCCACGGGGCGGATGAGAGACAAACCCGATGCATTGCAGAGGGAGAGGGCACAGCTGGAGGAGACCATAGCTGGTTTGCTGTGGGAAACAAACATCTCCAGACCCCAGATGGGATTGCTGGGGAAGGCTTCTATTTCCCTGCTGCTGGCATGCCTCAGTGGTTTAGGGGAAAGGAAGCGTCTCACTACCCGTGCTGCCATTGTGCTGGCAGCAGGGTTCAGGCCTGTGGATATGCACAGCCTTCCTTATGGGTTTGGCCTGGGCCGTTTGGCTCAGGAGGTTCCTAGGCCAGGGCAATCACTTGGCCTCCTTATGTTTTTGGGGACTCTGGTTCGTCCTACCGGTCCGGGTCCCCCTTTGTGAGCCAGTTTTGGGGTTCCTGGTCCAGCATGGGCCAGGGTCCCCAGGGCCTTTCCTTCTCTGGCACTGCTCTGCTCAGCTGGCTGCTGCTCTTTTGTTTTCGATCAAAAAAGAGAAAAAAAAAATTAAATAAAGAAGATTGAAAATAGTGAAAATAGTGGGCAGCAGCTCTGAAGCGCTGAAGCACTGAAAGGCCAGCAGAAAGGACATTTCAAAATATTTCAAAATTGTACAAATTGTTTAAAATTTTATTTAGACTGTCAATGGTTTTTGATAACTATTGATGGAACTCTTTTGCAGAAGTCTGTTTCAGGACCAAAAGGACTCTCAGATATTCCAAGGGAAACAACTTCGGCTCTTGGACTGTTCCTGAAACTCAGCTGCATGGACTTGAATTCTCTTTGCATTGTTTCTTGCAATTTTCTTATATTGTAGGATTGTTTTAGTGATTTGTTAGTTATTGTATATTTTATAGGTGAAGAAATTTCCTGTTCATTCCACATCAGCATTTTTCTTTTATTTTATACAATTTAGAAAGGTGAGATGTCGCAGACATTTTTCCACAGAAATCCTTTCTTTCAGATTTCTGTGTCTTCTGGAAGGCAGAGGCCTTAGAAGGGAAGGTAAACAATTGTTATCAGCTGCTGTGGAATGCAATAGGATTCACCTTGATTGGCTCATTTTCTATGTTTATAATTAAGGGCCAATCACCAGTGCAAGCTAGGGGACTGAGTCCCTGGACACAACTTTGTTTGGGATTCTTTCTTTCTATTCTTAGCTTAGCTAGCAGCTCTGCAAACCTCTCTCTATATTATATTTAGTATAGTCATAATGTATTATATATATTATCTTAATAAATCAAGCCTTCTGATCAAGATACAAGATTCACCGTCTCTCTATCACCAGCTGCGACCCACTCAGGCGCGGTAATAGAAAAAGTTGCTCCCGTATCAATCAAAAAGTCCAATTCCTTTTTACCTTCCCCTAGCTCTATTTTAACTAGTGGGTCTGCTAGGGTACGGCCCACCGGTCACCTTTATTCACTATCCTGATGTGTGGTAGTAGTAGTGGCTATTAGCCTTTCCCTTAGTTGGGGGCATTCTCGCCTCCAGTGTCCCATCTGTGGGCAGTGCGCACATTGATTTGGCCCTATTCTAGTTGGGTGGGGTTGGAGCCTCCCTCCCTCTCCTACTGGGTTGCCTCTACCCCTTCCCCTGGTTCTAGGTTCCGAGTAACTTGTCTTCTGAGCTGCCACTGCCACAGCCACTACTCGAGCTGTCTTCTTGTCTTCCTTTTTCTTCTCCTCAACTTCTCTATTATTATATACTTTCCATGCTTCATTCAGCAATGCCTCTAGGTTTTTATTTTCCGGATGCTCAAGCTTTTGTAATTTCTTCCTGATGTCTGGGTTACTCTGTCCCATCATTAATCCTAACAGGTGTTGTTTTCCTTCTTCTGTTGCTGGGTCCAGGGGTGTGTATTGTCTCATGGCTGCCCTAAGTCTGTCCAAAAACTCTGATGGGGTCTCATCTTTTCCCTGCCTGATGTCATATAGCATTGACTAATTGATAGCCTTAGGGATCGCATTATGCAAGCCCATCGCTATCAGTTTCCTATACTGCACTAGCCGCCGATAGTGCTCTTCGTTGCCCGGGTCCCATTCTGGTTTACTGCTGGGAAAATTATCTTCTAGTCTCCCTGATAATACTTGAGCATGTCGTTTTCCTGTCTCTAATACGAGTTCCTTTTCTGTATCTGTCAATTTTGACAGCATCACCTCTATATCTTCTCAATCAATGTCTAAATTCTTTGCCATTAGTTCAAACCTCTTCGCTACTCCCTCTGGATTCCTCCTGAAGTTCCTTGCCTCATCCCTCCAATTGTTCAGGTCACTCGTGGAGAACGGCACTTTTATCTTAGTTCTTTCTCTTACCATTGGCATAAGTTGTCGGAGAGGAGCTATTGTATGGTTTCCTTCTTCTCTTTGCTTTGCTTCTCTCCGTGCTACAGATCTGGTATAATACGAGTGGCTGGTCCTCTCTCCGGGATCTTCTTCTTGCACCTCAATGTCTCCCCTATTCTTTCTCTTCTCTCTTCTCTTTCTCTTTTCTCGTTCTTCATCTTCTTCCTCTATTTCTGTTAACTCTTTTCTTACTACTCCCCTAGCATGGTTTACACAATCTAACCGCCTCTTGCTCTGCATCTGTCGCCTTTCTTCCCGCATCTGCCAACGCCTATTCTGTTCCGGGCTACTGTCCTCTTCATTTTCTGTTCCTCTTCCATCCCTCTTATCCTCTATCTGAATTACTATATTCAGCTTCTGTGAGCTGTTCTCTGCCTCCCTTTCGCATGTCTCGCTGTCATTCTTCTCACTGTATTTCAACTTTGCCAGTGAGTTACTTTTGTCTCCAGTCTTTGGTGTGCTGGCTTCTATTCTACAGGAACTTGATTTCCCTAAACTTCCATTCTTAGGTGTGCTACTATCCCCACATGGGCTCAGTTCGGGCAGGCTGCGTGTCTCCCCTCGGCTCTCTGCTCCATGTGGACTGCCTTCTTCCCTCTCAACTTCTAGTCTGGGTGGGCTGTCAGCCTCCCTGTAGCTCCCCGACCCCTGTAGACTATCTGGTCTCTGCAGGCTGCTTTCTCTCTTGTCAATCCTTGATTTTAATGGGGTATCTTCTTCCCAACTGTTGTCTAGTCTCTGAGGGCTGTGCCCAAACCTGGATTTCCTCTATCGTTCTAGTTCTTTTAATGGGCTAGGATCTCCTTGTTCCTCTTTTGGCCTGGGAAGAGGCCCTTCCCGCCCTGGGGCGAATGGATGGTATTCCCACAGGCTTATTTCACTCTCTTTTCCGCTATCCCTTCTTGTCAATTTAAGACATTGTTGCCCAATGCTACATGCATCACAGCAACGTTCCTTAGGCTTTGAACCTTTCTTATCTTTTTCTAGGGCTAGTACTAGGGGGTCCTGAGGTGCTACGTTTACTCCGCACTCTTTTTGCCACTCTGGCTTATTTCTTAGGGTAAAGAACATGTCAGCGTACATCACTTCGTCTCATTTATTAAGTCGGCGGAGGAAGAGCATCAGTTGTAAAATAGTATTACAATTAGTTGTTTCCTCCGGTGGCCATTTCACATTGTCATCTAACTTATACAACGGCCACCACTGTGTACAATATTTAAGGAGTGTCTTCTTACTATGTTTCTCCCTGGAATCTCTCCCAAGTCCTTCTAGCGCTTTAAGATACATCCTAAGGGGGTTTTCATATTTACGTCCTTACTCTGTTGACCTCCCATGTCTATTCCCTGTGTCTGTTTAACTAGATCAGTCTCCTTCTCGCAAATACTGTATGCTAATTTACTTTAACACTTCACACACACAATTTTCAGTCACTTTGTCCTTTTCCGACCTGGCTTCTCGCGAAGTTCAAGAAATGCGGAGCGGGACTCCCTCTCGCTTCTCAGCGATGCTGCGTCTCATTCACTCTCAGCCATACCCACACACCTTTATGAAATAATTCTTACCTTATGGTCTATATCAGAACAGACTGTTTTACCAGGTTTGGTCACGAGAGGTCGCCTACAGACCGTGAGATACTGGTTTGCCAGTTTCATGCAATCGCAACCGTAGACAGTATAAAGATGTTTCTTGTAAGATTTTGCAACAGACACATAGAACAGACACAAGAAGATCACCGGCTGACAGACCTCTCAGAGAGCAATCTTAGTTCTTGACCCTTAATTCACAGTATTATAACATTAAACACAATGTTTAAAACAGTTTCCCACACAGTAAAAACAGACTAAAGATACCAAGATAAACAAATACTCCTTCCAGTAGGACTTTAACCTGCGTTTCTATTACCGGGACTCTAACCCAGTAGCAGGACTTTAACTTGCGTTTCTATTACCGGGACTCTAACCCAGTAGCAGGACTTTAACCTGCGTTTCTATTACCGGGACTCTAACCCAGCTGGGATTCTTTACTGGGGCGTCCCCCAGCTTTCCCTTCGGGCAGTCACGTCTGACCCCCGTTTCCCAACAAAGCGCTTTATCCCAAAACCAATAAACAATTAAAATACCTCTTAATTGGAGCAGGAGATGCAGGGTACCCTTCGTCTACCAAAAGCACTGGTCCGGGGGGGGGAGTCTCTTCTGACAAAAATTTGTCAGGGGCGCCAGAGGGTCCCGACCCCGGACTCGGCTCGGGAGGACCCCTCAAGGCTTGGATCTCTTGTCTGGTCCCAAGCTTATTACTTGTTGTATAAGTGTCTGATGCTTTCTTCAATAAAGAGGATGTGTTGATGACCATCTGGTGTCCTGGTCTCCCTCCTTCAACATCTTGCCAAGTGTTTTGGGAACAGATGAGAGGTGACCCTCATGAAACCACTGCCATACAGACTTGTCTTGGCAACATTCCTATGGGAACAACCCCTGGATATAAGGAAATTTGGAGGTGAAACTCCAATTCTGGCCATACGTGCCTGGAGCAGAATGTCAGATCTTTTCCATAGGAAGGAAAGCATGAAGCACCACTGTTTCAATAGTGGATGAGACCCTCAACATGCCAAGGTCAGCCTGACCTCTTCGGAGGTCAAACCAGCCAGACCTGTACTGTATTCCTTTGTTTTTATGGGGCCCTGAAGTGTCACAATGGTGCCTTGGTTCTGTGGGGCTCCACACTGCCACAATGGCTCCTTGATTACAAGAAGACCTGAAATGTCACAATGGACCCCTTGTTCGATGGGATCCCACAGTGTCACAGTGGCTCCCAAGTTTCGCAATGGTCCCACTGATTCCAAGAGGCCTTGCAGTGTCACAATGTTCTCCATGGTTCCCCAGGCCCCACAATGTCACAGGACTCCTCTGTTCCATGAGCCCTGCAATGTCACAATGGACCTTTAGACCCTGGAGGTTTGCAGTGGCACAATGGTCTCATTTTGGCTCCACAGTCTCACAATGGTCCAATGATGACAGGAGGACCTGCAATGTCACAACAGACCTTTGGCTCCATGCAGCCGTGCAGTGTCACAAAGGCCTCTTGGTTTCATCAGGCCCCATAGTATCAAAATACTCCTCTTGGTTCTGTGGTGACCCCCAGGGTCACAATGGTCTCACTGGTTCCATGAGGCCTCACAGTGTCACAATGCTTTGTTTATTCCATGGATCCTCATAGTGTCACAATGATCTCCATGATTCCATGAGTCCCCTCAGTGTAACAATGATCTTCTTGACTCCATGGTGCCCCACAGTGTCACAATGGCCCCTTGGTTCCATGAGGCTGTGAAGTGTCACAATGGCCTCTCCATGATTACATAGGGACTTGCAATGTCACAATGGACCTTTGCCTCCATGGGGTCTTGCTGTATCACAATGATCCCATCATTCCATGGAGCCACACAGAGTCAGCACGATCCCCTTGGTTCCATGAGGCCCAGCAATGTCACAGTGCTCTCCATGATTCCATGAGGCCCCACAGTGTCACAATGGTCCCTTGGTCTCACAGGGCCCCAGTGTCACAATGGTCCCTTGGTTCCATGGGCCCTGTGCTGCTGCATTCCCCCCTGCCATTCTCAGGCCGCCCTGCCAGCTGAGAAATGCTCCTTGGGCCTCGGCCTTGGCCAACAGCCCCTGGGCTCAGCTCCTCTGCAGCTCATGAAAAACACTGTCTGCTCCAGGCACTGCTGCTGCCCAACCAGCTCCTGGTTTCTGTAGGAGCAGCCCTAGGAACTGTTTTTGTTCCCTCAGTGGCACAACATCCCTGTTCTCACACTGCCAAAGAAAGTTGGTGCCAAGTGCGGCCAGGATGAACCATTGCTGGGACTGAAGCCCCTCTCTTGGGGCCCTGCAAACAGCGCTCCAAAAGGAGCCCTTGGAGCTCTCCTGGGCCAGCGACTCCCTCTGAGTGGGATCTCTCCCAGCCAGGAACTCTCCCGTTTGCTGCACTCGGGGATCCTGAACAATGATGGAGCCTGGGCTGATCCCCCCACTCCTCCAGGCTCAAACCTTTGGCCTTTTCTGGGGAGATGCCAGAGGATCCACAGTGAGCATTGCCTGCCCTCAGGGGAATTTCTTACAGGTGTCTTGCACTGACTCTTTGTGTCTGTGTGTACATGGGAGTGCCTGTACTAGGGAAATGTGGCAGAAATGCTGCTCTCTGAGGACTTGGAGTGCCTTGGATAGCTGAGTCAGTCAGGCCTGTAAGTAAGGTTACATCTTGACAATTAAGTTATGAGGTTTTTTTTTTTGCAAAGTTTACTATGTTGTAAGCTAAGTTGAATATTGTTTAATGTTATTCCACTAATAAATCCTTAAGTCATTGGTTGTAAGTGAGGTTAAATTCTGTTAAGTGCTGTTCTTTTCCTAAATTGTGGAGTTGAAGGTATCAGTTAAGGTTAAGGTATCAGTGAAGTCCTGTTAAGTTTGACCTTTGTCAAGGTTTAATTTCTTTATTCATTTTATCCTTGCCCTCACTATCCTTGTGTCTCACACACACTGGTACAGTTCTCAGCTCATTTCTGGTTTGATTGCCTGGATTCTGTTTGGTTTTGTTGCTGCTTTGTTTCTTTGGTGTGCCTGAATTGTCCACTCAGGAGCAGAGTGACTCTTGCCAAGGAACTTTGTGCTGCTGCACCTTAATATTAAATCTGGTTTTTGCTGCTCCCTTGCTGGGGATTTTTTCAGTGCTCTCAAGGCCTCGTTGGTAACAGGGTGAAGGAGCCCAGTCCCAGGCTCTGGCCCTGGGGGACACGGGAACGCTGCCAGGGGGTCCCTGTCCCACTGTCCCACCCCCAGGGCCCCGGCCCCCCGTCCCCATGTCACGCTCTGGGGTTGATCTTGTGGAACATCCTCTGGGGGAGGCTGCAGGGCCAGGGGCGGGGGGACCCGGGGGGACAGGGGACCCTGCTGTGCACGAGCAGGGTTGGACTGCTCTGGGGGGAGCTGTGAGGGGGGCCAGGGCAGAGTGACCTCCCCAGGGACCTCACACAGCCCCTGTGATGTCACACTGCCCTTGTGATGTCACAGCCCCTATGATGCCACACAGCTCTTTTGCAATGTCACACAGCCACCAGTGATGTCACAGCCCACTCTGGGTTGTCACATAGCCCCTGTGATCTCACAAAGCTAACTATGAGATGTCACCCTATGATGTGCTACATCTGCTTTGTGATGTCACAGAAGTCTCTGTGATGTCACAACCTGCTCTATGATTTTACACAGCCACCCAGTGATGTCACAACCCACTTGCTGATGTCACAGAGCCACCCTCAATGATGGCAGAGACTGCTCTATTGCCTCACACTATGATGTCACAGACAGCTTTGTGATGTCACAAACCCCTCAGTGATGCCACGAGACCTTTTCTGTGCTGTCATACTGGCACTCTTTAATGTCACAGCACATACTTTGAACCTCACAGCCAGCTCTTTGATGTCATCCAGCCATGCCATGGTGCCACAGCCTGCTCTGTGATGTCACAGAATCCCCTCTATGATGCTGTAGCTGCTCAGTGACTTCCACAACAAACTCTCTGATGTCATAGACCAATCTGTTGACTTCAAAATTGCTTCCTAGAGCACTATATTCTAATAATTGATAAAGATCCTCAACTGTGGAGTAAATAACTCAGGTTAAAATCTTTCTGTCCGATCATGATCAGAATCAATCAGAGATGTATTTATATAAATTTATCTGGTATTCCATCATTAATCCTGTGGGACAAATTGGGGTAAAGTTCAATTCCACATCTCCAATCCTTTACACATTAACCTTTGACAAATTCTAGGGCTGGGATTGGATCCAGCTGTTCCCAGTCTCCTCTCTTAGAAGGAATTTTAGTAGTCTAGGAGCCCTGCAAGGGTTTGAGGATCCATGGTGGCTGTTGGGTGTACTTTCCGCACCTCATGTATCAGGAGGAGTTTCTGCAATAAGGGAATAAAGCTTTTTGCTGAAGCTCCCACTGTGCCCATGACAGGAACCCCTGTGAGTGTCTGGGACATCCCGGCTCTTTGGCAGCCTGGGGACTCCTGGGATGTCACCGTGGAGCCCCCGTGAGTGCCTCTGACAGATCGGTGCCTTTGCAGCCCAAGGTCCCCTGGGATGTCACCATGGAATGGCTGTGACTGCCTCTGACCACAGGGCTCTTTACCATCCTCAGAAAGCCCTGGGAGGTCTCCATGGAGCCCCTGTCTGTGCCTGGGACATTCCAGCTCTGGAACAGCCTGGAGACTATTGGAATGTCCCCACGGAACACTTCTGAGGGCCTGTGACAAATCTCATCCTTAGCAGGGAACCATCACCAGCCCCCTTTTGCTATGGTCAGTTTCCATGGCAACCATCACAAACCCTCTGTTGCTATGGTCAGTTTCCATGGCAACCATCACCAGCCCCCTGTTGCTATGGTCAGTCCCTTGGCAGCTCCATGGAGACCCCATGCCAGAGCTGGTTGCCATGGACACCAGCTCAGGCCTGCAGCCATAGCCCGTTACCATGGCAACCATTGGCAGCCCCATCCCCAGGCTCACGGGATCCCAGAAAAACACAACAGGCTGAGCTGGGAGAGACCCATCAGGATCCTCCAGTGCAACTGCTGGCCCTGCACAGGACACCCCAACAATGCCAGCCTGGGCCTGGCAGCGCTGTCCAAATGCTGCTGGAGCTCAGAGAGCCCTGGAGCTGGGACCCTTCTTTGGGGAGCCTGGGCAGGGCCCCAGCAGCCTCTGGGCAAAAACCTTTTCCTGACATCCAGCCTGAGCCTGCCCCGACTCAGCTGCAGCCGTTCCCTCCACTCCTGTTCCTGGGCACCAGAGGGAAGAGGTTCCCACAGCCCCAGCCAGGGACCCACTCCCAAGGCTGTTGCCATGGCCACCAGGGCTGGGACCAGCTGGGATGCTCGGTTTCCCGGCGCCAGGGTTCAGAAATGGGATTCCCCAATTTCCTGCCCCCGCTAAAACCGCGCTGCCCTCGCTGCCCTCCCGCCTTCCATGGAAAGCACAAAAGGCAAAGATCCCAGGCTGGGATAAGAACAATTTATTGGGAACAACAATGAGATAAGGAACAAACAGAAACTGAAATGATATTGATAACAGAAGGGATAAATGAAACAGTTTACTGGGAAAACTAATACATCAACAACAGGCTCTTCCTGGCCACAATTTCCCCTGTCTGGAAAGGACACCCTTCTCCTCAGGGAGAGACAGAGAGTCCCTTTCCTGCCCCTGGCAATGTTCTGATGTGCGAGTGAATGTAGTGACATGGCCATGGCCAGACTCTCATGTTCTTCCATCCCACATCATGTCTTTGGCAAGGGCAGGAAAAGGGACAGGTGTCTTTCCAGCATAGACCACAGGGAAACTGGTTCACCAGGGTTCTTCCCAATGTGGGTTCTTCCCAATGTGGGTTCTCCCATGGGGGATGAAGCTGGAGTGGTGCATGAAGCTGTTCCTGCATTTTTGGCATTTGCAGGGCTTCCCTTACTGGTGGCTCCGTTGGTGTCTGGTCAAGTGAGAGCTACTGGTGAAGCTTTTCTCACACTGGGGACACTCGTAGGGCCTCTCCCCTGTGTGGATGCGTCGGTGGGTGATGAGGGTGGAGTTGTGCTTGAAACCCTTCCCACAGTCGGGGCAGTGGAAGGGCCTCTCATCCGTGTGAATCCGGTCATGCAGGAGGAGATGGGAGCTTGTCTGAAACCTCTTCCCACATGTGGCGCACTGGTAGGGCCTCTCCCCAGTATGGATGCGCCGGTGCTTGATGAGGTTGGAGTTGTGCTTGAAGCCCTTCCCGCACTCAGGGCAGAGGAAGGGCCTCTCCTCGGTGTGAATCCGGTGGTGCTGGAGGAGATTTGAGCTGCTCTGAAACCTCTTCTGACACTGGGGACACTCGTAGGGCCTCTCTCCAGTATGGAGACGTTGGTGGGTCACAAGGTTGGATCTGTAGCTGAAGCCCTTCCCACACTCCCCACACTCGTAGGGCCATTCCCCAGTGTGGATCATCTGGTGGCTGATCAGGTGGGAGCTCCACCTAAATTTCTTCCCACACTGCAAGCACTTGTGGGAAGCTTTTTATGGACCACCAGCTCTGAACTCTGGCTGAAGGTCTGCCCACCTTCCTCGCTCAGGGTGGCTCTTTCTTCTTCAGAGCACCCTGGGCTGGGTTTGGAGCCCCTCCTCATGGGGGATTCCTGAGGTTTTTCTTCCCTGTTGGATTCTTGTGTGCTAGAATCACTCAAAACGGTCTCTTTCACGAGGTTCTGCCATGCAGATTTTTCCTCCCTGGCCTCCATCCTCAGTTCCTTCCCTGGGGAAGGAAGGACAAGGAGAGGATGGGATTTGGCTCCGTGCCAGAGGGAAGGGGAAGGAGATCCCTCCAGGGCATCCCCAGCAGGACAGGGCTGGCAGCAGAGTTGTCCTGCAGCCGGGGCCTGTGCTGGGCTGGGAGATGGAGCAGGAGAGAGGGGGAAATAGGAACTGACTTCCTCCTCACCTTTCTGGGTGTCCCGGGGCTCCTTCCTCTTCCTCACAGCCTCCTTCTCCATCCAATCAAGGTTTGGGAATGGAAAATCCTGGTTTGGGAAGAAAAAAAATGGTGCGCGCATTGTCTTTTGTACTGGTTTGAAGGCAAACCTGGGGAGGGTCTTAACCAGAATGACAATTTAAAAGAACACTAAGATCAAGGCAATGATACAGAAACACTGCCTTAAACTGACAAAGTCAGGATATAACCTGACACCCTGTTGGTCAGGGTGGTGGCAGCTGTCCCAGTAAATGGTGGCTGCAGTCCTGTTGGAGAGATGAAGGTGATTCTGTCGAAGCAGTGATCCTGTAGAAGGGTCTGGTCTTCCTTTGGAGGTCCAGTGGTGGTTATGGAGCTCTTGTCCTCTGGCAATCCAGTAGGCAAGCTGCTCCTGGTGTGGCAAGTCTCAGCTTATATCCAGGTAGGAATGCTTGGATCCTCCCCCTGGGCGGAGCATCCCACAATGGGAGGATGGAATTTTATCAGTCCTGCAGTGACACTCAATGGCCCATTCACAGAAGATATCTCCCCTGGAGGGTGTTATCACGGGTGAGTCATGGAAGAGATAAAGAACACTGCCCCACCTGTTTATAGCAGTTGCTGAAGGTGGGGATTGAAAACATGCACTTGGTTACATCTTGCATGGCAACCTGAAACAGTGGGGTAATCCCTGCTCAGGGCGTGAACACCATCCCCCTTACCCAAACTGGCTTAGGTGTAAAACCCCACCCTGGGAAGGCCACAGACACAGGGGACAATGTCACACTTACCCTGCCCCTGGGGAGGGCTCTTTTTCCTGTCATTCCCTTCCTGTCCCCCTTTTTCTTTCCCATTTACTGTTCAATAAAATTCATTTTGGGTTTGGTCTCATTGTCACCTTAATTGGGGCAGAGGAATCTAACACTTTTCTTAACCAGACTCACCAGACTGTGAAATTATTTTGGCACAGTGAGTTTAGGCACTGTTCTCTGACCCCAAGTGCCTTTGACAACAGCATGGTTCCCTCCTCTGAGGCGCTTGTGGTTCTCTCTGGAGGAGCTCTTTGAAACTGGGCTGCAGCTTCCTCTGAGTGACTTATGGGAGAACTGATGAGGTAAATTGCCTTTGTGGGCCTGGAGTGTAAAGAAAATATTTTGTTGTCCTTCTATTACAGCGACCTAAAGAAGGTCTTCAGGGTGAGAGAAGTGGACGAGAATCTTGCTTCATGATCAGAAGGCTGGATTTATTGATATATGATATATAATACATTATAACTATACTAAAAGGAATAAAGAGAAAAGTTGCAGAGGCTTGCTAAGCTAAGAATAGAAAGAAAAGAATTAATAACAAAGTTCTGTGTCCAGCAGAAAGCAAGGACCAACTCTCCCGTGAGTGGTCAGCAAATCCAAACACTCACAGAAGACCAATCACAGATGGTCCTGTTACATTCCACATCAGCAGATAATTATTGTTTGCATTTTTCTTCTGGGTCCTCAGCTTCCCAGAAAGGACAAGTCGTAAAACAGAGGATTTTATGAAAAAATGTCTGTGACATCCTTCCTTGAAATGTTTTTTAAAATCACAGGAGGAAAGGGAGCAAATGATACCAGCGAGACTGACAAGGTTCATTCACCCCATGGTGAGGAACATAACGCTGCTAAAAGTCCTACAAGAAGCTCAGCTCAAGTAGCTAAATTCCCAAATAACTCCTGAATTCCCATGCTTGAGTGCTTTGCGAAATGTGAGAATCATTTTTCTCTTCATCCCTGTCGCCTTTGTGACAGCTACAAAGAGTTTCCTTTCCTTTTTATGATGTCTATATTAGGCTGAATTCACACTTTTATCAGAATGTGCTAGCAGCTGAGCTGGAGCTGTGCAGGAACCAGTGGAACTTGAAATTGTCAAAAATTGCTTGTACAGTCAGTTTATTAATGTTTGGAATTTATTTGCATTTTCATCACATCTGACTTGTGGGAAAATCAAATATTCATCAAAGTGATTTATGCAGAGTCAAGTTTGATGTCTGCGAAATTATTTTGTCCAGTGCCCAGGGGATGCTCGAGGGGTCTCTGTGCCTCTCGCCCTGGGGGATGCTTGGCAGGGGTTTGGGGGGCTTGTCCCTGTCCCTGTCACCCCAGGGCATTCCCCCAGGAGTGTCCCTGTCCCTGTCACCTCAGGCCATTCCCCAGGGGGTCTCCATCATTTTCATCCAGGGAATGCCTGGGGGGTCTCCCTCCCTCTCATACCCTGTGCCAGGGGGATGCTCAGGGCTCTCTGTCCCTCTCAGCCCAGGGGATGCTCAGGGGGTCTCCATCCCTCTGGCCTCAGGCAATGCCTGTGCAGGGCTGGGGACCAGGGCCTCTGTGTCCCTCTCAGTGCTGAGGGTGCTCAGGGCTGGGGGGACTCTCCGACCTTCTCACACCTGGGGAGGCCGGGGGGGTCTCTGTCCCTCTCAGCACTGGTGTGACCCCACCCAAACATCATCGGGCTCAGAGGGACAGAGACACCCCCAAACCCCCAGAAGGGCTGAACCTGGGATTTGGTCTGGGGCTGAGGATTTAGGAAGGGGCTGGAATTGGGGCTGGGCTTGGAGTTGGGGCTGAGATTCAGATTAGCGATGGGATTGGGGTTAAGGCTAGACATGGGATTGGCTTTAGGGCTGGGATTGGGATTGGGTCTGGGGCTAGAGAGACTGGCACTGGGATGAGATTAAATACAGAACTATGAGTGTGTCTAAACATGGAGTGAGATTGAGACCAGGATCAGGGTCAGGTTTGGGACTGAGCTCACCCAGAGTGGGACAGGGAGAATGTTACGGTGGGAAGGTTTGGGGAAAATCCTTGTTTGGGGAAAAACAAGCTGTGAATGCCTTGCGTTGGGGATTCCTCCCACCCATGTCCATTTCTAGAAGTCACCTGATGTAAAAAATCAAGAGTGAATCAAAAAAGCCACCAGGAGTTTCCCATTTCCAGTCTCACCCCTCTTGGGTTATGGTTGGTCCCCCATCTCAGGGCTGGTGGGGATCCCATGGGTCCTGGGGATCCCCCCTCTCCAGGGTCCTGCTTTTGGATTTTGGGAGGTTCTGGGGTCCCAAGGTCCCCCTCTCCAGCCTCCTCTCAATCCAGCCACTTGGGGTTCCCCTTTCTTTCCACCACCCTGTCCTTGTTTAGGGCAAAATCGGTTGAAACCCTCCAAAAGGAGTTTCCTCTAGAATGCCGATTCATCAGCCCCACCCTCAGCCAGTCCCAGAAAATATTTCCGGGGAGAAAAGTGGAAAAAAACCTTATTCTACAGGCAAAGCATTTACCAGCACAAAAATTGAACAATATTAAGCAATAAAATCTCCTGCTGCTCCAAAGTAGATGACAAACTCCGAAAGTCCCTCCTTGGGTTGTAGCTCCGTGCACTCAGTGTCTTATCAGTCTCTTATCAGTCTCTTTTCAGTCCCTCCAGCACTGGAACTGCCTCGGCCCAGGCTCAGCCAGGTGGGCCACAGGTGCGAGCTGCCGGTGGTGTTCTGGCTGTTCAGTGCAGAGCAGATTTAAACAGCTCCAAAGAAAAAGAAAAACCACAGTCCAGGGAACTTCTCTGCCTCAGCGAGCTAAAAACTAACTAAAAGCAAAGGACAGCTCTGTCCTGCTCTCTGTCCATCCAGCAGCTGGAATGTGGAGGAGTGAGTGCAGTGTATGAAAACAAACTACTGCTCTTCCTCCTCCCCTTCGCTCTCAGAACCAGCCTTAAAGGCACAGAACTCATTTCTGGGCTAAACAGACCGATGGGGGTACGAGCATCATGAAGTCATCCCAGGACACCCCTGTCAGGGTCAGGGGCTCCCGTCCCCGCCTCATCTCCGGTCTGCCGGGGGTCCCCCAGCTCCGGTATCGCCCCTTCCCCTCTCCCCGCCCCGGGGGTCCCCCGTTCCACAGCCCAGGCTCTCACGGGGATCCCCAAAACCAATGTCCCGCCCTGTCGGTACCGGGCCATCCCCACGTGGACCCCTGGAACCCTCCCGAGGGGCGATCGCGGCTGCTCTCCCCCCGAAAAAGCTCCTCTTGGGGAGCCCGGAGATATCCGGGGCTCGAGTCCGGGATCTGCCGGCTCCGAACACTCTCCAAAAATCCTCCCGGAGACCCCGGGCTGGAGCCGGGGCGAGCTCGGCCTCCGCCCTCACCTGCGGCTCGGGGCTGGGGGCGATGCTCCCGGGGCAGGGGGTGCTGCAGGCTCGGCGTGCGGGCGCTGCGAGCGCCGCGATTCTCCCGCTCCTGCTCCTCCTCTCCCTCCTCTTCCTCCGCATTTCCTCCGCTCCCAGCCCGGACCCCCCTTTCCCTCCCCTCTGCCCCGCGGCCCCGCAGCGCCGGCTGCTGGGTGGGGGAGCCCCCGATCGGCCCCAGGGCTGGGCAGGGCGCTCGGGGACCCCCCCGGGCGGATCCGTCCCCCGGCCCGAGCCCCAAATTCCGCTCCGGGGCCGCCGGGCTCTGCGGGCCCGCCTGGCAACCGGTGAGTCATCAGAGAAAAATGCTCTGGTTGGCTGGAAATTGTTTAGCGCGTCCTCTGATTGGCTGGAATTGTAAAAGGCGCTACGCCCTGCGGGTGTGCCTAGGAGCTGCGGAGTCCGGGCGGGAGCCTTTTCCTGTTTCTTTCTGGTCTCTGAATCCTCTTTCCTTTTTCTTTCTCTCTTTGAGACCTCTTCCCGCTTTCTTTCTCTCTCTTTCTCCTCCCCATTTCTTGTTCCGTTCAGTCCACGCTCAATAATCGTCGGTTGCTTTCCCACGCTTTCATTCGCTCCTTCACTGGGGCAGAGGCGTCTCTCCCTCGCGGGGTCGTAATCCATGGACAGGGTCCCTTTCCACCCCAGTCCCTGGAAAATGTCCATCAAAGCTACCTTTGCTGTGTGCTCTGGGAGCCCACAGAGCTGCTGGATCTTCTCCCCTTGGGAGAGAAGCTCCTTGGGAGGCACGGCAGGAGCAGCACCCTGGGAGCCTCGGGAATGCCCCTCTGGGATCCACGGCACACACTGCCAGGGTCTGGAATTCCAGTTCTCAGCTATGAAATATGTTCCTGCCCTTGAGGGCAAAGCTGTCAAGAAGGAGCCAAAAGCCAAGTGGAACAAGATCTTACAGTGGCATTTCACTGCGAGCCTTCATAACTTCCCCCATGGTTGTTGTAGCTCCTGAATTGGGAATTAAATCCGGGCACGGTCTTTGGTGTGAGCTGCCCTGGGTCAAGGGAGACACTGAGAGAGAAACAGCAGGGAAAGAGAGGCAGGAGAGAAAAGAGGGCACAAACACAATCAGGTGAGAAGGTGGCACTCTAAAAACAGACCAGAACTGACTGAAAAGGAATATAACAGAAAGGCATAATTTTGCACCTTTTTTTTACTATCAAAATACAATTTCTTCCCCTTCTCACAAACCTCTTGCCAGTGTCATTCACCAGGGCTGTCAGAAAGTCCTTCATTCTGGGTGGATGTTCCAGGCTGCAGCCACAAACAAACAGGGAATGGGGATTTTCCTGCTCCTGGGGAGTTTGACATCCTCAGCTGAGGAGAGGAGGAGACACCAGAAGGAAAGGGCAGCTGGACTTCACCCTTCCACAGGAAAAACTGGGCGGGGGAATCTCTCATCCTGTCTGCTGCTGCTCCCACAGGGATGTGAGGGCTGATCCCAGAGCTCCAGGGGTCACAGTCAGGGCTGCCCTCAGGAAATGCTTGCCTGGTATTGAGGGGCAGCATGGGAGCACCTGGATCTTGGGGCACCCAGCTGCCCCTCATGTTTGGAGGTGCCTGAGGAGGGCTGGGACAACGCCAGGGACATCCTGCAGTGACATCCCCCCTGTCCTGCTCTGGGTGAGCTCAGTCCCAAACCTGACCCTGATCCTGGTCTCAATCTCACTCCATGTTTAGACACACTCACAGTTCTGTATTTAATCACATCCCAGTGCCAGACTTGTCTAGCCCCAGACCCAATCCCAACTCCAGCCCTAAAGCCAATCCCATGTCCAGCCTTAACCCCAATCGCATCGCTAATCCAAATCTCAGCCCCAACTCCAAGCCCAGCCCCAATTCCAGCCCCTTCCTAAATCCTCAGCCCCAAACCAAATCCCAGGTTAAGCCCTTCTGGGGCTTTGGGTGTGTCTCTGTCCCTCTGACCCCGATGATGTTTGGGTGGGGTCACAGCAGGGCTGAGAGGGACAGAGACCTTCCCCCCCAGGCCTCCCAAGTGTGAGAAGGTCAGAGAGCCCCCCCAGCCCCGAGCACCCTCAGTGGTGAGAGGGACACAGAGTGCCTGGTGCCCAGACTTACACAGGCATTCCCTGAGGCCAGAGGGATGGAGACCCCCGAGCATCCCCCAGGGTGAGGGGACAGAGACCCCCGAGCATCCCCTGGGCTGAGAGGGACAGAGACTGCCCCAGACATCCCCTGGCACAGGGTATGAGAGGGAGGGAGAACCCCCAAGCATTCCCTGGGTGAAAATGATGGAGACCCCCTGGGGAATGCCCTGGGGTGACAGGGACAGGAAAAACACCCCCAAACCCCTCCCAAGCATCCCCCAGGACGAGAGGCACAGAGACCCCTTGAGCATCCTCTGGGCACTGGACAAAATAACCTTGGCAGAAATCAAATTTGACTCTGCATAAATCACTTTGATGAATATATCCTCTTCCCACAAGTAACTTGTGATGAAAGCGCAAACAAATCCCAAACATGAATAAACTGACAATCCAAGCAGTGATGTGGCAATTCCAATATTCATTGCTTCCTGCACAGCTCCAGCTCAGCTGCTGGCAGGTTCCGATAAAAGGAAAGTGGAAATTTGGCCCAATACAGATTATGAAAAGGAAGGGAAAGCTCTGTGATGCTGTCACAAAGACACAGAGAAAAATGATTGTCACATTTGGTAAAGCCCCCAAGCCTGGGAATTCAGGACTTACTCAGAAATTTAGCTACTTGAGCTGGGCTTCTTGTGGGACTTTTAGCCGCCTTGTGTTCCTCATCATGGGGTGAATGAACCTTGTCAGTCTCACTGGTAACATTTGCTCCGTTTCCTCCAGTGATTTTAACAACTTTATAAGGAAAGACAGCAAATTATTTTCTTTACACTGGCCACCCATAAAAGCCATTTTCGTCATCATTTCTCCCATAAAGAAATAAAGCTTTTATAAGCTCCATAAGCTCCCCAGGAGGAAGGAGGGACTGTGTCCAAGTTTGCAAGAGTTCTTCCAGAAAGAACAACAACGTCCTCAGTGGAGGGAACCATGCTGTTGTCAAAGGCACTTGGGGTCGGAGAACAGTGCCTAAACTCACTGTGCCAAAATAATATGGCAATATTGTGAAGAAAATTGTTAGAGAGATGCATCTGCCCCAATTAAGGTGCTAACAAGACCAAATCCAAAATGGATTTGATTGAACAGTAAATGTGAGGTAGAAAGATGGGAAGAAAGAGAAAAGATGAGAGAGCAAGGGAGTGACAAGGGACAGAGACCTCCCCTAGAGCAGGCAAGTGTGATGTTGCCTCCTCTGTGTGTGTGGCCTTCCCAGGGTGGGGGTTTTACACTTGAGCCAGTTTGGGTAAGGGGGTGGTGTTTACCCCCTGAGCAGGGATTACCCCACTGTGTCAGGTTGCAATGTAAGATCTAACCAAATGCATGTTTTCAATCCCCATCTTCATCAACTGCTATAAACAGGTGGGGAAATGTTCTTTATCTCTTCCATGATTCACCCCTGATAATGCCCTCCAGGGGAGATATCTTCTGTGAATGGGCCATTGAGTGTCACTGCAGGACTGATAAAATTCCATCCTCCCATTGTGGGATGCTCTGCCCTGGGGAGGATCCAAGCATTCCCACCTGGATATAAGCTGAGGATTTCAACAGCAGGAGAAGCTCACCTTGCCTACTGGATTCCCAGAGGACAAGAGCTCCATAACCACTACTGTACCTTCAGAGGAAGACCAGAACCTTCTTCAGGATCACTGCTTCGACAGAATCACCTTCATCACTCCAACAGGACTGCAGCCACCATTTATTGGGACTGCAGCCACCACCCTGACCAACAGGGTGTCAGGTTATATCCTGACTCTGTCAGTTTAAGGCAGTGTTTCTGTACCATTGCCTTGATCTAAATTTTGGTTTTGAATTGCAATTCTGGCTTAGACCCTCCCCCAGGTTTGCCTTCAAACCAGTAAAAAACTCAATGCGCTCATCCCTTGGTATTCTCCCAAAACAGGATTTTCCATCCCCAAACTTTTGCCAGATGGGTAAGGAGGCTGTGAGGAACAGGAAGGATCCCCTGGACACCCAGGATGGTGAGGAGGAAGTCAGTGCTCCTTTCCTCCTCTCTCCTGCTCCATCTCCCAGCCCAGCATGGCCCCCAGCTGCAGGACAGCCCTGCTACCAATACCGTCCTTCTGGTGATGCACTGCGGGGATCTCCTTCTCCTTCCCTCTGGCACGGAGGCAAATCCCATCCTCTCCTTATCCTTCCTCCCCCAGACCAGAAGCTGAGGATTTGGACCAGAGAGGATAAATCCCCACAGCAGAACCTCACGGAAAAGGCCGTTATGAGTGACTCCAGGGCACAGGAATCCAACGGGGAGGAAAATCCCCAGAGATCCCACAGGAGGAGGGGCTGCAAACCCAGTCCAGGATGCTCTGTGGAGGAAAGACCCTCCCTGAGCCAGGAAGGTGGACAGAGCTTCAGACAGAGCTCAGAGCTGGTGGTCCATGAGGAGCTTAATGATGGGGAGAAGTGCTACAAGTGCTTGGAGTGTGGGAAGAACTTCAGGCAGAGCAGCACCCTGATCAGCCACCAGATGATCCACACGGGGGAATGGACCTATGAGTGTGGGGAATGTGGGAAGGGCTTCAGCTGCAGCTCCACCCTTGTGACCCACCAACGCATCCACACTGGGGAGAAGCCCTACGAGCGTCCCGAGTGCCAGAAGAGGTTTCACATCAGCTCCAATCTCCTCAGGCCCCACCCTATTCACACACAGGAGAGGCCCTTCCTCTGCCCTGAGTGCGGGAAGGGCTTCAAGCGCAACTCCCTCCTCATCAGGCACAAGCGCATCCACACTGGGGAGAGGCCCTACAAGTGTCCCCTGTGTGGGAAGAGGTTTCAGACCAGCTCAAATTTCCTCCTGCATGAGCGGATTCACACTGGCAAGAGGCACATTCCGCTGTCCTGACTGTGGAAAGGGCTTCAAGCAAAACTTCACCCTCATCAGGCACTGGCACATCCACACTGGGGAGAGGCCATATCAGCGTTCCCAGTGTGGGAAGAGCTTCACCCAGAGCTCTGACTTGACCGCACACCAACGGAAGCACCAGTAAGGGAAGCCCTGCAACTGCCCTCACTGCAGAAGGGCTTCATGCCCAGTTCCAGCTTTATCCCCCATTGGAAGACCCATATTGGGAAGAGCCCTGGGGATCCATTTTCCCTGTTATCCATGCTGGGAAGACACCTGACCCTTGTCCTGCCCCTCCCAGTGACAAGATGTGGGATTGACGAACATGAGGGTCTGGCCATGGCCCTGTCAATACATTCACTCCCACCTCAGGTCATTGCCAGGGCAGTAAAGGGACCTTCTCTCTCCCTGAGGAGAAGGGTGTCCTTTCCAGGAAGGAGGAAATACGTAGCCAGGCAGATCCAGTCAGTTATGGTATAGTTTTCCCTGTGAACAGTTTTATTTATCCCTTCTGTTATCAACATTGTTTCTGTTCCATTTGTTCCTTATCTCGTTGGTGTTCCCAATAAATTGTGCTTATCCCAGCCCGGGATCTTTGCCTTTTGTGCTTTCCAGGGGAGGCAGGATGGCAGCGAGGGCAGTGCGGTTTTATTGGGAACAGGAAATTGGGGAATCCCATCCCTGAACCCCGGCCCGTGGAAACCGAGCATCCCAGCTGGTCCCAGCCCTGGTGGCCATGGCAGCAGCCTTGGGAGTGGGTCCCTGGCGGGGCCTTAGGGAACCTCTTCCCTCTGGTGCCCAGGGACAGGAGTGGAGGGAACGGCTGCAGCTGAGTCAGGGCAGGCTCAGGTTGGATGTCAAGAAAAGGTTTTTGCCCAGAGGCTGCTGGGGCCCTGCTCAGGCTCCCCAGGGAAGGGTCCCAGCTCCAGGGCTCTCTGAGCTCCAGCAGCATTTGGACAGCGCTGCCAGGCCCAGGCTGGCATTGTTGGGGTGTCCTGTGCAGGGCCAGCAGTTGGACTGGAGAATCCTCATGGTTCCCTCCCAGCTCAGCCAATTCTGTGGTTCTGGGATCCCATGAGCCTGGGGATGGGGCTGCCAATGGTTGCCATGGCAACCAGCTCTGGCTTCAGGCCTGAGCTGGTTTCCATGGCAACTACCCCTGGCATGGGGTCTCCATGGAGCTGCCGAGGGACTGAGCATAGCAACAGGGCCTGGTGATGGTTGCCATGGAAACTGACCATAGCAACAGGGGCCTGGTGATGGTTGCCATAGAAACTGACCATAGAGACTTGGTCCTGGTGATGGTTCCCTGCTAAGGATCAGATTTGTCACAGGCCCTCAGAGGGGTTCCATGGGGACTTTCCAAGAGTGTCCAGGCTGTTCAGGAGCTGGAATGTCACACACAGAGACAGGGGCTCCTGTCTCAACAACAGGAGCCTCCTCCAGGCCCATGGCCCCTGCATGACCCCAGCGTGAGGGAGGGCTCTGAGGCACAGCGGATGCTGGCAGGAGGGGCTGCTCCGGCCAGCTGGGGGCCTCTGAGAAATGCCCAAAGCCTTGTGCTCTCTGCAGCTGGCCAAGGACAGCAGCAGGGCTGAACGGTTCGTGTGGCACAGCCAGCCCGAGCTCTGCAGCCCTCAGGGCCCCATGGGAGAGGCGGCCCTCAGGGATGGGACCGGGAGTATGGGACTGGGACCAATACTGAGATCAGGAATGGTTACAGGGACAGGAAATACGGGACTGGAGACAAGGACATGAATGGGGACAGGGACCAGGAGTAGGACCAGGAATATGGGAGAGGGACCTGGAATGGGACCAGGAATGGGAATATGGGAACGGGACAGGGAATACAGGAATGGAAATCTCAGAGGAGCATTGGGACCAGCATTAAGAACAGGACAGGCAATGTGGGACAGAAACAGGAATTGAGACCAGGAGTGGAATTCACACTGGGATGGGAGCATAACATGTCCCAGAGCAGGGTGACATGGGAACTGGTGGGCTAGAGGGGGGTGAAAACAGGGAGAGAGGGATCCTGCACAGGGGACACCGGGAACTGAGATGGGGGGACATGGGGACAGTCCTGGGCCAGGGGCTCCTTGATCAGCTGCCCCAGAACCTCCACCGGGGTCTCCCAGTGCAGCTGGAGCTGCTCGGCCTGGGGTGCCCAAAGGCCTGAGCAACCCTCAAGTCCCTCCCAGGAATCCTCAGCTCCCTCAAACCCAGTATCTCCCACATCCCCTGCAAGATTCCCGCATGTCCCCATCCTTGCCTTAGTTCAACATCTTTATTTTTACCCAGTTTTTGGGTTTTTTGAAAGGCCAAAGAGAAATTAAAAGACAATCAAGGGTACAGGGAGCCAGAAAGAACTGGAGCCCCCCAGGCAGATGTTGTCCCAAAATGGATCACTAGCACCGAGGATCACCGGGGCTCTTCCCACCTCGGGTCACTGGGGATCATCCAGCGTGGACTGTCCCATGGGGGATGGAGCTGGAGAAGTGCACGGAGCTCTTCCCGCACTCAGGGCACTCACAGGGCTGCCCTTAGTGGTGCCTCCATTTGGCTGGGTCAAGGCTGAGCTCTGGCAGAAGCTCTTCCCACACTTGGGACACTCATGGGCCTGTGACATCACAAGGAGCAGAGATGGATGTCAGGCACCCACCAAAGCTGCTCTCTCATTCCCCTCCAGAGATGGAGAGGAGAGAGAAAATATAATGAAGTTTTCATGGATTGAGTTAAGGACTGGGACAGATCACTCAGCAAATGCCATCATGGGCAAAACTGTTCAAAATTAGAGACATTAGTTGAATTTATTGCTATCAATCAGAGCAGGATAGTGAGAAGTAAAATAAAGCTTCACAAACACCTTCTGCCCATCCCTCCCTTCTTCCCAGCTCTGCCTCCTCCCCCAGTAGGTGCAGGCAGACAGGCATGGGGTTCTGCTCAGTTCATTCCTGTTGTTTCTCCTGCTGCTCAAGGAGAGGAGTCGTTCCCCTGCTGCACCATGGGGTCCCTGCTGGAGACACTTCTCCATGAACTTCTCCAAGGTGAGCTCATCTCAGGGACAGCAGCTCTTCACAAACTGCTGCAGCGTGCCTCACTCTCCCATGGGCTCACATGGAAGGACCCTGCTCCAGCATGGGCTCCTCTCTCCATGGCTTTGCAGGCCCCTGCCTGGTCCCTGCTCCAGCACAGGTTTCTCATGGGCTCCCAGCCCCTACTCAGGCCCGCCCGGCTCCAGCACGGGCTCCTCCAGGTGCTGCAGGTGCATCTCTGCTCTCCGGACCCTCCATGGGCTGCAGGGGCCCAGCTGCCTCCCCAGGGACTGCCCAGGGAATCTCAGGGCAATCAGCTCCAGCCACTGGAGCAGCTCCTGCCCCTCCTGCTGCCCATCCTGCCCTGGGCTGTGCAGAGTTGTTCCTCTCAGTGTTCTCACCCTGCTCTTCCCTGCTCATACTCACACCTACACCATCACCCATTTCCTGAAATCTCTCACCCCAAAGGTGTCACCACCCTTTCCAACTGGCCCAGCCTTGGCCAGCGGCCGCTCCATCCTGGAGCTGGTTGGAATTGACTCTGTGGGACACAGAGGAGCAGCTGCTTCCAGCAGCCTCTCACAGAAGGCACTCCTAGAGCTCCCCTTACCAAAACCTGGCCATGCAAACCAGGCCAAGTATAGCATGGCAGGGTTTTTATTACCATTATTAATTCTTCTTATTGCTATTGTGACTATTATTGCTATTAACATTAAGCTATTATTTTTATTACTAATAATATTTTTTAGTATTTTTTACTCTGTAAATAGTGGCTATAGTAGGACTCAAAACAAAAGTTCTTCATTGCAAGTAGAAGTTATAATTCTGTCAGCCTCTTGCCCTGCCCTGTTCTGTGTCATTGCTGTGTGTGAAGCTGCTGCTGCCCAGGCTCCCCATTTCCCTGGTTTGGGAAATTCCATGGCATTGCTCACATGTCAGAAAGAGAGGGCTCATTCCAATCAAATGCATTGCCTGAGATCTTCTAGTCCCAGTGTTGGAAGCTTGTTTTCCAATGTTGTTGGCTTTCTCAGCTTCTGTCAACATTCGTGATTTTATAACAAAATGTTCTGGGATGTGATTTTGCAAGATTCTCTAATCAGATTTCAGCTTTGCTCTTGGATTCCTGGATGGTGTGTCAGAGCTGAAGGCAGCCGTTTGGGTGGGAAGCCTTCAGTGGGAGCTGGGGTTGCCTCAGCAGTAGCTGATTGTGCCCATGTGTGAAAAACGCCAATCACTTGTTTTTAAAATTTTTAAAAGTTTAATGGTAATAAAATGGTTAAAAAGAATAGTGACACAATTAGAGTAATAACAATTTGGACAAATTGAATTAGGACAATATGAGATAATAAAAGCAAAGAGTTATGGACATCCAGGTACCTTTTTCTGGGCAGGACAAGCCCGAGAAAGGACCCCCGTTAACAAAGGATTAACCCTTAAAAACAATAGCCCGTTGCATATTCATACATGATGCATAAATTCCATTCAAACACAGGATTCTGTCTGGTCAGTGTCAGCTTCTTCCTTCTAATCCTAACAGCGCCTTCGAGGCGGGAAGAAGTTCATTTCTTCTGATAAGAGAGCAATAAATTCTTTTTCTCTGAAAGATCTAGGTGTCCTGGAGCTGCTATCTCACTGCAAGTCCTTTCTTTTAAACAAAGCATCTTACATAGCATAGTTTCTATTTTAACAATTTTTAGAACCTAAAACTATATTTAACGCAGTACTTAAGAAAATTCATTCAGCATTGCTTTCTAACACAACACATAAAACATTCATTTTAATATTTGCAAAAAGCCAATCATAAAATACATGAATTTTTCACAACTCCCACTCTTATTCTTTGTAAATAATTTGGCTTGAGCAATATTTCTTATCTATTTGTATCTTCTGGCCTATGCTGGCAAAATAAAACAGGGGATTACACAAGGAAGAAATACAAAAACATTTGTAACACAAAATGAAAGATCTTAATTTCTTCTAATACATTACCTCACCAGCTAGATTTAACATTGTTTTCTAATTTTTGGGTTGGTACCTGGGTTATTATATGCATATAAATTTTTCTTCTTTGATTTCTTTTGCTTTTGCTAGAATGACTTTTCTGTGGTCATCAATTTTCAACAATCTGATATATTGAACTTTCCACAAACACCCCCTTCTTTGGCCAATAAATAGTCCAAAGCCAACCTATTTTGATACTCTACAGTTTTTGTTTGGCTTAACTGGCTTAATATTAGCTCTAATGCTTGGGCAGCCTTATTTGCTACCATTTCTGTAACTGCTTGGAGTCTTGTAATACGACTCAACAGATAATTTGGAGTCAATACAGAGTTAGATTGCTGTGCTGGTTTCACCTTTTTGTTTATTATTTGTTTTTTTACCAAATCTTGAACTGTATCTTCAAGATTAAATTTAAAACAAATCCATCTCTCTCCTTTTGGACATTCAATTCCAAATCTATTACCACTTTTTCTTAAATTTCTTGTAATCCAATAATTTACTCTGTTTTGCCTACAGGTTCCTAATTTGGATGGGTTATAACAGTTGCTGTTGACATAGGTGTGTGTAATAAAAGAGGAACTTTGGTTTCTTTCTATGTGATGCTTTCTGTAGCATTTTTGACACAATCTTGCTCGTATCCCAAAAGGGAAAAGACAACAAATGAGTGCCAGAAACAGGAATAACAGAGGGCCAGTATGGCTTATACTCCCACCTCCCATGCCTGTGAGGCTGCAACCCACAGCAGGTGTATTTGATCTTCTCAGTGCCGAAATACAGAGGCCAATTTGGTCTTGCCCTCTATTTTCTTGTTACTTTCTCTTAACTAATTTCTAGGCAAATTGTTTTTGACGCCCTTTAACTGTGGTCTCTTACTGTTCCTCAGGTATCTCTCATTCAACAGGCACTAATAATTCCCATCCACAAAACAAAGTTATTGCTTTAACACTTTTTGCAATAAGAGCATAAATTTTGTGAACTACAATACTAATTACTCTCTCAATATAAGCATTTACTTATAACCCAGCTAGCATGTCTAGTATTGGAATGAATCAAATGAAGCTTACTAATGGAAATGGTAATTCCCCTTTCCCCTGTACAATTCTCAGGCTAAGGTCAGAATACAAAAACATTCCTGATCTTTCTATCTGAAGTATTCCTCCCCCAAGGAGATGTTTTATTCAGGCAGTGCTCAAAACCAGTGATATAAGTGTTATCTTATTTCTAAATTCAGTGTTATTCTTTTTACATTTCTTGGATCATTTGGGTTTTCTCAAACTATTACCACTCAGTCCCCATTGGAAAGTCAGTTTGGTATCACCCAGTTTAAATGTGATAGTCCATTTTTCATGTTTCTTCAGAAGTCCTTTGATTCTGCTGGCATGAATTCACTCTCTTTCCATGATTTTGATCGTTGCTTCAGTAGTACCTGGAAAGGACTTCTTAATAGCATAGTAATAAAAGAAAGATAATACTGCATTAACTTTTACTATTTGATTTCCTCCTAAACTTTCTGGGTTTAGCTAAAAGCTTTCTCTACAGCAGCGTCTTCTTCTTCAGGAAAAAAACCTTCTCATTAACAGCAAACAAAATACACAAAAGAAAAAAAAAACCAAAAAACTTCTTACTTAAGAAAAACAAACCACTTGTTATGGTTTGACACTGGCACAATGCCAGTGCCCCCCCCCCCCCCCATGAAAATTCCCTCTCCCTGGCATCTGCTGTGAGGTGGTACCCAGAAATAAGCAAAGCAGGCTCCTGCTTATGGAAAAAGGAAAAAAACTTTATTAACTAAACTACAAAAACTAAACTACAAAGGAAAAGAGAGAAAAAAAACCACAAGGAAAATGAAAACTACACAGAAACACTTCCCCCTCCTCCTCCTACCAGATCCCCAGTACATTTACGATTCCCAAAATTATCCACACTCGGTCTGGCACCACCCTTTAGAAAATCAAATCTTCAGCTCATGAAGAGTAGACGGAGTCCTTCCTTGTACCACGGACTTCTTGTCACAATTAGCACCACCCGGAGTCCTGCTATCTCGTGACATCTCCTTTCCATGCCAAGGTGCTCTCACCACCAGGCATGGGATGGGGCAGAGGCCTGCTTTCAGGGTGGACCTTTTTAAGGATGCCTCGTCTCGTTCCAAGCAGAGCACAGTCTCCTCTCTGGGACCTTTGTCCCCCCCATTTCTTCTATACCCCCTGGGGCCGAGGGGTCTCAACACCAAACTCTCTTGGCTCCGAGCCCCCGCTTCCCACTGCAATGCAGCCTCTGTATCACCAGGAAACAGTCCATGGATCTACAACAAAAGAGTCCAGCAAAATTGCCACTCCATCTTCCTCCATTCCTTCAACATCTCTCTTTCTCTTTGCCAGACCCCCTTACTGGCCTGTTTCTTCCTTCATCTTCCACTCTTATCCCTTTCCTAGGAAAGGTAATGTTCCGTGAAGTTCTCATTATCCACAAGGGTTAAAAGCTCTCCCAAGCAGCTGGGCTGCTCGCTGCCCCCCCCCCTTCTCCTCCCAGCCGTGCTGCCAGCACATGATACCAAGTTTCAAGGTAACAGTTCAAGCACAGGCTGCATTCTCTCTCCGTCTCCAAAAAAAGTGTGTGTGGGGGGGTAAACAGGTCGCTTGGTGCCCACCCTTCCACCGAATCCAGGCTTACCGTAGATGGGCCACGTGGCTTTTCCCTTCCCCAGCCCAGCCAGCAACTGGGCCGGGGGAGAGACCCAACTCCTTCCAGCCGGAAATCCAAAGAGGGCTCTGAAGGACAAGAGCCCTGCTTTTAACTCCTTGGGTTTGTAGTCTCAAGAGGCGGATCCAATGCCCCACTGGTCAAACCAGGTGCTCATCTTAAAATCCGAACACCCATTGGTGACCACAGCAAAAACAACATATCCCAGATGTCCCATTTCCGGTCAAACCACGACACCACTTTGTGAGGTCTGGAGAGTCAGCAATCTCTGCTTTGATTTTATCTTTTAGTGCTAGTCCCCCTCCCCCTCTCTTCATGGCCTTGCTATCAGTGCTGTTCTTGGCCCTTCCCCCGGTGCGGCCCCTTGGCTGCAGGGCCGGAGCCGGGGAGAGCAGCCCCGGGCATGGGGACCCTGGGGGCTGCCCTAGGTCTCTTTTGCCCTCTCTTTCTGTCTCTCTCTTTCTCCCTCTCTCTCGGCCCACTTACCGGGCCGATGCTGCCATCCTGGACTCGGGACCCCGACAGTCTGGGAGCCCCCCTGGCAGTTCTGCCAGGGAGCCAGCCCGCTCCTGGCCGGCAAACCATCCTCTGCTACCAAATTGTGAAAAACGCCAGTCACTTGTTTTTAAATTTTTTAAAAGTTTAATAGTAATAAAATGGTTAAAAAGAATAGTGACACAATTAGAGTAGTAACAATTTAGACAAATTGAATTAGGACAATATGAGATAATAAAAGCAAAGAGTTATGGACATCCAGGTACCTTTTTCTGGGCAGCATGAGCCTGAAAAAGGACACCCATTAACAAAGGACGAACCCTTAAAAACAATAGCCCATTGCATATTCATACATGATGCATAAATTCCATTCAAACACAGGATTCTGTCTGGTCAGTGTTAACTTCTTCCCTCTAATCCTAACCGTGCCTTCCAGGCAGGAAGAAGTTTGTTTCTTCTGATAGGAAGGCAATAAATTCTTTTTCTCTGAAAGATCTAGGTGTCCTGCGGCTGCTATCTCGCTACAAGTCCTTTCTTTTAAACAAAGCATCTTATATAGCATAGTTTCTATTTTAACAATTTTTAGAACCTAAAACTATATTTAACGCAGTACTTAAGAAAATTCATTCAGCATTGCTTTCTAACACAACACATATAATATTGATTTTAATTTTTGCAAAAAGCCAGTCATAAAATACATGCATTTTTCACACCATGTGAGCAGGGACACCAGAGATGCCGTGACCGGGATGTTGTGCCCATGTGAGCAGAGATAGCAGAGATGCCATGACCGGAATGTTGTTCCTGGCTGGAACCCTCAGTGCCCGGCTGGAGGGAGCTGCGCTGGAGCCGCAGGTTGTGCCGGGGGTGGGCATGGGCCGCAGCCCCGGACAGGGCCCGGCCATGGACACTGACCCTGGGCCGGGCAGGGGCTCGGGGCCCGCTCCCAGCGGGGCTGTGCGGGAGCCGGAGCAGCGAGAGAGCCCAGGCCGAGCATCAGCCCCGGGGACGGCACGGCTGGGAGGGGGCCGGGCCCGGGGGTCCCGCAGACCCTCCCTGCTCCAGACCCGCGGCTGCGGTAGCACCGGAGGCAGCAACGGGAGCTTTGGGATGCGCAGGAGCGGCGGGCGGGCATTCCAAGGGCTCCTTCGGGCAGGATTTTGTCCCGGTGCGGGGCAATGCCCGGGGCTGGGCAGGCTGAGGCTGCTGCCGAGCGCCACTGCCTTTGTCCAGAGCCCCCGGGCAGAGCTCTCTGCTCGGGGCTGGGAGAAACACGGTCACTCTCCTGGGAAAATTCAAAGAGTTTAATAAAGGTCAAGGGAAGCATGGAGCAAAGGTTATTACCGCCGGGTGCATCTTGGCAATGAGCCAAGACCACCCTGTTATCTTAGGGATATCCCTTAAATATCTTTTCCTTCCATCAGCCTGTTGCATATTCATGGACCCTCATGCACAGTAAACTTTTTTCCCAAACTAGTTTCCATATTCCAAGAACTGTTTAGCATGGCTCCTCCTTGGTTCCACCTTTTTAGAGCATGCACATGCCTTGGTTGTGGTTTTGGTCCTTTTTTATCATCATCTTCAGTTTTGGCCACGGCCCACACTGCCTTCAGACAGTGAGTGCTGATGGCTGGCACATCTGTACCAGGTGTCTTCATCTCATGTTCATTGGATGTTATCCCATCCAAGCAGGCATTATACACAAGCATACTTATATCAGCTATTTCACTATTATGTCTAAGCTTATAATTAACAACAGAAATAAAAACTGTATCTTTATAACAAATGTTGTAGTACATTTTTATACTTTGTAATACTTGGAAGTAGTTTTGTTTTGTATCCCCATATTTTTCCCAAATGGTTTATTCTAGACTGTACCTCCCTCCCTTTACCTGTGTAATCCCTTCCTCTTGCTGAGATCATCCCCAAATCCCCACCCTGCCTCTCTGTCAATCACTCAGCATCCCATCCCCTCCATCTAGAAGCTTCAGTCCAGGATGTCGAGTGATCAGCCAGAGGGCCAGGGATCAGCCCCCAAGCCTTGCCCCATACACTGTCCTAAATGTCTATCCCCCAATACCCATCCCTTAGGGTCACTTATTGGTCAATAAAATGTTATCTCCTTTTGGTTTCCACACATCTCCCGGGTCTCTCCCCTGAGGTGTAGGTGCTCCTTGGGGACTCCTAGAATAAAACCTTGGATTAACCCCTGCTAAGAGTAGGCCCTTTATCTCCTACCGATGTCTCTGGTGTCTCTTGTGCTGCAAAGGCGCCCAGCCCAGGTGCCCTCAGGACCCTCGGGGCACAGAGAGCATCTCCCCACTGTCGGCCGTGTCGGGGCTGCCCCTCCAGTGTCTGCCGACTCGGGACTGGCTGAGGGTTCCTGAGAGGCTCCCAGAGAGACAGAGACAGTGCTGCTGGTGGCAGAACCAGGAAGCTGCTGGGTTTGGGCTTTCTATGCCGGAAAATTGCTGCATTTGGGTTGTGCCGGCACTGGGAAATTGCCAGATGTGGGCACTGGCAGTGCCAGCGCACCCCATATCTTGGCAGGGGATATGCTGCCACCAGGAAATTGCCAAATGTTAACCTTCTGTGCCAGGAAATTGCTGGAATTGTGCTGCACCGGCACCTGAAAAATTCCGGATCTGGGCACAGGCCATATCAGCAAACATGAGATCGGAGTAGTGTAGGCACCAGGTATTTGCCTGGTTTTGGCTTTCTTTGCCATCAAATTGCTGCACTTGGGCTGTGGTGGCACAGGGAAATATCCAGATCTGGGCATGGGCAGTGCCATCAAACACCAGCTCTCAGTGGTAACAGTCTTGGAACCAGGAAATTGCTGCATTTTGTCTTCTTTTTCCAAAAAATGGCTGTGTTGGAACCAAGAAAAGTCCAGACTGGGGTACGGGCAGTGGCAGCAAACACCAGATCTTGGCATTGCCGGTGCCGGCAGCAGAAATTGCCAGATTTTGGCTTTGTTTACCATAAAATTGCTGGACTTGACTCTGCCGGAACAAGGGAATTTCCAGATCTGGGCACTGGTGGTGGCAGCAAGCACCAGATCTTGGCAGTGCCAGACCCAGTAATGTTGGAAATGAATTTGTAGAGAATTTTTAAGGCTTGACAGAAGGGTTCTATAGTATGTATGCAAGTGTCATGATCTGTCCTTACGAACCGGTGTCATGATGGTTCGTGGGTTGATCTCAGAATGCAAAAAACACTGACACAATACAGGGGATTGCAGTGATAATCAAAACAAATGTACCATTATTGAATAACCACAACACAATGCGTTGGGGAGGAAGTGGGGAAAAGGGTAAAAGAGGGAGGAAGAGAAAGGAAGGTATAGAGCTACCAAACGTAGAAACAGTGAAGTTCTTCAATGTCCAGCCAAAAGAGTTGACCAGGTCACGTCCGGGGAGATCTCAGGGTTGCAGTTCATCTGAACTCTATTGTACTCTTTTTTTTTTGATGGGGGAAGGGGTAAAAGGTGGTCTATTGTACTTTTTGGGGAAAAAATGATATTTAGAGAAGGGTACACACAGTCCATGTTCTCAGCAGTGGGCAAGAGCCATTGTCTTCTTGGTCCAATGCTCACACCTGCAACATCCATCTTGCTTTGGTTAGCTTGCCTCCCCCCCACACCTCCCCCAGGTTAGGGGCCCTCAGTCCCAGTCCTTGGAAAGAGTATGGGGGCCTTTTCACGTAGGGATTTCATGTCTCGATCTTTGATGGAGAGGCTTCTTACGTCTCAGTCTGTCTGTCGTGGCAGTTGTAAGACAAGTGAGGAGTCTTCTGTGGGGGACCACCCAAAACTCAGGAGAAGTCCAGACAGGCCAAGGGGTGGGACAACTTCCAAGGGTAGTGTTGCAAAAAGGCAAGCTGCCCCCTTCTTCTTTCATTGGGTTCAGTGTAGCATACAGCAAACATACCTGTGAAAAATAGCTCAGCAATGCCAAGAGCTGTGCTCAGGTTTCGGGGCCCTTGGCATGTAACTTTCTCCAACAGGGCCAGAAACTTCATACAAGGGTCTTTTTTTCAGTGGTCCCCAATGACGATCGTGAGGCAGATGTCTCACACCTACATTATATGGACAATGTACGAATCTGCGCTACCACCAAGTCTCACTTAGACGCAGCACTTTCCAAGAGCGTCGCAGCTGTTGAAAGCGCGGGGTTTCAGATAGCTCAGGAAAAAATCCAGCTATCAAGCCCATGGAAGTACCTCGGGTTTTTAATCACAGGAAGGACCATTGTGCCTCAAACTCTATCCATCAACAAGCACGCCCAGACATTAAGAGACATGCAACAGCTGTGCGGTGTCATCACATGGATCCGACCTCTCCTGGGCCTCACCACCGCTCTTCAACCTTCTACGAGGAGATGGCGACCTGGCTTCCCCATGCTCATTAATGCCAGAAGCCTGTGAGGCTTTGGAGAGAGTCACCAACGCCATGGAACACCGCCAGGCACATCGGACAGACCGGTCCCTTCCCCTCAGCCTCGGTATTTTTGGTAAGTGCCCACACTTCCATGCACTGCTCTTTCAGTGGGATGATACTGCAAAAAACCCACTCATCATCATCAAGTGGCTTTTTCTGCCGCACCAACCACATCAAACAGTCACCACCCCACCAGAACTTGTAGCCAAACGTATTATTAAAGGCTGACATCGCTTCCGGACCCTCGCAGCTTGTGATCTGGTGTGCATTTACCTCCCTTATACTTAGGAACAATTGGATTCTCTATTACAAACAAATGAACATCCGCAAATTTCATTAGACAGCTATCCCAGAAAAGTTTCAATTCATTATCCTAAACACTGACTTTTTAAAGATTCACTGCATTTGGCCCCAAAATCATATAAAAGTAAAACTCCACTCAAAAACGCTATCACCAAGTTCACTGATGGCTCAGGCAAATCTCGCAAGTCAGTGTTCACCTTGAGGGACCCTGACACTCAGAAGGAGGAGTCTGATATCCAGGTTGTTGAAGGTTCCCCCCCAACTGCAGAACTTGCTGCAGCTGTGAGGATGTTTCGAACATTTCTACAACCCTTCAAATTAGTCACGGATTCTGCATTTGTCACCGGGATAGCAGAGCAGGCAGAGCATGCCCTGCTCAAGCAAGTCCAAAATAGAAAATTATACAGCTTTCTCTCTGAATTAATTTGGTTCATCTCCCACAGACAGCAACCTTATCACATCCTGCATGTGCGGTCGCACACAGAGCTGCCAAGATACATCACTGAGGGCAACCGGAGAGCAGACTTGTTAGCAATGGCAGCAAGTGCCACCCACATTTCCCCTGCTGCACCGCGTCTTTCAACAGGCTCGTCTAAGCCATGCATTCTTCCATAAGAATGCTCCAGCTTTAGTACGTCAATTTAAGATTTCCACAGACCAAGCCAAGGCAATTGTCTCCACCTGCCCCAATTGCCAATCCCTCGCCCTCCCTACCATAGGGACAAAACGAAGAAAATTACAGTGACAACTAACTTGACCATTTCTATCAGTGCTCGAACAGTTGATAACTGACTCACTTGAGGACCAGACGGCCACTCCCAGGACACCCCAAAATACCTTAACAGCTGCTGCCACCGTCATTGTGCTCCTGTGCATCCAAACAGCGGTTGGATGGGTTGTGCCACAACCAACAGAAAACGTATGGGTCACACTGGCAAAATCTCTCAAGCAAGATAACTTTTGCACGGCCATGGGACGTGCAAATGACCCACTGTCTACATGTCAGGTGGGAATCCCCCTGTCACCAAATGAATACCCCTATGCAGGTAAGAAGCCCACCCCGGTAGACACCTGGGACGAGTGGATGAAGATCTTACCACATGCACCACAGGAGCCCAAAGAACTAGACCTACCAGGTTCCTCAAAGCGACTTATTGTGTAAACTTTTTCTACGAGCAACCCTAACAAAATTGGCATGAGAAATCCAAACCACAGATGATAGTGAGAAAAGATATATCACCAAATTATGAGAGATACAATGTCGTTGACTGGTACAACTATACTGCCAAAACATTGTCTAAGTCCTCTCCGTTTCCCAGAGTGCTTCCCAAGGGAGTGTTTCTCATCTGTGGGGAGGGGGTGTGGCCAGGGATCCCCTCAAAGATCAAAGGGGGCCCCTGCAGCCTTGGTCAGCTTACTACCCTCACCCCAAACACTATCCAAATTAAAAACTGGAAACGAGAAACTCAATTGGCACGCCAAAAAAGATGGTACTCCCAATTCAATCAAAATTGTGATGACCAAATTTATAATTGGGGCAAGACAAAGAGGGTGGCTGTTTCCATCTTTCTACCATGGGTTGCAGCTGCGAAGGCCCTCGGTGAGCTTTCTCACCTGGAGTGCTGGCTTAGTAAGCAAACCAACGCTACGTCCCCTGCCTTATCAGACCTTCTAGTGGACGAGGAAACCACCAGACATGCCACCCTTCAGAACAGAGCAGCCATCACTTTCCTGCTGCTCTCCCATGTCCATGGTTGTGAAGATTTCAAACGGCTTTGTTGTTTTAACCTGCCATCGAAAAGCACATCGATCCAGGCCAACATCAAACAAATGCAAGAGCAAATTAAGTCTCTTCTTACTGAAAATAAAGTTGTGGACATGATGGACAAAACGCTCATGTAGTGGGGCGTTCCTGTGTGGGTGGCCCCCATTCTTAAAAGTTTATTGTGGGTCCTTCTCATAGTTGTTATCGTTTCAGCAGCACTGATGTGTTTTAAGGAAAGAATTGACAAAACACTGGGAAATGTTTATTTAATAAATAAAAAAGCGGGAGATGTGGGAGACAGCCATGGAGAAGATGAACCTGGAATGCCATGGGAGGACAGCACTGTTTAAGTTAAGGTGAGGGACTGGTGCAATTCCCCGTGGTTCTTTGCTTGTTAATGTTAATGTGCTGTTGTCAATCGACTGCTGTTCATCCTGAGACAGAGTAGAGATCCATTCTGAATTAGGTGAAGTGTCTAGGAGAGGTGAAAACTCTGTGAGGCCAAAGCTGAAGGAAAAACTGCATGCCGAGACAGCAAGGAGACAGAGAAAGAAAAACAGAAAAAGCTACGAGGTCAATTTGCCCCTGACCTAGGAATTCCTTTGATAAAGAAGAACTGGCAATAAATGTCACGCGGAATGAATATGTATGAACCTATTGTGAAACTGTATGCATATGCATTTGGAAGGGGGGATAAAAGGAGACCTGAGATCTTCAGGGGTACGCATGCCTTTTGAGGAGAATTTTCTCCGTCTGCGTCTGGCGCCGTAAATAAACATACCGGGCTTTACAACTTTTATAAAGTTGTGAGGTTTCTTCTTTTCTCTGCAAATCAATCCTCCAGTTCCAGAAAGTTCTGTACTCCCTGTTCCTCCATTGGCTTTCCCTTAGAGACCCCTCTCACTGTGCTCCCCCATTGGTGCATCCCGTGTCACCCCAGCTTAACTCCACCCCTGGCTCCCTTCCCCATTGGATAATTTGTACCCTGACCCCTCCTGCCTTCCCCAGTTACATACCCTGGCCCCAGCCCTGCTCCTGGCTCTTTGCCTCTGGTTCCCTTCAGCAGAGGTTGTGTTCCTGCTTGCTCCTGTTTCCCTCTTCACTCTCACTTCACTGGACCCTTGGATTTTCCCTTAGTAAAGCCAGCTGGATCTGCTATGTGAAGAGTCCTCTCGTCCCTCTGGTGAGGCTTTGATTGCACCATCCGGGCTCAGGGTCTGCTGGGCTGGGGGAGTTGTCAAGGCAGCCCCAAGTGGAGATGCTTTCAGTGCTGCAGGCACCTGACAGCACCTGCCTGGGGAAGCTGCTCTGGCCACCTGCTCAACCAATTCCTTTTCCCAAGCAGCAGCTCCCAGCATCCTCCTCCGAAGCCCAGAGAGAGAGGGAGCAGCTGCCCTCAGCCCTGTCCTTTACCGCATCACAATTCTCATGGAATGTCCCCCCTCAGAGAGAAACTCCCAGAGAAGAGAAGTGTGATCACATCCCCTCCTTCCCTGAGCTTGATCACTTCTTTTGTTTCTTAAGGACCCAGTCCATCAGAGCAGTGGTATTGCACTGACAGCTGGAACACCAGCAGGGGATCACCCCACACTGCCCAGTGTGCACCAGGCTCAACAAGGTCTGCTTCCCCCCTGATTCCACCAGTCCTCTTCCCTTGGCTGTGGTTTTGCTGGATAGTGGGTCAGGACAGTGAGAATCTCCTTCATCCATTCATTCACCATTTAGGGTCCTGCAGACACTTCCTCAATTTCTCTCCAAGGTGACCTCAGCCCACCAATGATGTCACAGCTCTTGTCCATCTGGTCAAATCTCCCATGAGGACACTCTGGTCTCTCCTCCAAGGGCACAAAGCCGCAAAACCCCCGAGGAAAATCTTCGCCCTTGGGCCCTGCGTCTCCTTGGGTGAGTTCCAGAGCAAACAGTCAAGGCAGTGGCCTGAAACGTTTTCCCAGCTGGGTCATAACGCTTCTCTGATGGATCCACTTTGTGCCTGGGGAAAGAGATGTGCAGAACCCGTCGCTAATGCCCTGGAATGTAAAACAGGAATCACAGCCTTGGACAGCTCTCAGGAACCAGTTCACTGTGGATTTTCCTTCTGGAAAGCCCAAGATGTCTGAATGTCTGCCTGGTGCCTCAGGGCCTGGGTAAACAGGGCTTGTCAGAGATGCTGGCAGGGCACCAACACCCCTCCTCCTCACAAGGCACCTCTGTTACCCCAATTAGCTCCGAGTGGCTGCCTGGGGACAGGTGCCCACTTCCCCATGTCCTTGGGATGGGCACATCCTGCTCAGGGCCAGTGCTGGCCTGGGCCCAGAGCCAGGGCCATGACCCAGGTGCTCTGGGAGGGCTCTGTGGCTGCAGGTGTGACTGGATGAGGGGCAGGGCAGGGCATATTCCCCTCTGGACAATGCTCTGGGCATGGAGCTTGGTTGGGTTTGGCATCTGCAGGGAAAGGGATATCGGGTTGTGTGGATGTGGGAATTGTCACTGCTGAGCTATTCCCCAGCCCTCAGCCTTGTCTGCAGGTGATCAGCATTGCCCAGTGCTCCCCAGTGTCTGCAGTGCCTGAGATGCCAATCAGCCACCTGATCACATGTCCCTTGTTCCCCTTGTTCTCCCACATGTTGGGTTTGGGGCCAGGCTCAGCTCTGGGGTGTCCCCCAGGGAAAGCTCTGGGAGGGGAGGGGCAGCAGGAGATGGGGGATCTGGCACTGGGGGCTGTTGGAGGATGGATTGTGTTGGTCTGGGGGTTGTCCCCACAGGGTCCCCAGGTGCCTTTGGCTCCCTGGCTGCCCCCTTTGCCCCCCCCAGGTGCCTGGGCCCTTCCAGGGGCAGCTGCCCCGTGCAGGAAGCTGGAGGGATGCCGGGCAAGGGGGCTGGATCCGTGCCACAGGTGGGGTGGGATGGGCTCTGTGCCAGGGCTGGGCTTGTGGCCAGGGCTGGGGCTGTGCCAAGCTGGGCTCTGGCCTGGGGGCTGGCAGGGAGGGTGCAGGGAGGAGTCCTGGCAGGGATAAAGGTGTTCCTCACCTGCTGCAGCCTCAGGCAGTGCTGCCCAGAGCCAGAGGAAGATGAAGGTGGCTGTGCTCAGTGTGGCCCTGCTCTTCTCCATCCTGCTGTGCCCCCTGGCACAGGCCAAGGTGAGGCACCAGCCAAACACTGTCCCCACATCCTGCCCTTTCTGGCCTCCCATCCCACCCTTTTGGTCCCTCCTCTGCGTCCCATTCAGGGTCCCCAGGTGCCCTCCCACTGACCATTCCTGAGGCCTTTCTTTCCATGTCCCCTCTCAATCCTTTGCCTTTTTTCCTGGCCATGCAGAGGGGTCTCCCTGTACAATTCCCTGACTCACCCCCCACTCCCAGAGCATCTCCCAGTTCTGTTGGTTTTGTCTCCACTCGTCCTCGTCCTTGCTCTTCTGTCCCCACGAAGCCCATCCCTTGCCCACCCATGTCCCTACACGTCAATTCCTTTCTCCTCCCCCGTACCTCACACCCCGCTCCTTCCATACCCCCAGCCCTGTCCCCTGGACTCTCCATTGACCCCAGATCAGTGTCTTTGGGTCTCCCCCCACCTCAAACAGATCTCCTTGGAGGCCCTGAATTCCCATCCCTCTGCCTGCACCCTGCTCCCTGCACCCGTGTGTCCCCCCACAGCCCCACAAGGTCCAGTCCTGACCCAGCCTTTGTTCTCCTTTCCAGGCACTCCTGGAAGGAACCCAAGATGATCTGCAGGAGGTGAGTGGGCTGCTGGCATTGGAGGGCATCCCCTCAGGGAATTGGGGGGCAGTGGTGTCCCTCCATCCCTTGCTGGCACTGGGGACATCCCAGTGACCAGTGAGGTCTCCTGGTCTCTCTGCAGTTGGATTTAGACAATGTTGCAGTCCTGGAGACGCCTCTGGTAGGTACGACAAGTTCTGCCGGTGCCAGACCCTCCCCTTGCATGGCCACCACAGCCCAGGCCATACCAGTCTGTCCCAGCACAGCCCAGTACACTCCTCCTGACAGCCCAGACAATGCCCTGCCCCAGGGCTCCTCCCCAGGGAAGCCTTTGCCCAGGGCCCTGCTGCATTCCCATCCCTGTCACCCCAGGACCCCCTGGATGAGCCAGGACGCAGCCCCTGCCCCAGCTGTGGCTCTTGGCCAGGAGCCCAGTGCTTCTGGGCAGCAGCACAGCAGCTCCTGCATCCCATTGCTGCCACAGCCTCTTCCCCAAGGCCCCCCTGCTCTCCCCTGCCTCCCATTGCAGCCCGGTGCCCCCAGTGTGTCTCTAACGCTGCCTTTTCCCCAGCCCCCTGTGGCTGCAGAGCTGCGGGCTCTCCTGCGGCAGAAGCACCTGGCTGCCTCTTTGGATGCCTAGGTGAGCCGTGCCTGCAGGGACAGGGCTGGGGACAAAGCCCAGCCACGGCCCAGTGGGCTCCAGAGGTCACCTTCTGGGGTTGGTCTTTTAGGGTTGGAAGGACCAGTGTCCTTTTTCCTCTCCAGTGGCATGAGGAGATGATCATCACTGGAAGAAACCCCTGAACCCTTTGAGCCCTGGGCCATTTCCCCTGAAGAATCAGTCATACGAATCAATAAACCCTTTAAACAAAGCTTTACTCTGTGTTCATGTGTGTCCATGGATCTGGATTTCCTCCTTTCCAGTGGTCCAGGGAAGTCAGGCCAGGTCTGGGCTTTGCTGCCTTTACACAGTCTGTGCCTTCCCCCAGACAAATGGTGTGTTGGGAGTTGTGCAGAATCCAGGGGGAGTGGGTTGACTGGAGGGGTGGGTGTCCAAGTGGTGAGAAAGGTGGTGGTGCACTGTCAGCGTGGTAGGAATGGCCTGGGTTTAAAAGAAAAAGGAATAATTTCAAAGAAACTTTCTTTTACAACTTTTTCTCCCTGTGAGAAATCACCGTTTACTTCTCAATATTTTGAAAGGTCTATTAAAAACTTAATAAAACTTACAACAAAAGGATTAAATAAGGAAAAAATTATGGTGCTGGGAGCCTCCCCCACTTTGTGGCTGGTAACCACGTGGCTGGCTCATCCACACAATGGCTGCTCTCCCTTTTATATCCTTGCTGTTTCAACAGGCAGCCCTAGCTCCTCCCAAAGGCTGTCTGTTGACTCTTGGTCACTGTCCATTGGTGTAGACTGCTTTCTTGGAACTGGATTGGAGGACAGCTGGTGCTAAGCCTTGCCCCTTAGGAACAATTTGCCCCTCCCCAAATGCTGGACTACCAAGATCAGCCCGGGATAACAATGCTGGGCGGGGGGGACACATTGCAGTAACAGAACTATACATCTGTACAACTTTTCTTAACATACTTATCGTGTTCACCCTTTAGTTGGGAGAGCCAAACATCTCATTACTCATCTCTAACACTGTGGCATTCACATTCTCTGAAAAAATCCCTTTGCCCAGGATTTTTCTCCCGGGAAGCTGAGACACCTCAGAGAAAAAGGAAAACAAATCTTATCTCATTTGCTTCTCCTGTGTTGTGCTCATGTGCAGAATGTGTTTGGAGATTGTTTACCCGCAGGTGATTTGTTTGATTGGATTCTGGTGTGAGTTATTTTGACTCATTGGCCAATTATGGCCAAGATGTGTCGAGCCTCTGGAAAGAGTCAGGAGTTTTCATTATTATCTTTTGAACATTCACTAAGTATCCTTTCTGCATTCTTTAGTGTAGTATAATATAGTATAGTGTTCTTTAATGAAATATAATATTGTAAAGTAATAAATTAGCCTTCTGAGAACATGGAGTCAAATGCAACATTGCTGCCTTCGTTGGGCATCCCTGCAAATACAATATAACACCCCCAAAATTCTTGATTTACTCAAAAGAATTTAAATGCCAGAAAAAATCTTCATATGTCAAAAGTATGTTGAAATTATTTATTGGTCTGGAAATTTGGTACCCTAGCAGGACGGGACTGCTGGGTCTACCTGTCTACAGGGCCTTGTGGGGCTGTGGGGTTTCCTGGGTGAGGGGCCCTACACGGTCGCCTGTAATGCCTGGCCACAGTGGGGTAGATCCACCACGGTGTCCTGGGAAAGGGTGAATGGTTCTACCTGGCTCTGGGGTTGTTCTTGGCCGCTGGGTCCATCGGCCCCAGCAGGACTTGGGTGAATTTTGGGGTGGGCCAGGTGGATCAGTTGTCCCCGGCCATCCTGAGAGCTCACCAGGGCTCAGTCATGTTGGCTGACTCCAGTTCCAATACTGAAGGAACCACTGGTGCTGGCACCGCCCCAGGGAAGCCTCACAGTAGAGCTGGCACAGGTCATTGCCCTGGCAGAAGGGCAGGGAAATTGTCTTGGCCATGAGCAGCAGAATGGCGAGAAAGCCGCTGGTGCAGGAGTTTCCCACCCCAGCAGGTTGAAGGCAGGTTTGGGTTGCATTCCTGCTGTCCTGGCAGTGAAATTCTGAGCAGAGGGCACAGAGGTGTCTTCTCCACGGGGCTCACAGGTGACACCAAGATGCTGTGGGGGAGTTGAGCCCTGCCTGAGGGCAGACTCAGCCCAGCAGGAGCCCCGGGCTGACACTGCGCTGGAGTCCACAGCTGGCTCAGGGGCGATGCGGTGCCATGAGCGGGGAACAGCTTCCCCTGAAACAGGGATAGCTGAACCTTGGAGCCACCTGCTCCATAGCTGGAATGGTGTCAGCATCAGGGAGCAGACTGAAGAGGAGAGGGAGGCCTTCGGTGTGAGATTCTGAGAAAGATTTATTCTTCAAAGGGAACAGGCACCAAAGAGCTCGGAGCACCCGTGTGCTCAGGATTTTATACAGCACTAGAACTGCAGGTGGGCACGACCGCTGAGCCAATAGGGAACCAGGGTGGGAGGAGCAAAAGGAGGGGAATACATCTCGGGGACCAATGGGATAAGGGGGCGGAGAGGGCAGGTCACATGGGCCAATGGGGCACCATCCATGAGGGGAATTCCCGAGGGGCGGAACCTGCAGGGGAGGAGTTTACAGGAGACTGACAGGGAAGGGTCCAGAACAGGGGCAGAGTTTACAGGGATGGATAGGGAAGGCACTGGAATACAGGGTGGGGATTATAATGATTGAAGTGTAAAAGGGGAGGGATATAACCTGGGAATAATCCAGACTGGGGAAAGACAACATACAGGGGGTGAACTGGAACAGACCCTCCAAAAAGCTATGAAATAAAAGGGCACTGCAACAGCACCCGATAAAGAGGGATGCAGGACATGTTTTATGGTGCAAAAAGAAAGGACCAATCCTGTGCTATTTTTATACGGTCTTTTTATAGGCCTTTTTGTCGGGTTTTTTAAGAACATCCCCTGTCTATCCCCAGTTGGTCAGCAACAAGTTGTTACCCTGTATTGATTGGTTACTCAAACCCCTGGTGTGTATGTGCAGCAAAAGTTGTTTGTGAGATAGTCGTCATTTTTCTATCTAAGAGGGAAAATACAGTTTATACAGGTGGCTGGTGTTTATCACAGTCTTACAGCTCTTTTTCAGGGAAAGTAGGTTGTTTTCCACAGTCCTAGAGCTCTGTCTCAGTAAAAACAAGTTGTTTTTCACTGCTCCACAACTCTGTTCTCACAAAGAGTTGTCAGCTTTCTCATGGCTTCTGCCTCTTGCTGGGATTTATTAAAAGGCCTTCAAAGGATTCACCTTGAGCAGGTCAAGAGCCCAGCCGAGGCTACACTCAAAATGGATGGCTGGTCAGGAGTTTTCACACTTTCATAAGGTTTGGTCCATTTAAATATTTGGGTTAGTTGTCCAATTACAGCTTCAGGTTATGCAGTCCCATCCTCCCGGTTTGCTCTCCTCAATTCGCTGTTGTTTGCACTTTATGTGCCTGAAGCTGCAACAGTGTCCGGTTCTGGGGCTGGAAAAGGATTGTTTTGTCTGACTACACTGTGAAGAGAACTTGCTAACACTGTGTATGAAGTCCAGAGTTACAGACTAATGCAGTAGAGAATCTGGAAATATGACAGCTAAAACTGAAGGCATCAGCCTGTTCCATGTTCCCTTGGTTCCATGGGGATCCACAGCATCACAATGGCCAGTGGTTCCCATGAGGTTCCCTGATGTCACTGTGGTGTCCTTGGACCCACCTGGTCACAACTGACCCATGGTTCCATGAAGTTCCCCAGTGTCACCATAGTCACTGTCAGAGGATGGATGAGATCAGTGTCCTGAGACACTGTGGGATGAGCTGTCAATCAGTCACACAGTGGGGACAGTGCTAACCCAGCCCTGATTGCCTGAGCGATCAGAAATCCCACCTGGGGGGAGGCTCACAAAGGCCCAGAAGCTTGAAAACATGGAGCGCAAGGTAAGCTCCTGGTATGGACTCTGCCCTCTCCTGGGGTTTGTGTCTCACACACACTGGAACCCTAGGAGCTGTTAGTCATATGTGTGTCTTTCTATAGAGCTTCTGTCTTTCTGTCTCTCTCTCTTTCTTCTCCTTCTAATGCTCTTTATATGGAACATTTTTGGGTACCTCAACAGCTTACATGTTCAATGATTTCTACGTCAAATGAACTAGTTAGTGAAGTTACTGCTATGATAAGTATTTTCTTTGTAATTGGATGTTGCATGAAATCTTCTTCCAAAGTTTCTTGGTTTTTTGTACTTTGCCTGTAAAATTTTGTGTAATTCCTGACCTCTTGCATATATCTGGCTGGTGTTTTTCCTGTGCACCAAACTCGAGTAAAGGTGGCAGATGAATTGGTGAGTTGGCACGCAAACCCCGAACGGAGCTCTGGGTGCGTGGAGGATCGGGGCAGTGTGAGTCGCGTACAATCCCTGCAGTGGGGGGACGTGGGTCCCGACCGGGGTTTAGGGTGCCCTGAGTACAGCGGCAGCACTGAGTAGAGCCAAGAGGGCCCCAGTGCCCAGGGTGGAACGGCGGTGCTGGGGGTTCAGTGTGCCGCGGTTCAGGTAGAAACCGTAAACCCACTGGAGGCCCCTGGGGGGACTGGGGTCACAGGGCAGGGCAAGGCTGGACCTGCCCCTTCCTCCCCCACACACAAAATGTTTAGAGCCAACAATCTCCTCTGGTCTGTCGCAACAGGCAATGCTGGAGGTGAAATCCCAATTCTGGCCAGGGGCACCTGGCTGAGAAGGACAGTTCTTTTCCATAGGAAGGAAAGCACAGAGCGTCAAGGTTTGGAAGGCAGGTGAGAGCCTCAGTAGGCCAAGGCCAGCCTTGGATAGCTGAGTCAGTCAGGCCTGTAGGGAAGGTTAAATCACATGTCAGTAATAGCAGATTTTGGATTTAGGGAATTTTGAAGGTGGAAACCCAATCTCGGCCATGGGCACCTGGAGAAGCAGGACCGTTCTTTCCCACAGGAAGGAGAGCATGGAGCCTCCCCCAGTGTTTTGGGGACAGATGAGAGGTGACCCTTGTGAAACTACTGCCAGCCAGACTTGTCCTGGCAATATTCCTATTGGAAGAATCCCTGGATATAAGGACCTTTGGAGGTGAAATCCCAATTCTGGCCATGGGTGTCTGGAGCAGAAGGACAGTTCTTTTCCATTGGGAAGGAAAGCACAGAGCCCCAGTGTTTCAGCAGCAGATGAGAAGTGACCCTCAATATGCAAAGGTCAATTGGACCAGTCAGGCAGTCTATGGGAAGCCAAACCAGCCAGACCTGTTCTGTTTTCCCCTGGTTTTATGGGGCTCCATAGTGTCACAATGGTGCCTTGGATCCATGGAGCCCTGCAGTGTCATCATGGTGATTTGATTCCATGGGTTCCAGCAGTGTCACAATGGCCACTTGATTACAAGAAGACCTGCAGTGTTGCTGGCCCCCAGGTTCAATGGAGTCCCACAATGTCACAGTGGCCCCCAGGTGTCATAGGGCCCTGCAGTGTCACAATGGTCCCAAGGATTCCATGAGCCCTTGCAGTGTCACAATGGTCTCCGTGGTTCCCCAGGCCCCAAAATGTCACGTGACTCCTCTGTTCCATGAACACTGCAATGTCTCAATGGACCTTTGGACCCTGGGGGTTTGCTGTGTCACAATGCTCTCCTTTGACTCCACATTGTCACAATGGACCATTGATTACAGGAGGCCACTCTGTGTCACCCTGGAGCTTTGGATCCATGCAGCCCTGGAGTGTCAAAAAGGCCTCTTGGTTTCATGAGGCCCCACAATATCACAATGGTCCTCCCAGGGTCACAATGGTCTCACTGGTTCCATGAGGCTTCACAGTCTCACAATGCTTTCCTTATTCCATGGGGCCTTATAGTGTCACAATAGTCACAATGGTCTCCATAAGTCCCCTGAGTGCCACAGTGGTCTCTGTGATTCCATGGGCCCCTCAGTGTCACAATAGCCCTTTGGTTCCATGAGGCTGTAAAGTGTCTCAATTGACTTTCCATGGTTCCATGAGGCCTTATAATGTCACAATGAACCTTTGGTTTCATGGAGTCCCACAGTGTCACAATGGTCGCTTGGTTCCATGACACCACAGTGTCATAATGGTCTCCATGGTTCCATGAGGCCCCATGGTGTCATAATGGACCCTTGGTCCCACAGTGTCACAATGGTCGCTTGGTTCCATGACACCACAGTGTCATAATGGTCTCCATGGTTCCATGAGGCCCCGTGGTGTCATAATGGACCCTTGGTTCGATGGGGCCTCACAGTGTCACAATGATCCCTACATTCCATGGAGCCACACAGTGTCAGTACAGTCCCCTTGGTTCCATTAGGCCCAGCAATGTCACAGTGCTCTCCATGATTCCATGAGGCCCCACAGTGTCACAATGGTCCCTTGGTCTCACAGGGCCTCACATTGTCACAATGGTCCCTTTTGGTTCCATGGCCCTGTGCTGCTGCATTCCCCCCTCCCCTTCTCAGGCTGCCCTGCCAGCTGAGAAATGCTCCCTGGGGCTCGGCCTTGGCCAGCAGCCCCTGGGCTGAGCTCCTCTGCAGCTCATCGCAAACACTGTCTGCTCCAGCCACTGCTGCTTCCCAACCAGCTCCTAGTTCCTTTAGCAACAGTCCTGGGAACTGTTTCTGTTCCCTCAGTGGCACAACATCCCTGTTCTCACACTGCCGAAGAAAGCTGTTGGTGCCAAGTGCGGCCAGGATGAACCATTGCTGGGACTGAAGCCCCTCTCTTGGGGCCCTGCAAACAGCGCTCCAAAAGGAGCCCTTGGAGCTCTCCTGGGCCAGTCACTCCCTCTGAGTGGGGCCTCTCCCAGCCGGGAACTCTCCCGTTTGCTGCACTCAGGGATCCTGAACAATGACGGAGCCTGGGCTGATCCCCCTACTCCTCCAGGCTCAACCCTTTGCCCTTTGCTGGGGAGATGCCAAAGGATCCACAGTGAGCATTTCCTGCCCTCAGGGGAATTGCTTACAGGTGCCTTGCACTGACTCTTTGTGTCTGTGTGCACACAGGAGTGCCTGTGCTGGGGAAATGTGGCAGAAATGCTGCTCTCTGAGGGGTTTGAGTGCCTTGGATAGCTGAGTCAGTCAGGCCTGTAGGGAAGGTTAAATCACAAGGCCTAAGTGAAGTTAAATGCTGCTGAGAGGTTTTCTTTTGCTAAGCGGTTAGCTTTAGTATAAGTTATATGTTAAGTTCAATGTTGTTAAGTGTTATTCCTCTGTTAAATTGCGAAGTCATAGGTTTAAGTTAGGTTACATGCTGTTATACTCTGCTCTTTTGCTAAATTGTGAGGTTGAAAGTATCAGTTAAGGTTAATGTATAAGTAAAGTCCTGTTAACTTTGAGCTCTGTTAAGCTTTCAGACCATGTTCTTTTTATCCTTGCCCTTGCTGTCCTTGTGTCACACACACACACACATACACACACACACACAGGGACAGTTCTAGGTTAATTTCTGGTTTTATTGCCTGGATTCTGTTTGGTTTTGTTGATGCTTTGTTTCCTTGGAGTGCCTGAAGTGCCCAGTCAGGAGCAGAGTGACTCTTGCCAAGGAACTTTGTGCTGCTGTCCCTTAATATTAAATCTGATATTTTTACTGATCCCTTGCTGGGGATTTTTTCAGCGCTCTCAAGCCCTCCTTTGTAACAGGGTGAAGGAGCCCTGGCCCAGGCTCGGGCCCTGGGGGACACAGGGACACTGCCGGGGGGTCCCTGTCCCTCTGTGCCACCCCCAGAGCCCCGGTCCCCTGTCCCCGAGTCAGGCTCTGGGGTCGATCTCGTGGAACATCCTCTGGGGAAGGCTGCAGGGCTGGGGGCGGGGGGACCCAGGGGGACAGGGGACCCCACTGTGCACGAGCAGGGTTGGACTGTTCTGGGGGGAGCTGTGAGGGGGGCCAGGGCAGAGTGACCTCGCCAGTGACCTCACACAGCCCCTGTGATGTCACACACCCCTCTGTGATGTCACTCTGCCCATGTGATGTCACACAGCCCCTCTGATGTCACACTGCCCCCATGATGTCACACAGCCTCTGTGATGTCACACTGACCCTGTGATATCACACTGACCCTGTGATGTCACAGAGCCAACTCTATGTCACCCTGTGATTTCATACAGCAGGGCTGTGACATCGCAGAAGACTGATGTCACAAAGTCACCCTGTGATGTCACAATCTATTCTGTGATGTCACAGCTTCCTCTATGATGCTACACAGCCACCAGGTGGTGTCACAACCCACTCTCTGATGCCTCAGAGCCACCCTCTATGATGGCAGATACTGCTCTATGGCCTCACACCCTGCTCTGTGATGTCACAGCCAGCTCTGTGATGTCACAAAACCCTCAAGAACTCAGTTCTATTTAAACACTGAAGTTTCTTGTACTTTGAAGAGATCCCTGTTAGGGACACGACAGAGAAAGTTTCCCCAGGCCCCAGAAAAAGCAGAGAGCTGCAGGCCCTGATGGCAGCTGGGGACAATGAGAAGCCAGTTCTTGGTGCCCTGGAGCACAGCAGGGTCTGTGCCACCAAGGGCTGGGAGGAGACACCTTTCCTGAGGCACTGAGGCCTCCTGGCACAGCCCCAGCCAGGCTGGGCACTGTCAGCCCTATGTCCTGCCATCAGCATCCGCCCCTAGCCCACATCCCAGTGGCCTCAAAGGGCTGGAAGGAGTCCCTGGGGAGCCTTGCTCAGGAATGGCTCTGGGGGCCCCTGAATGCTCCCAGGGCCTGCAGGTTTTTCAAAGGACTTTGGGTTTTGCTTTTGCCTTGGAGTCTCTGAGAGCTTTGTGCAGTCATGGCCTCCAATTATGTGTTGTAATTAGTCCCTGCAGAGGCCTTCTCAGTAACACCACTCAGTGGGGCTCATTAATGCTTCAAGGTACTTCAGTTCTTTTAAGGTACTAGGTGTTTCCCTTTGGATACAGACTCTGGGAGAGGTTTGTGCAATCATGGCCCCAATTATCTGTGTTAATTAGTCCCTGGAGAGCTTTGTACTGACAGGAAATGGGGCTCATTAATGCTTTGAGACTTAAGGTGTTGAAGGTGCTTTGGATTTTCCTTTCCACACTGTCTGAGAGGTTTTTGTGCCATCCTGGCCACCAATTCTCTCCTCCAAGGAGTCCATGAGGAGCCTGTTTTGGAGAGGGACCTCAAGGGAGCCATGAATGCCTGGAGACACTTGGGGTGTTTCCTCTGCCTTTGACTCCTGGTAAGGTTTGTGCAATCTCCTCCCAGGCCCTGATGTTCAAGGGCTCAGCTCCACATGCACAGTGAGGCTCATGAAGATCAAGCAAGTCCTGACAAACTCTGGCTCTGCCTTGATTTCCCTCCGCTCCAGTGTAGTTCATTAGGAGGTTTTCCTTTGACAGTTATGGAGAAATAGTTCAAAGAGCTTCCAGGAAATATGTAGTCCTATTTTAAAGGGTGTCTTTTATTGCTGTTCCTATTACACAAGAGGTGATTGCAGCATTCAGTGACTGATATTGATCCAGGGACACTCCTAAGGAGCCCTGGCCTGCTCACAGAAGTGGTGCCTTGAGCTCTGAGCCAGTGTAGACAACCTTGCTCCACATTCCCAAAGCCCATCGTGTCTCTCCTCACTCACCTGGAACCTGCTTTGCTTGGAGAAGTGGCTGCACACAGCCAAAGAGGGATTTTCCTTCTTTGATTTTTGAAGCAATATAAAACTCCTGAGTTTCCCCACTGCAAACAGACATCCTCCTCAACTGTGTGCCAAGCCCAAGCTGCCACCAGGAGCACTCCAGACCTGTCCCAGGCCAGCTGTGAGGGTGGATCATCATCCCAACATGCAGTGGTGCCATTGCAAGGGACTGTTGCCATGGACACTGCAATGACCCCACTGCTGGGTTTGGGTGCCATGGCAACCCCCATCAGTTCAGGTTTCCTTGGAAACCAGCCCAAGGAGCCATTTCTGAAGCCAGGTTCCATGGCCACTTGCCTGCAGAGCTGTTGCTGCCCTAGGCTGCCATGGCAACCCTGGGACAAAGCGGTGCCAGGGCTGTTCCAGGTACAATTGCAGTGACACTCATTGGTGCCACCAGGTGCCATGGCAATGGCCACGGGGACCCGTTCCTTGGTTTGGTGCCATGGCAACCAATGCCCGGCCCCGTTGTGATGGTTGGTGGCCATGGAAAGCTGCCCTGGGCCCTTGCTCAGGGCTGGTGTCAGTGCCCAGAGCCAGAGGGGATCCCTTGCTGGGGGCTGTGCCATGGCCGCCTGCCCTGTGCTGTGCTGGCTGCTCAGGCACCAGGAACCAGCAGCACTGCCAGGGCCAAAGGCCAGGTCAGCCAGACAGAAAGGAGCAGGGCTGGGCACTGTTCCCATGGCAACCGGCACTGGGGGGACACCTGGGTCACCTGGCCTGGCAGTTGCCATGGAAACCCCTGGCAGGGACTGAGGGCACAGCCCCTGGCACTGAGACACTGCTGGGCGGGGTGCTGAGCACAGGGCTGAGCACGCAGAGATGGTTTTGTTCTCGCTGAGCTGCAGCACAGCCAAGGCCTGTCCTGCCCCTTGTCCAGCCATGCTGGGGAGGGGCTGGGGCTGTGGGGGAGCTGGGCAGGGGACACAGCCAGGACAGGGGACCCCAAATGACCCCGGGCATAGCCCAGACCAGAGCACATCATGCTCAGTGTGTGAAGGGGGAATTTTGGAGGGAGGGCTTTTGCCTTCCCAGGTAACACTTAGGCAAGAGGGGGCCCTGTTTCACCAGTGGGCAGGGTCACTACCAAAGACACAGACACCAACTTAAGGAATTGTGTCATTTATATCATGCACAGCTGCAAAGATTGACAAAAGGATAAGCTCAGCAAAGTACATCAACATTAGCAAAGAATTACGAAAGAAGCTCAGCAATCCATCATAACCCATCATTACATTTTGATGACCAATCCCTTGGTGAAACACTAGAGGTGATTGTGGTAGACAAAGATTCTGGCTGACTATCAAGGTACACCTTACAGACATCAGTAGTACTTTAGTGACACCATTCTTCATTCTTTTTTCTCAATCTCATTCCAATTAGGAACAAGAATTCTGTTGTCCATGGAGCTGGCACCTTTTTAGCTCCAGAATAATGCCCCGAGGCCCTTTGCTGTTCAGCTTTACCATGCTGTCTGTGGCTAACAAGGCCTGGGGGGGCCCTTTCCCCTCTGGCTGGAAGGGGCTGGGTCCCAGTCCCTGAGGGGCACCCAGGCTCCTGGATGGAATTCCTGTGCAAGTCCCTCAGTGTCACAGCAGCGTTCACATGGAGCCCCATGGATCAGAGCATTTTCCAAAGGGGCCCTTGGGGCAAACAGGGAGATTTGGTTCTGCAGGATGTGTAAAGCAATCTCCTGTCAGATTTTCCTGACACAGACTCCTTGGCTTAGGGACACATTCCCATTGTTCCTGCCCAGGTTTCAGGACTCAGAGTTGTCTTTCCTAGGAGCTGCTCCTTCAGCTGCCTTGGGAGGGCCTTTTGGCCTCCGGACCCACACTCTGGCTCCATTATTAGGGCTGCTGGATCCAAACCCTTTATCTCCACAAATGGTGGTGACTGGAGGTGGATCTCCTTTTTTCACAATTGTTCTTAAAATTGCAAGATCAATAATTGTGCTACCCTGTCATGGGGTCGAATAATCCAATCTTGTTCATTATTGTTTAACATAATTACTGTAATTTCTCCTTGATATTCTGCATCATTTCCTCCTGCCATGACAGGAACACTTTGCAAGGCCAAGCTCCAAGGGAGCAGTTACCAAAGCAAAGTGTCCTGGAGGAATCTGAATTCCTGTTTCAGTATTGATAGCTCTCATTGGCTTTGAATTTATCCTAATGAATTCCAATGCATGAATTCCCAGTCCTGCAGCCTCTGGGCTGGCCCTGCCAGGGGCCATCACAGCCAGAACAATTTCCCAGGCAGCCCAAGTCTCACTGCCCATGGTTGGATTTGCAAATTGGGGGCAGCCGTGCACAGCCAGGGGGTTTCCATTTCCCCCGTGGGCCATTCTGAAGGGCATGGAGCACATCTGGGAGATGGGTTCTCCGTGGGCAAAGGTTCCCATCTCCTCATTTTTTCAACTGCTCTTTTAACAACCCCTTCACCCGTGCAACCAATCCTACAGCTTGTGGATAGTGTGGTGCATGAAAAACCCTGCAGGCAAAATCACTGTATTTTTCACAGGAACAGACAAAGCACTCTGCACCCCAGTATCAGCACACCCTGTAAAAATCACCAATTTCCACCCTTCCTGCTTTTTCCATTGTATACAATCTCACAAAGTTGACCACTGACATTAGGGTCTTGGCCAATCCTGTTCTGTAGGGTATTTAGTGTTACATCCCTGAACAGCCAAAGATACCAAATTAGCATTGTCAGCACTATTTCATATTATTCCTATTTTTATGTAGATATTGATATAGACATATCGAAATATAGATACATAATGAAACAAATACATATATAAATATATATATTAATGTCTTATACTACAATTATTTATATAATGATACAATATATCATTATTTATCTTGCACAAATGCATCTGAGCTCAAGATTAAAACCTTCTTCCCTTGCTCCATGTGGGAGCATTCCAACAATCATTGTTCCTTCTGAAGGTGCTGCTTCCTATGTACTCACAACAAATTAATTTTTGTCTGCCCAAATCCACAAGGTCTTTTCCTTCTCCATTTGCAATTTTTGGATGCATTTGAAGCCATCCAGGGGTGCAGCTTCTTTTACCCGACTGCCCCACTGCTCACACAGGGCTCCGACCTCAGCCCACTCCAGAGCCAAGGAACTCCAGGGAAGGGCTTCCCAGCTGGGAATTTCTGATGGGACGGATTCCTCACATTTACACTGAACAAGTGACATTTTGTTGGCATCTGGCCAGACTGTGCCAGTTTTGTTTTGCCAGTGGGCAAAGTCAGCACCAAAGACACATACACCAACTGAAGGAATCAGTGGCATTTCCTGGAGTTCAGAGCAGCAAAGAATCACAAAAGGAGCAGCTCAGCAATGCACCCAATCATCCCCACCAAAGATTGCCTGCAGTGATGAAGAAAGATCCAGCAGCATTTACCCTCAGCCTTTACCATCCCCCAGACCCACACAGCAGCTGGGGAAGCTGTCACAGCCAAGGGCTGCAGAGCCACTCCTGGGCACTGGGAATTCCTGCAGGTGCCTCCAGGCCCAGGTGAGGCTCCAACCCCGCTGGGAGAGGGCCCAGCTCTGACAGTGCTGAATGAACAAACTGACAGCACTGCTAGTGTGGCAACATCTGGTTTCATCCTCCTCTTGGGTCCCTCCCAAAGCCTGGCCAGGGCCCCAGGAGGACCCAAGGGAGGTGACTTTGACCCTACAGCCCCAAACAAGGCCAGATGTCAGATTTCATGGCCTTGTCTGGCTTCTAAATACACAAAGGCCAATCCATGTTTCACTAATGAGTGGCTACATCTATCTCAGTGCTAATGACCATGCATATTTCATCAGGGAGCAGATACAAAGATAACCTTTGCTAGGAAGGTTCATTCAGAGGCCACCTTTGTCTCAGGGCCTGCTGTCCAGGCCTCACTCAGGGCTGGTGTCCAGGCCTTGGCACTTCAGGGATGTGGTTTAGTGCTGGGCTTGGACCTGCTGGATGAGCGGCTGTACTGGCTGAGCTCAGAGGGCTTTTCCAACGGAAAGGATTCTGTGTTCTGTGATTCCATGATTCTATCCACGGCATTCAGCTGTGTCTATTTTAGCAGCATTCCTTTGCTCCAAAAGTTCCCTCTTGCCCAGCTCCTGTGGCCTGAGGCTTCAGATCCTTCGGCTACTGGTGCTGAGCTGCTCATGCTGAACGAGACAACTTGGAGAGAAGAACACAGTCCATGCAATTCCTTCTGGTGTTTTGCGGAGAAAAGAAGAAACCTCACAACTTTGTAAAAGTTGTAAAGCCCAGTATGCCTTTATTACGACGCGCCAGACGCAAGTCCCCCAACAAGGCATGCGTACTTCTGAAGACCTCGGGTCTTCTTTTATCCCCCTTCCAAATGCATATGCATACAGTTTCACAATAAGTTCATACATATTCATTCCGTGTGACATTTAGCACCAGTTCTTCTTTATCAAAGGAATTTCTAAGTCGGGGGCAAATTGACCTTGTGGTCTTTTCTGTTTTTCTTTCTCTGTCTCCTTGCTGTCTCGGCATGCGAGTTCTTCCTTCAGCTTTGGCCTCAGAGACTTTTCACCTCTCTTAGACACTTCACCTAATTCAGAATGGATCTTTACTCTGTCTCATTCCCCCCTTTCCTAGGAAATAAGTAAATTCTTTTACTTAATGAAAACCTTCACAACAGTAAGTGTCTTTTAGTGCTTCACCATGTGCTTTTGACAAAGATGTTAGTACAGCTATTCGTTGTAGCATTCTCCAGTTCCAAATTAACAATATAATAGATAATCCTAAGCTTATCCCAACTAACATTAGTAAAACTACAATGGGGTGGCACAACTTATTAAAGATTCCATTTGCAGTTGGTGACCACCCAAAGATCACATCCCACCAGTGATGATCCATATTTTGTTTTATTCTTTGTAGAACTCTGGTTATCTCCTTTGTATCACGTTGGACAGTAATTAAGGTTTCCTTTCCGCTTCCTTGGATTCCTTTCAAGCCTTCCAATAGGTCTTGGTGCTTAATTAATTGTTTTACCAATATAAGGTTCATCCCACTAGGGGTAGGTGGTAGTCTGTGATACATTGTGTAATTGGCTTAAATCAGCTGGTGGTATGTTACTGGTACTAAATATGAAAAATCACACCCAATAATCTTAACATAATTACAAATACAGAGATTAGAATGGTTTCTACTAGACAGAATAACATCATTGCTATCAATTTGTACAGCAGCACAGGCAGTTCTCAAGCATACAACCTTTTCCAGTATATACGAGCACAGTTTTCTGGTCAATGACTGGATGAATTTCAAAGTGACGAATACTCTGTTCAGTGTCCAAACACACATCCTGAGCATTAATAGTATTGCTTTCACAAATGAATCCCATCTGTTCTCTAGTAATGCAGGATTCCAAGTTTACTGTCTGCCACTTTCCATTCATCTTTCATGCCCACACTCTATGTTCTGAAGGATAGAGTATTGTTTTTTCATGGTTTAATCCTAGAGCAACAATGGGATGGATAACATAAACAGTGGCATTATGTATGGTAAGCACAAAGGCAGTTGCCACATTAGAAACAGGATCATAGGTGAAATTCACCATAGTCCACCAAGATTGAAACTTCCTTTTAAAATCAATTGCCTTATCCCACACAATTTCTTGAATTTCAGCTGGAAAATTACCTTCACCCCTTTCCCATATGATCAGAGCTCCTGTTGCTTGTATCCATAACTGTGCTTGTATACAACTGAAAGCTAAAGACACATTATCTCGAACTATACTAAGTGCTTCTACTATCAACTTGTGGTCTTGGTCCCTGGCCTTTTCATACTTCCTTACTTTGGCAGTACTTTTGAAATCTGTCACTGGCTAGTTTCTAATGCAAATAGAGATTACTATAAAGGCTGCTTCAATTTTGTTAGGCTACCTGCTGCAGTGGCCAGTTTATTCACCAGTATTTCTGAATCAATTCCATTTAAAACTCCTAATCTTGTCCCCAATATGCCAGTTAGATGTTTGTTATGGGGAACGGGAACTGCTTTCTGTCCATGACCATCCCTCCCTGCCAGAGGGATGTGCTGGGCTCACACTGCAAATTCAGACACACTTCACAAGTGTATCTGACAGAGGTTTAGGTCATATTTGAGGCAGATGTTTGTTCTGAAATGTAGAGACCTCAGGGAATCTCCTTCCCCCTCCAAAGCACCTGATTTCCCAGACGTGTGGCAAGCAGGAATGTCTCTCCTGGTCTAAAAAATAAACTCACCCACCTTGCCCTTAGCTTCAGGTCCAAGCCTCAAGTAAATAATGAAGGGGAAGTCTGAGAGAAGAGCCTAAATTCATTGCAGTGCCTCAGAAGAAACTGGGATCAGGTTTCTGCTACTTGAAACACTCAGCACAAAAGTGATGCTCAAAATCCTACAGCCTGCTGCTGAGCTCTGAGGGGGGGGTCTCTGTCTACCTCTTTTAAGCAGAATCCAACTGCCTCAGACGGGGACAATCACTGATCCATATCTCAGTAGGAAAGAGGATAGCTATAAATAAAGAAAATCATCTCCCTTGCTTGGGTTAGTTCACCACCTGCATCAAGGTGAAATTACACCAACAGTCTGATTCACTTAGGTTATCACAGACTTCCTGGTGTTCATAAACACCAGGGGAGGTTCAGACACTGGTTTCTCATAAGCTACCCTATTGATGACCTGGCACCCTACTTTGATTTCTTCTCCTCTGATTCCTTGAAGTGTCCACAGTCTTGTTCCTGCCATTCTTGCTCCTCATATACCTGATTCTCGTGGATTACTACAGTAGATATGTTTAAATCTTTTATCTCAGAAGGTTTTCCTATGGATCCAGTATACTGATTAAATGCCAGGGACCAAGGCCATTCAGCATTGCTTTGAATAGAGGTACTCTCAAGTTCTAAAACTTCAGTTATGATTACACACAAAACAATTCTACAAACTAAAATATGATTTACTCCCGACCGCAATGTACTCATTTTGCCCGAGTAAATTTTAATCTCAGTTCATTGTCTCCTGGCATCACTCCTCAAGGGGTTTCTGGGCCTTCTTCACCCGAGAGTGATGAATCCAGGAGTCCTGCTCCTTAATTTTGATGGCAGTGAAGGTGGTGAGAAGTACTTGCAGTGGTCTCTCCCACTGTGGTTCCGAAGTCTTCTCTGTAAGAGACTTAACATATACATCATCCCCAGGCTATCTAACTCCCTGCTCCGAGTTCCAGCCACTTGTACTCTGAGCTGTTTGCTTAATGCCACCATGTAGGTGGACATTCTGGACATTCCCTTTGCATTCTATATGGTCTTCTATAAGGCATTCCAAAAGGACTCAGCATTCCTTTAGCTCAAGGTTTAGTTTGAATTTGCAATGGTGCTAGTGGAAGAGCTTGGGCTAGGGTAGATTAACTTCTTGCCCCAGTCTTATTCATTCTCTCCACCTGGCTGCTTGATTGGGGGTGGTATGGGGTGTGAAGTTCCTAACCGATGCCCAGATGGCTACTAATCTGTTGCACTACTTTGGAAATGAAATGTGATTCTTTATCTGAGGATATCGTGGCTGGAACTCTGAAGCGTGGTATTATTCCTTATAAAAATAATCTGGTCACCTCTTGAGCTTTGACAGTTCTGGTGGGGAATGTTTCTGGCCACCCTAAAAATGTATCTATTAATACCAGTAAATACTGATACCCCCCTTTCCTTGGGAGTTCTGAAAAGTTAACTTGCCACTGTTGTACAGGCCCATGGTCTCTCCCAGTCTGACCGAGTTTTGGCCGGGGGGTATTTTGGGGTTAGTCTGGAGGCAAGGATCACATTGTCGGCTTACCTTAGTGATAGTGGCATATAAATTCCTGACAATAATACAATGATTGTTTCAATCAGATGTGTGTTCTAGAAAGCCTGTGGAAATGACTGCTTCAAAGTCAACACTTCATTTCAATGCACTCTGTATCACTTGCAGCCTTGGTCATTTCGAAAAAGGAGCCACACTCTATAAAAAGCATTTAAGTAGTTAGGCCCTAGTGTGCTTTCTAGTGCCCTTCCTTCACTAGTAACCACGAAAATGGGAAAGGATTACTAGCTCTCTTTCAATGGTAGCCCACCCCTTGCAGTTGTACGTCTCTTTTGATTAGTATTATTGTATTATGGCTTACCTTCAAGGAAAATCTGTACCTCACCCTTTGCTGCTTTCTTTGCCTCTCCATCCGCCAGCTCATTTCTTTCCTCCAATTTTAAGCTCACTCTCTAGTGTGCCTTAATATGCCTTTTCAGGTAGCTGAACTGCTTCCAGCAGCTGGATTGTCTCTTCTTTCCCTGTGAGGTCAGCAGTCCCCCCTCTTTCCAGATGGCTCCATATGCATGTATGACTCCAAATGCATTCCTTGAGTCTGTGTAGATGGTTATTCTCCTCCCTTTTGCCCTTTCCAGGGCACAGGTCAGGGCAATTATCTCAGCCTTCTGCGCAGAGGTACCTTTTGGTAAGGGTCCAGACTCGATTACCTCTCTGCAGGTAGTCACTGTGAACTTTGCAATGTCGCTTTCCTGTCAGTGAACCAGGCCTCTGCATCGTCCGGAGGAGTGTCCCTTAAGCCTGGGCGGCTGGAGTAGGTAGCTTCGGTGGTCTCTAGGCAACTATGGTGTACTGCTTCTCCTTGATTCCACTGAGAAAAGAAGCTGGGTTGACAATATTAGTCACCACTATCTCTACATCGTCTTGCTCTACCATGATGGCCTGGCATTTCAGAAACCTCTGTGGTGAGAGCCAGTGGCCACCCTTTACTTCCAGTGCTGCAGACACTTTGTGGGACACTAGCACAGTCATTTTTGTCCCAGGGTAAACTTGCGTGCCTCTTGAATATTCAGCACAACTGCTGCTACAGCTCTGAGGCAACCTGGCCATCCTTTAGCTGTTGCATCTAGTTGCTTAGAGAAGTAAGAAACTGCCCTTCAGTAAGGGTCCAAGTCCTGAGCCAATATTCCCTGGGCAATTCCTTGCGTGGGAAAAATAGAAAGAATGGTTTACTTACATCTGGAAGTTTCAAAGCTGGAGCCGACATGAGGGCACTCTCTCTAGCTGGCGAAAGGTCCATGTGGTGACTTTGGTCCGCTGGAGATCTCTGTTTCCATTGGCAATAAGAGCATAGAGGGGTCTGGCGAGCAGTCCATAAAGTCTGCTGTTCCGCACTCACTTCTTACTCCAGGTAGATTACCTTCTCTTTCACTACCTGTGCCTTTTTCTTTGAGACTCTGCGTCCTTGGAGTCCTAGGAAATTCAAAAGGCTTACCGTCCAGGCTTCTCTCGCTTCCCTCATCTGAGTGGCTACTAGAAGATCGTTCACGTACTGCAACAGCCTCCTTTCCTCTTGTGGAGCTTCCCGGGACTCTGGGTCTTTGCAAGCTGTTCTCCAATCGGAGTGGGGAATCTTGAAGCCTTCAGGCACACGGACTATGTGAGCTTGTGTTTGAATGCAAAAATTTTCTGGCTGGCTTCGTGGATAGGGAGGCAAAAGAAGGCATCTCTTAGACCTAAAACAGTGAACCAGGTTAGCTCAGGTGTTAAACAAGTTAGTAAGGTATATGGATTTGCTACCACAGGGTATAAATTCTGTGTTATCTTATTGACAGCCCTTACTCCAGTACTATCAGTTATTGGGCTGATTCCTTCCTTATCTTCCTTTTGAGGGTACTACTCAGTTCTCACTAGTTGTGCTCTTTCCTTAAGCTTGATGCTCATGGGGGAGCATCTTTAAGTCTCCCTGGTACAGCAGAGGCCCATACCCTTGAAAACATTTATTTACTTATTCTAATATCTCCTTACTAATGTCTTTCTTAATTTCAGTGTCTGTTAATGTTAAGCCTAACATCTTTACATCATTTGCCTCCAGAGTAACCTTTCTCATTTGAGAATGTTTAGCAAATTGAGCGAATTGTACAAAAGCTTTTAGGTACACATAGTACACATATTACTTTAAAGGTTTGCACAAGTATGCCTTCTCAGACTGGCCAGTTGTTCAGTTGTTCCCGACACTGCAACATAAACATTCTCCACAGGTACTAAAGCTTTATTTAAAACTGAATATATGGCCCTTGTGTCAACAAACATTCTTCCCTTTTGGGGAGGTCAGCTTTACCCTTCCTCCCTTACCTTGGGAGGAGCCTTTAGCAAATCATACGTACTCATTTTGTGAACTGAGATTGCTTTGCATTTCAGCATGATAATCCTTGCCTGATTTCATACATTGCTATCTTATGCTGCATGCTGAACAACACGGTTGATTTGCTTTCTCTTTGCCTTGTTTTCCTTTTTCAAGGGCCAAGACCAGAGGGCGGTCTGATCTTACAGTCTCTTTGCCATTCTGGGTGATTTCTTAAAACACAAAGACATTTCAGCATACAAAACTCTATCCCATTTATCCTCCTATTTTAAAACAGTACTAACAGCAATGAAGTATTATAAATCTTTTTATTTTCTGAGCTGCTCCTACTGGCAGCCTTCTCCCAGTGAGCCCCTCCCAAAAGGAGCTAATTTAGGAACCTCTTTGCTCTGGTCAGTTCTCATTATTTATTTCTGCTTGCCCTATCTCGCTTCCACTCAAACCTTTTTACAGACCTTCACAGTAGTTTCTCAACTTTCCTCCTATACACACAGCTCCAGGTGGCAGGTATCAGATGTGGTTCCCACACACAAGTTCTAAGACCTTAGGTTCTGAATCCGCTTGACCAGAAACCTCTAATTTACATGTGCCCTGACACTTATTAGAACAGCAAAACCAGTGTTTCTCATAAACACCGCACTGCAATAATACCTGCACATCCAGCTTTTGCTCACAGGCCATTCCCATGTTCCCTGGGGAGATGGGGCAGCCAGAGCTGTCCCTGTGCCCAGGGGACAACCGCTGTCACCTCACACAGCATGCTAATCAAAAACGTGACATAGACACTATATTCTGATCAAACAAAATATCAGTCTTTTCTAGTTCTCTTCTTGCACAATCTAATTAAGCCCTGTGTCTACTTACACTTGTTTTACTGCTTTGCAAAAAGGCTGTGCTAGTCACAGCCGAAATTCTGCTATGCCCACAGACAGAAACACTCGCACCTACACCCCCCCTTTATCTCAAATTCGCTAGAGCCAAGGCTTGAATTGCTGTGAGGGGGAGAATTCTTGGAATTCCTTTAACTCTATCGTAATTAGGCATAAATCACCGTACTATAGTTCTCCTATGTAAAATGCCACTCTTGTTGCAACAAAATCTTAAAATCTCTACAAACACTACTATACAATCTGAGAATCAAATTACCACAATGCAGCAGAAGAAAATCACCACACAAAACCACTGGGAAAGGGCATATCTCTCAAAGTGCTCGCTTTTCTCAAAACAACACAGCATACAATAATTCAGCATTTACTCACATCAATTTCCTTGGACACAATCAAAATAACAGCATACAGTCTAGAGATCAAAATCAAACATCCAAGGCAAAGGAACCCTCTGAGCTCATACTCACGGTTAAAATGTACCAGATCTACACAAATCACTACATTTAAACACGATAAATACCATCACTGACATTCTTCCACTCGCTTCTCTGCGGGGCACTTCTGTCCCTGACCCCGTAGCCTGCTGCAGCCGGCGCCTCAGGCCTCACTCGGCTGCTTCAAACACGGGTAGTCCTGACCCCCCCGCACTGTAGATTCTCTTTTATACACCATACACTTATACACTTGCACGATTAGAAACACAGTGCACCGACCACACAATGCATTGACCATACAGCAACACAGTGTCCGGACATCACACACACATACAAACAAAACACACACGGGCCCAACAGTTCTGCTCTATCAGAACTATGAACCACCCGGCTCACCCCCAGAGCCTCTAGCAGTTCTGCTCTATCAGTACTATGAACCCCCAAAACACATACACGGGTTCACCTGGCTCACCCCCAGAACTGCTTGCGGTCTGCTCTATCAGAACGATGAACCCCATCTCTAATACAGCTGCTCCATCAGCTGAACCCAGATGTCTCTGGGTGGTTTACTCCCTTGCTCTCCTTTCCCTCCCCCGGGGGCCTCTCAGTACATACCGTATCTTCCTCCGCAGGCCAGCAGGTCCTTGTCTGTCCTCGCAGGTGGCAAGTTGAGACGAGCGGAGCCCCACCAGGAAAAAAAATCCTAGGGCGCGCCTTGGAGGTCCGTCTATCCCCCCTGCCCCTGTGGGGACAGAGAAGTCCCCTCTGGCTCACCATAACGTTTTGCAGAGAAAAGAAGAAACCTCACAACTTTATAAAAGTTGTAAAGCCCGGTATGCCTTTATTACGACGTGCCAGACGCAAGTCCCCCAACAAGGCATGCGTACTTCTGAAGACCTCGGGTCTTCTTTTATCCCCCTTCCAAATGCATATGCACACAGTTTCACAATAAGTTCATACATATTCATTCCGCGTTACATTTAGCACCAGTTCTTCTTTATCAAAGGAATTTCTAAGTCGGGGGCAAATTGACCTTGTGGTCTTTTCTGTTTTTCTTTCTCTGTCTCCTTGCTGTCTCGGCATGCGAGTTCTTCCTTCAGCTTTGGCCTCAGAGACTTTTCACCTCTCTTAGACACTTCACCTAATTCAGAATGGATCTTTACACTGTCTCACTGGGATACGGAGAGGGGAGGCTGTGCAAACAGGAGCATTGTTTGCTGTTTCCTCCTCTCTGCCCTTTACGCCTTTCAGTGCTTTGAACCAGCCAAGAGCTTTCTCCAAGAGTGCAATGGAGCAGCTGCTCCTGCTCCCAGGCCTGGCTCTCTCCAGTCTCTGCCCTTGCCTGGTTCTGTCCCTCTTGCTGTACCCTCTGTTCCCCCAGGGTTCAGTGGCTGATGCCCAGGACTGTGGCACTGGCACAGATCCAGTGCTCCAGAGCCTCCTTTCTGTGCCCTTGCAGCTGCCTGGGCACAGCAGCCTTTTCCATCTGGAAGCTCCCCATGGACAGGGAGTGCCCAGCTCTTTTCCTTGCACAGCCTCCAGGAGCCCAGGGCTGCCATCTCCAGTCCCTGCTGGCACTGGGGGCTCCCAGGTGCCTCAGGCTGCTGTGACACTGCTGCACACGGGAGGGAAGAGGGGCAGGGGCTGTGCTCCAAGTCAGCTCCATGTGCTGTTAGTGCTGCTGCTGCTGCTGCTGTGGGGTCATTTGTGCAGCCCTGGCCCAGAGTCAGGGATCAGATCCTGCCAGTCTCTTCCAGCCCTGGCTGCTCAGAGTTTGGGCCTTGGAGCCTCAAGTGGCCAAAGGCAGCTGCTGCTGGTCCCTCTGTGTGCCCGTGTTCAGCAGTGCTGCTCCATCAGTCTGTGCCCAGCAACGGGGAAAAGCCTCAGCCCTGCAGGGCCAGGAGATGCCATGCTCTGCCTAAGCAGATCAGCCACCAGGAAGGGAGCTGCTCCACACGGGAACCAGGAGCAAACGACACTCATTTTATAGGACATGTTTTGTATTGAAAGGAAAAAAAAGGAAAAAGTAAGAAAAAACTATATAAAATGTGAAAGATAAAAACAAAACCCAAGTGTGCAGTGAAAAATGTCCTCTAACTTTGAATTAAGAGGCAACTGATCTTTTGAAAGAGAACTCAGTAATTTACTTTCTAAATTTGTTGATGGCATGGATCCATCTTACTGACCTCAGCAGTCTTTTTAAAAAGTTTTTGGGGATTGTTTCCAATATTGTTATTTTAAATTGTGGTTGAAGCAAGAGGAAATTGCTTTGTGCCCTTCCAGCTCCAAGCAGGACTGGAAATGGAAACTCTGTCAAAACCCAAATCCTTTAGAAGATGACCTTCCTTCTCAGCCTGGGAATGAGTGGAACATTCCCTTTTGAAACTGTCAGGGATTTATTAGAGACACAAAGTCCCACTGACAACTTTTTGCTCTGGTTTGGAAGTGCAGAAGGGCAATTCTCCATCCACCAGCTCCAGACTGCACTGCCTCAGGAGCACGGCCCACTCGCCAGCCTTGGCCCACTCGTGGCACTGCCAGAGGAGGAAGAAAGTGCAATTGCACAATTCCAGCCAAAAAGGAATGAAGAGTGGGACAGACAAAACACCCTGTGCAGATCCAGGTGTTCAGCTGGACTGTGGAGAGTTTGGGTCCTTGCCAATTGGATGTGTGTCCCCAGCTGCAATCTCTGGGCCTGCAGTAGAGTCTCACTCACCTGCCAAAGCAGAAAGCTCAGGCGCTGTGCTTGCAACAGACTCGTCTGATGCAGAGCTGTCAGAGCAATGTGAGGGCAGAGCCAGCCCAGCTGGGCCCAGGGCTGAGCCCAGCAGAGCCCTGGCAGAGCCCAGAGCAGCCTCAGCACCCGCAGAGCCCGGCTGCAAGGAGAGAAAGCAGAAACCGCCCGTCAGCTGAGGGCTCCTGTGCCCTTGTGCCAAGGCCTGTGGTGCCCAGGCCATGCTGACTGTGCCCAGAGCTGTGCCCAGAGCTGCCCATCCCTGCTGCCTTTGGCAGCAGAGCAGGAGGGCAGCACATGTGCCCAGCCTGCAGCCAGCCATGGCACATCCAGCCCTCAGCAGCTGCCCAGAGCAGGATGCTCCTGTGCTCGCTGCCATCTCCCAAAAGCTCTGATCCCACCCTGCCAGCCACGGCTGCAAGAAAAGCTGCTCCCAAACCATGTCCTGAGCCTTCTCCAAGGGCACGGCCCATCCATGCCACAGCTGCTCCCCAGCACTTCCCCATCCAGACTGCACCACCTGGAATGCTTCCTCTGGAAAAACAAACAACGCATTATTGAAAAGAGGTTAGATGCAAAAAGGGAAAACAAGAAAAACGGTAAAAACTCTTATCTCTGTCAGGGCCTTGAGGAAGGCCCAACCCCTGCGTGCCAAGGAAAAACCCACCCACTGGTGAGGGAAGCCCACACTTTCTATCTTCCCCCCTGCACTGCCCCCCAAAATCACGGTGACCCCAAAGCAAACAAGGGCAGCTGAGCAGCTCAAGCCCTTCCTTGCCTGCACAGCAAAGCAGCTGTGCACAGGTTCTGGAGTCCCACCTCTGCTCCCACCATGGGGCTTTGTTTGTGTCGGGCTGGCTGCCCCAGCCCCAGCCCAAGCCCGGGGCACGGTGGGTGCTGGGGGCTGTTGGCATGGCCAGGAGCCCACTCCCATTTCGTACCCACCCCAGCCCATGCCCCAGCCCTGCCAAAAGCAGCTGGGCAGCGACTGAAGAATGAGTTGCATCTGCACCAGCAAAAGGGGGAGCCTTTGGTTCCCAGCCATGCTGGGCAATGCCCAAATCTGGCAGTTTCCCCAGGCGGAGACTCATCTGCAAATTCCCTGTGGAGTTTGGCTTTGAAGAAGGTGTCAGAATCAAAGTCCATCACCTTCAGCCTCCCGTGGCCAGGCTGAGGAAGAGCTTGTCATCCCTGATGTCACCCTCGCTGTCTCCAGCAGCAGCAGCAGAAGCAGCAGCAGCAGCATCCCCACCCGGTACAGCTTCTCCAGGGGCTCCTTCTCCTTCCCTGGGGGCAGACCAGGCTATCAGGGCTCTGCCCAGGGCCCCAGCTGTCAGGGAACCAGGACAAGAAAAACCAGCTGGGATGGCAGCTACCAGTGCTGGGCAGAGCAGCTCAGCTCCAGCACAAGGGCTGCGTGTTCCCATCCCATGAGCCAGGTGAAGCAACACAGGCAGCACAAAAAGGGCTGGGTTCCTTTGCTTCTCATTGCCAAGGCATGTGTGCAGCTGGAACTTACCACGGCCCTGGATAGTCCAGGGATCTGGAGAACCATTCCCAGCAATTGGGAAAATCCTAGGTGCTCCATCCACCCATAGATGAGGTCTCCGAAATTGCCCTGAAATTGGGTCCAGCTTTTAGAGGCCAAAAAGAGCAAGTCCAAGTAACTTGATGATATTTTTAGCCCAGAAAGCCCTGCTGCTGATGGCACACTTCACAATCAGCAGGGGACACAGCTAGGCCAAAGCCCAGACCTCTGCTGGGAGCCTTTCTCCTCAAATACCCTTCAGACAAATCTCCATGCAAGTCAGTTGGGAAAGTTTCTTCAAATGAGACATTTCTGGCACATAACTACACAGGGTTATGGGAAAGATTCTAAAGCAGCTGCTCTGGAGTCAAAGAGCCAGCACTAAGAGTCCTTGTCATGTCTTTGTAGCTAAATTCCACTTTGGGGGAGTTGAAGGACTTTGGAACGAGCTAGAGAGCGGATCTCTGAGTGTTTTAGATGATGCCATTGCATTTTCTTCTCTTCTACATGGACAGGAAGGGTGAGTTTGGTTCACATCTCCACCGCATGGCTCACAGGGCTGCAAGACTTGTAGTTACAAGAGCTTTGAAGGATTTCTTGGCCAAGAAGACACGGCCAACAAGGATATTTGTGTTTTGGAGCCAACCCTTCAATATTTCATCTTATGGACTCATGCTACAGTGTAAGCTTCCTTAGCAATCATGTTATGACACACAAACCTACAGCACTGAATCTTAAACTTCTTTTTTACCATTGTAACTACTTTGATTTTTTCTAGATCTTGAACTCTTAAACTCTAAACTTTCCTCACCTACGACTTTCCTCCTTGTGTCTCTGCTATAAACTAGAAATCCTCATTCTCGCTTCTAGCACCTAAGTTTGGAAGCCCTTTCCAAGGTCTCAGATCAAATCCTGTATTTAATTCTAAGCTTTGCTGACAAGACTAAAGGTCTGAGATTTCCCTGCATTTGGGTTTCCAACAACACTAATGCTGTTGGTTCCAGAGTGCCCAGGATCCCTCTTGCAAGTCAACTCTGTCAGGATCAAGGCGGCTGCCAGGGGGCTGCTTGTGGCCTCTGACAGCCCATTGCCCAGGGCTTGCCAGCGCCCCATCCCCTCAGGGGCTGCCCCAGCCCAGCCAACCTTCCCGGCAGCAGCGCCGCAGCCCCACAGCAGCTCCAGAGCAGCCCCATCCAGAGGCACCTGGGAGCCCTCAGCGAGGCAGCCAGCAGCAGACGGGCAGGAGGACACGGATGGCCCTTCCTGTCCAGAACAGGGCTTGTGGCCATTGCCAGGCACCGCTCTGGCAGGGATCCCCACAGCTCCAGCCCCTGCCCAGCCACTCTGTGGGCAGCACAAAGGCTTCAGCAGAACCACCAAAGGCCAAGGGGCTGCTGGGCATTTTCCCTTGCCCACTGCACACCTGAACAGCTGGCTCAGCAAGAGCACCCTTTTCCCCCTCCTCCCCTATGCCCTGCGGACCCTAGACAGCATAAGAAAGATCCTGGGAGTCTGTGCATTATACCATAGTCTCTATTTACATTGTAAAGGAAAAGAAAAAACTGAAAAGAACAATCTTGAAGAAAAAGAAAATTCCTCCTGACTCAGGAGGCACCCGCAAAAAGAGCTTGTGGCATCAGCTCTCCACAGAGCTCCGGCAGGGCAGGCAGATGAGCTGTGAGAGATGAGGCCATATCTTCCATGCCATGCACAGGTGATTTCAGAGCCACTAGAACCTGGAGATGGGAGTCTGCTCTCCTGACTTGAGGATGCGCAGTGTTTGAATTGCCAGGCTTCCAACGGCGAGGCTGACGTCATTTGTTTTGTCTTCAAGGGCTGCAAGAGAGAGGAACAGAGGCACGGTCAGAAGCCGGATCTGCGTGGAGCCCAGGAGAGCCCCCTGCAAGGGCCATCCCAGCCGGCTCTTGCCATGGCCAGGAGGGAGCAGGGAGCAACGGGAGCAGCCTGAAGCCGCTGGCTACCAATGGCCCACGTGGCCCTGAAAGCTCCGTGTGCTCTGCCCATGGGACCAGAGCCCTGCGCAGCCGGGGCAGGGCTTGCAGCTCTCCCCACGGCAGCCCCCGCTGTCAGCCCGCTGCCCTCACTCACCAGTGCAGATCCGCTGCAGCTCTTGCTGCTGCCCCCTCAGGCGCCGCCCGGCCATGCCTGTGAACACAGAGCCTGTCACGGCCCCAGCGGCACAGGTCCCTGCCAGCGGCACTGCCGGCGCTGTGGCCACATGGGCTACTGGCCTGGCAGGGCTCAGCCCGGGCCCTTGCCGCACGCTGCCGCCCCAGGGCCCGGCTGCCAGAGGGCGGCAGCAGCAATGCCCAGGCCAGGCGGGGCTCCACGGCGCCGGGCCCGGCTGGCACTGCCGGGGCAGCAGGCGGGGCTGGAGCCGAGCTGCAGCGGGCCGGGGAGGGAGCCCGGGCTCGGGACTCACCCATGAACCTGATGGCCGTTTTGCGGAGAAAAGAAGAGAACCCCACAATTTTGTAAAAGTTGTAAAGCTGGTATGTTTATTACAGCGCTGGACGCATGCGGAGATTGCTCTTCTCAAAAAAGGCACGCGTACCTCTGAGAACTTCAGGTCTCTTTTTATCTCTCTCTCAAACACATATGCATACAGTTTTACTCTAGGTTCATACATGTTCATTTTTATGGGTTTCGCATGACATTTACCGCTAGCTCCTTTTTTATCAATAAAGATTCCGAGGTCAGGTTGACTTGCCCTTACAGCAGTCTCTGTCTCTCTCTATCATCTTCTGTCTCCCCCCCTTTATCTCGGTCCTTCACTGAGCTTAGACCTTGCAGTCTGGCTAAATAACTATGGTTTCTAACCACAGACTCAACTCAAAAATGGACATTTCACCTAAATTAAAATGGATTTCTATCCTGGAAAATTTTCACTTTGCCTCAGCGTCCTGATGGGATTAGAGTACACTGTGCACCAGTGTTGACAAAAGACTTGTATATCTATGGCTCTGGTGTGTCAGGGATCCACGCAGCCCAAGAGAAACAATTTTCCTGGGTCTCTACCTGGCTAGAGTCAGGGCCTCTCTAGTCCGGGGTACCGTTCCCTCCAAGGGCGTATATTCTGGATGTTCCTTCAAGGGGATCTGACATATCATCCTCCCTTCTGCTATACCTGGCAGCTCGGTCACGGGGAGCTGGGGCTTCATTCATTTGGGTGGAAATCCCTCTCTTAGTAGTTTCCTCCTTTAGCTCGCATACCCATGCTGCTAGGACAGAGATGAGTTTTCCATTCCACCCTCTCATGTCTTGCCCATGTTCATAGAGGAAGAACCACAGGTCCACTCATGGGTGTACTCCCTCTCCCTAGCTGGGGGATGTTGGGCTCTGACACTGGGGCCTCTGGTTTGCACTGGTGCCACATGGGAACTGTTCTTGCTCATCTCCTTCCTCATCTTCTCTCTGAATCTTTCCTGTTAATTTTGAGACAACCACAGCAGAGATATGAGTGTGCATCAGGCCATGGACGATGGTCTCATCATTCCTGAGTTTGCAGAACTCACTGTCTCTTGGTTATCCACAAAATGCATTGTTCCCATGAAGCTGGAGTATTCAGATGGCCCCTGCTGTGAACGGCTCCACCACATTTGCACTGGGCACCTGACCTTGTCAGGCTCAATGTGTTGTCCATCCCCTGCAAAAAATTATCTCCAATACTGCCATTTGTTTTAGTGTTGGAGGTCAGAATTTTTCCTTTATTTTTTCTTGGGCAGCACCCAGCCCTCTGCCCCCTCCAGAGCCCGGCCCCAGGGGCTGCTGGCTGCCTCACAGGGCTGTGGGGCAGGGGAGGCCAGTGCTGGCCACAGGGAGAGCCCGGCCCAGGGGCTGAGCCAGCACCAACTGCACCCTCCTGGCACTCTGCAGCTGGCAGAGGGCAGGAGCAGAGCGGCCGAGCACCTGCGCCGGGCCCTGCGGTGCCAGGACAGCCCACAGGAGCCCCTGTGAGAGGCGGCCGTCAGGTTCATGGGTGACTCATGAGCCCGGGCTCCCTGCCCGCCCCACCCTTCTTAGCACCACCCAGCCCCACCCTTCCCTGCCCTACCCAACCTCTGTCTGCCCAGCCCTGCCCAACCCCACAGTGCTCTGCCCTGTTATGCTCCACCCAATCTGGCCTTGGCCTAAATCACCGTGCTCTGCCCTGCACTGCTCCCCACAATCCGGCCCCACCCTACCCCACCCTGCCCCACCCTGCTCACCCCTGCGCCATCCTGCCCCACCCTACTGTTATGTTTGCCCAATTATCCTATCATAAAAAAAACCCCAAACAATATTAAAAGTAGTAACAATTTATTGAATAGTTTAGAAAATATATAAATAAGGGATAATTTGGTTCAAATAATAGCACATAAGCAAAAACAACCACGGGGTACGGAAGGCAGGGTTCAATGACCCTTGCCACTTCACATACAAGCTTGCCAAGTGAAAGTCACCCCTTATATGCCGTGTGTCAATGCCATCTCCTCCTATTTTCGGTTCATCATTTTTCTATCTCCACCGTCATTACCACCCTTGCGCCACCACTCGGTTTGGTGGTCGCACAAGTCTTTGGGGGTCGTCACTGATGAAGGCCCTGTAGTCTTCTTCGTTGTCCTTTAATTCACCTTTGGGTTACTCATGCGCATCAAGCCAGTACAATGTAAGCCAAGACTAACGTATTGCTGCATCTACATATCAAGGCAATAAATCCCTTAAAATTAGCATTTGTTGAGACTGAACCAGGTTTTGCTTCCCTTTTTGCTCATTTTTAGCAACTGTATCTTCAGCTTCTTTCCTGTGGTCATTGAGAACATCTGCTGGGAAGGGGGGTGGGTGGAGCCCCTCCTCTCCCTCACTTTTTTGGCATTACAACTTTTTAACTATTTTATTGTTCTCAAATATTAATTACGGTATCAATATTGATTTCTGTTTCAATTTTTATCAGCATGAATCATACCTATTTATCACAGAGACAAGAAAAAACTCCCATTGTTCCTGACAGCCTGAAGCAGCTGCCAATTCCAGATCATTCCATCCCTATAGGAAAAGAGGCTTTTGCATTAAAGTAGAAAAGAGTTATCAAAAAAGAGGGCAGGATCAAACAACAAAGTTATTTGGACTCATGCTTCTTGTGTCTGTTAGAAAGGCCAAGAAAATGCACTCCTTGCTCTTCTGACACAGCTCTCTCTGTTCATGATGTGAGACAGTGAGTGCTGATGTGCAGGAGCTGATGCAAGGGACAGGGACGAGGATGCAGCAGGCACCGTGCCAAGTTGACAGAGGGATGATCTCTGGCAATGGCACTGAAGGAGAAGAGTTTGCAGGCAGGACAGAAAATGGCTCTTTGTTTCACCTTTTTTTTCAGTGCTGCTAAGAATGTAGCCTGGAGCAAGCTGGGAATATCAGAGCCTGGAGCCCTTTCCAGGCAGGGCTGCATCAGACACAAACCAGACGGGGACTGAGGAGCCCCTGGGGCAGCAGTGAGCAACCTCGGGCTCTGCTCACTGCTGGTGGCATTTTCTATTGACCCATCTCCAAGGACTTCTGTTGTGCTCTGTGTTCCTACGGGTTTCCCCCCTTGGTTTTTTTTGGTTGTCTCCTGCACCTTTTTTTCTCCAAATTTTCCTACCCTGTCAGCAGCAGCCCCTGTCCAGAACTGGCTCTAAAATATCAGCAAAGCAGCTAGGAACAACAATGGGTGGAATCCTGTGGCTCAGGAATTTGTATGCCAGAGCCCTGCCTGTGCCTGTGCCTTATGTCAGGACCTCCTTCTCTGTGCAAAAACTAGGGATTAGTGGAGTTTTTTTGCCACAGAGCTCCTGAGAGGCAAATGTTGTGCTAGGTTTCTCAGGAGTGTATCTGTTAAGTTCATGGCTGGCAAACAGAAAGTAAGGCCAGGGTAGCAGAGAAGCTGGGAGCTGGTCACTCCCTGCAAAGGGCTGGTGTATGATGTGAGAACACCACGTTCCAGGATGGGCAAGCAGGGTAAATGTGCTCAAGGTGCTGCAAATGAGGTTTGGGTTCACTCAGAGAGCAGTCAGGAGTGGTGAGCACTGGAAGATCCAGCTGCAGTCCCCATCCATGTCCCTTTCAGTAATGGCTTTAGGGTGTCTGCAGCCTGGATCCCGAGCACCCTGGGGGCTCCTGAGGCTGCCTTTGCACTCAGGGTGAGGATGCCCAGGAGCCCCTGAGGCCGCAGTGACGACCAGGGCTGGGGCTTGTGGCCTGGCAGGTGTGGCTCTGGGGGCTGTGACATGCCAGGGCATGGGTCACTGTCACTGCCCTCCGCAGCCCTGGCTAGCTCTGTGATGCTCCAGGGAAAATGGCAAGAGTGGGGAACTGGCTAGGTTAGGGTTTTGCCTGAGCCAGAACCTCTAGGCCAAATGCCAGCAGTAGAGACCCCTGAAGGACCGAGTGAAGGAAGCAGAGGAGGCTCTTCTGTGGTGTAAAGTGCAGCAAATTCATCAGGAGAGGCGGGGGTAATGTTCTGCAGGTGGGAAGCCCCAAAGGGAACAGATGTTGAAAGAACGCCCAGCTACCCTGTGCACGGGTTTTTAAATCTTTCAAAACAGGGGGTGGACACCATATAGTAACCAATAAGCGACTCTTGGGCTGCGGTTTTGAGGGCTACAGCAAATCAGAACAAGGGGAAGACAGAGTGTTGGGATAGGGATTGGATCTTAGGGTGAGGGACAGGGAACTTTCTGGAACAAAGGGTAGGGTTTGGGCTGATGGATGGGGCAAAGGGGCCAGGTTGTCTTGACAGACAGGGAAAAATCTGGTGAGGAGGGAGGGGATTCCTTGAGGGACACTTGGGTAGGAGGGCATAACATAGGGGAGAGACTAACTCTAATAACTCAGGGAACACTTGAACATACCACTATATAACAGAACATTTGACTCAATAAACTAACACACTGCAACACAGAAATTCAGGCTTTCGGCAGCTGAGAGGTGGCACTATTAGAACCCGCAGCAGCTGGTGAAAGCCATCTCTGTCCTTCAGGTTCTTGCTGTGTGGGAAGGTGCTGCGTGTTGTGGTGGCTGCACTGCCCCTGTGCTGGGAGGATGATCTGTACCAGGGCAGAGCAGAAAGCTGCCATGGTGAGCAGAACATGCTCAGAGCATTGCAGTTCAGAGAATGGCACTGCCCCTGAAGGGCAAAAAGCTCGAAAGCATGGAATTCTGTGCGGAACCGTTGCACAAATTTTCTCTTCTAGAACATGCCCATTTTTGTATGCTGTAGATGACTACACTGGGTTTTACAGAATACATGGGGTTTTTTCTTAAGGGTTTTTGGGAGAACTCTCAAGTTTATTTCTGTTTGTATTTTACATCCAGATTTACATGCATACAGTTTTTTTTTTAATTATTATTTTTCTTTAGTAAATACTTAGGGAAAAAATACCTAAGCAGTTTTTAATCCCTGGGGATGTTGTGATTAATATTCTTAGAAAGAAAACCTTGTTGAACAAGTGTGAAAACACACAGAGAGGGAAAATAGCATAAAAGTCTTTTAGAACAGGGCATTTAATAAGGACTGCAGAACTGAGTAATTCCTCCAAGGGCAGAATTAGCAAGATATACCACCAAGAACGCCTGCCAAGATACTTCCTTACATCAAGGGAAATGTGACCTGCAGCCATACGAAGTACAGCCAAAGCAAATGAAAACCTTTGGAAAAGAGGGAATTTTGCCAATGGCATCCGTCTGTCCGGATAACTGAGGGATGCCCATCAGTATTGCACTACATTCCTCAATATTTGCAATGTCTTTTCTCCCAATTTCTGTGAAATGAATAAGCTGCAGTTGTTTACCATTAACTTAAGCTCTTAGGGGAATTACGAAGCACCATGTATGTTTTTCTGTAGAGGAGCAGGACTTGAGTTTCACAAATCGTCTACAAAGCAGAAGGGAATCACACTATTACTTGTGCTAATGTTAATGAAGGGTTTCATGAAAGCAGGTGAATGAGAGCATTGCATTGTAAAACTTCCACATGGAAGAAAACAGGAGTCCACTTAGAATAAAACATACAAGGCTAGCATGACATCAGAACAGGATAAAATGAAATTGCTAGACAGGAACTGATGCATCAGAAATTACATGTATCATTTCTGAGACATTTGCATGCATTTGCAAGCTAAAACAGAAAAGGAAGCGCAGAGATAATAAGGAACGAAGATTTTAAAATTGCACTGTGCAGAGGAGACACATGAGCCACCACTGTGAACACAGCTGGGAGATTCAACTTGGAGATGGATTAGAGTGGAATCCATTCACTGAAGGTCTCTGGTGCACATGAGTGCAAAGACTGAGGAAAAAAGGAGAAAAGCTGAATCTCTGAAAGCTATTTAGATTCCTGGAAGCATTGTCTAGAGAACTAAAAATCTAAAACCTCAGAGAATCTGAACCTAAAACATCCCCAAGTGAATTGATAAAGTATGATGTGCACATCTCTGCTGCTTTCAGAGTCAATGACATTGACAGTTAGTGTCTGGAAATTAGGAATGCAGTTAGCCCCCGGGTGTGTGCATGCACACCCACCCACTGTGCTTGCTCTTCTCAGCATCTCGAGGCTGCTGTTTGCACAGAATTGGGATGAATTTAACTCGACAGAACCACGAGTGGGATGTCCAGCTTGTCATGAACACTCATGTGGCAACCAACAACACAGAGCTCTTAAATCCCATTATCACAAGTCATTTCATTCCTGCTGGGCACTGTTGAACTCTTAAAAGACACAGAAAAGGGGTGGAAAACATTGGCATCATGCTACTGCTGGTATCCTCCTAGAGGAAAATCTCTTGGGTTTCTTAAGGTCGTAGCTTTCCATAAACTAGGAAAACTGCTCAGCACTGGTAACCCTATTGTGAATGGTTTTCTTGGCTTGGCAAAGGCTGGGGTATTAACAATAGACTCCGTCTTTGGTTCAAATCACCTGTCTTCACCTGCAGACAAAAGCATCACCACCAGCAGCAGAAGCTACATCAGTCAATTTTCTCAAAAAGCTGTGTTAAATTTGGGAGAGGAAAGGAAAACACATCAGACACTGTGGATTAATGACAAGACTCTGAGGAACAGTTCCAAAGCCAAGGGCAGCAGCTTCTCTCTGGGCCACTCCTTGTGCTCCAAGGCAGCCGGGCTGCCCTGGCTGCCCAGGACCCTGCGCCCCGCGGGCTCTGCAGAGCTGCACAGCGGGGAGGCAGCTTCGGGCACCTCAGCCCCTGGGCAGGAGGGGCTGCTGGCTCGGCAGGGCTGCCTGTGGGCAAAGCAGGGTGCTGGCCTTCTGCTCTTGGCCCCAGCCTGGCCTTGCAGGGCTAATGCTGTTCCCTGTCTCAAATGTGCTAAAGACATACTTGTTTCTTTCCATCTCTGCACAGGTGTGATTTGCACCACAAAAAACTGAAGGACTAAGGCCTGAACAACAGACCCTGACTGAAGCCTCAACAACAGGACCTGAGCCAAAGCTGCCCTCTAGATGACCTTCCCAACCCAATGTTCTATGTACCTGCTCCTTAACCAAGTGTTATTATCAAAAGGAATGTTGCATCCATTTCCTGGTGAAACACATCTTCACCTTTCTGCATGAGGAAAATGGACAAGGCCACAGCTGGCCTTGGTTCCTCCTTGAGCCCTGGCCAGGCTCGGGGAGAAAACCAAGAGGAGAATGACACCAGCTGTGCCCCCAGCAGAAGCTCTGGCACATTGCTCGTCCAGCACTGTTGGAGCCGGGCTACTCTCACAGCGCACTCGGGAGCCTCGTGGCCACCAAAGGTGGAGGCACCGCAGGATTTCCCAGTTCCCGGCCCTGGCTCTGCAGGGCTTGGCTGGTACAGCTTCCCCCAGCTGATGTGCAGCTCTGGATGAAGGGGAAAGCATTGGGCTACCTGGTGATGGATCTTCCTGAATCACCAGAGGCACCCTTTTGTAATAATGCTGAGGTGCATTGCTTAGCTTGTCCTTTCCTGACTCTTTTTTGAAGTTTTGCATTACAGTAATCTACACTGTTCCTTCAGCTGGTGTCTGTGTCTGCATCTCTGACCTTCTCCACCATCAAAACAAACACGCAGCCAGTTTAGCACAAGACCTGCCTCTCTGCCAGCCCACCTTTAGGCAAAAACCCCTGATGACCATCTCCACAAATGAAATTCCCACTTTGCAACTTCCTTTTCTGCAGGCAGGTGAGAAAAGGAGCCACTCCCAACTCTGGACACCTCCAGAAACCAGCTGCTTTCAACAGTCACAGCCCTGAAATATCAACCTCCTTCCTTAACCTGCCACTGGGAGTTCCCACCAAGAGACCTTTTGTCCAAGGATACCCACAGAAGAGCTGGAGAAGGGAGCAGTTTGAAACACAACTGCTTCAGAGTTTAAACCTGCCATTATCAAATGAGCACACACCAACCTGCCCCAAAGGGAAAGCAGGCAGGAAAGAGAAGCTCCTCTCTCACAACAGCAAACTCTGTGCTTCCTTCTGTTCCAACTGGAGAGTGGAGGCCATGGGCTGCACCTCACTTTGGGAAGGAACCCTGGGAATTGGCCTGATCTGGGAGGGCAGTAAGAGGAATTCCCCAAAAAAGTAGGAAAAGATTCTCTGGAAGCATTAGATTATGAAAGTATTTCTGGAGGAAAGCAATAAAAAGAGTAAATGAAGTATTTCAAAGAGTTCCAAGACTGAAATTTGTTTGCCAATACAACAACCCCAAAGTCTCTGTGGTGTGTCAGAAAGATCAGAAATGTAGAGAGCATTTTGAGCAGACACTAGAGAGAAGCAAGCTGCACAACCCTGCATACATGCCTTAGAGCAGAAACTTGCTGCCCTTGGGCAAACAATATAAAGAAGTTTGCCAAGTTGTACGCCAGGAAAAGAGATGTGAAGCAAGATGTTCTAAAGGTGTGAAGAGAAGATATGGGGCCTTGATTGGATGGAGGAAATATGTTGCTGGGAAGAACCAGGCAGTTGTGTTTTAGTTTTCCCTGTAAAGAGTTTTATTTATCCCTTCTGTGATCGATAGTTTTTCTGTTCCATTTATTCTTTATCTCGTTGCTGTTCCCAGTAAATTTTTCTTATCCCAGCCCTGAATCTTTGCCTTTTGTGCTTTCCATTGGGGGTGGGAGGGCAGCAAGAGCAGCGTGGTTTTAGCACGAGCAGGAAATTGGGGAATCCCATTCCTGAACCCCAGCCCATGGAAACCGAGCATCCCAGCTGGTGCCAGCCCTGGTGGCCATGGCAACAGCCTTGGGAGCGGGTTCCTGGCTGGGGCTGTGGGAACCTCTTCCCTCTGGTGCCCAGGGACAGGAGTGGAGGGAACGGCTGCAGCTGAGTCAGGGCAGGCTCAGGTTGGATGTCAGGAAAAGGTTTTTGGCCAGAGGCTTCTAGGGCCCTGCCCAGACTCCCGAGGGAAGGGTTCCAGCTCCAGGGCTCTCTGACCTCCAGCAGCATTTGGACAGCGCTGCCAAGCCCAGGCTGGCATTGTTGGGGTGTCCTCTGCAGGGCCAGCAGTTGGGCTGGAGGATCCTGATGGGTCCATCCCAGCTCAGCCAGTTC